>NC_092292.1:3364647-3599647 GCF_036320965.1 Panulirus ornatus | reverse complement strand
CATGAGTCACACAAATGACTTCCTTACATAGAAAAACTACAAAAACACAGCCAAAGGAACAGAAATGCCAGGATTATTCATACCTCGGGAAAGAGGAGACCATCGCATGACATCGGATCAGTTTACTACCATAAAGTTGATTGTCTACGAAATTTGGCTTAACTCAGCGACCTTAGAGTGAAACTGAATGGTGTTACAGTACATATGGAAAATTACTGGATAAAGATATGAAGGACTTGAAGGGGAATTCACATAGTCGGGTGGGACAATAACAGATTTAGGACATGAAAAGTGTATTTTCTGGATTATCTTCGTGTTCAATACAGATTATCAAGCTCTACTGGTAAAAGATTACCTCCGTAGCAGAGATAACACTTAAGACAAAGCAAGCTCTATAAAATGAGGTGAAAGAAAGATAGTGTCTATACTTGTTGACAATTAACATATACATATATACACATGTACGTAATTCATACTTGCTGACTTTATTCATTCCCATCGCCACCCCGCAACACATGAAATGACTACCACCTCCCCCCGCATGCGCGCGAGGTAGCACTAAGAAAAGACAACAAAGGCCACATTCGTTCACACAGTCTCTAGCTGTCATGTATAGTGCACCGAAAACACAGCTCCCTTTCCACATCCAGCCCAATATAACGTTCCATGGCTTACCCCAGACGCTTCACATGCCCTGATTCCATCCACTGACAGCACGTCGACCCCGGTATACCCCATCGTTCTAATTCTCCTTATTCCTTGCACACCTTTCACCCTCCTGCATGTTCAGGCCCCGATCGCTCAAAATCTTTTTCACTCCATCTTTCCACCTCCAATTTGGTCTCCCACTTCTCCTCGTTCCCTCCACCTCTGACATATATATCTTCTTTGTTAATCTTTCCTCACTCATTCTCTCCATGTGACCAAACCTTTTCAAAACACCCTCTTCTGCTCTCTCAACCACACTCTTTTTATTACCACACATCTCTCTTACTCTTTCATTACTTACTCGATCAAACCAACTCACACCATGTATTGTCTTCAAACATCTCATTTCCAACACATCCACCCTCCTCCGCACAACTCTATTAGCCCACGCTTCGCAACCATATAACATTAGTGGAACCACTATTCCTTCAAACATACCCATTTTTTCTTTCCGAGATAATGTTCTCGCCTTCCACACATTTTTCAACGCTCCCAGAACTTTCGCCCCCTTCCCCACCCAGTGACTCACTTCCGCTTCCATAGTTCCATCCCCTGCCAAATCCACTCCCAAGATATCTAGAACACTTCACTTCCTCCACTTTTCCTCCATTCAAACTTACCTCCCAGTTGACTTGTCCCTCAACCCTACTGTACCTAATAACCTGGCTCTTATTCACATTTACTCTCAACTTTCTTCTTTCACACACTTTACCAAACTCAGTCACCAGCTTCTGCAGTTTCTCAACCGGATCAGCCGCTAGCGCTGTATCATCAGCGAACAACAACTGACTCACTTCCCAAGCTCTCTCATCCACAACAGACTGCAAACTTGCCCCTCTTTCTAAAACTCTTGCATTCACCTACCTAACAACCCCATCCATAAACAAATTAAACAACCATGGAGACATCACACACCCCTGCCGCAAACCAAAATTCACTGAGAACCAATCATTTTCCTCTCTTCCTACACGTACACATACCTTACATCCTCGATAAAAACTTTTTACTGCATCTAACAACTTGCCTCCCACACCATATATTCTTAATACCGTCGACAGAGCGTTTCTATCAACTTTATCATATGCCTTCTCCAGATCCATAAATGCTACATACAAATCCATTTGCTTTTCTAAGTATTTCTCACATACATTCTTCAAAGCAAACACCTGATAAACACATCCTCTACCACTTCTGAAACCACGCTGCTCTTCCCCTATCTGATGCCCTGTATATGCCTTTACCCTCTCAATCAGTACCCTCCAATATAATTTCCCAGGAATACAAAACAAACTTATACCTCTGTAATTTGAGAACTCACCTTTATCCCCTTTGCCTTTATACAATGGCACTATGCATGCATCCCACCAATCCTCAGGCACCTCACCATGAGTCATACATTAAATATCCTTACCAACCAGTCAGCAACACAGTCACCCCCTTTTTTAATAAATCCCACTGCAATACCATCCAAACCCGCTGCCTTGCCGGCTTTCATCTTCCGCAAAGCTTTTACAACCTCTTCTCTGTTTACCAAATCATTCTCCCTGACCCTCTCACTTCGCACAAGACCTCGTCCAAAACAGCCTATATCTGCCACTCTATCATCTAACATATTCAACAAAACTTCAAAATACTCACTCCATCTCCTTCTCACATCACCGCTACTTGTTATCACCTCCCCATCAGCCCCCTTCACCGATGTTCCCATTTGTTCTCTTGTCTTACGCACTTAATTCACCTCCTTCCAAAACATCTTATTCTACCTAAAAATTAATGATACTCTCTCACCCCAACTCTCATATCCCCTCTTTTTCACCTCTTGCACCTTTCTCTGACCTCCTGCCTCTTTCTTTCATACATCTCCCACTCATTTGCATTATTTTCCTGCAAATATTGTCCAAACGCCTCTCTCTTCTCTTTCACTAATAATCTTACTTCTTCATCCCACCACTCACTATCCTTTCTAATCTGCCCACATCCCACGCTTCGAATGCCACAAGCATCCTTTGCGCAAGCCATCACTGCTTCCCTAAATGCATCCCATTCCTCCTCCACTCCCCCTACGTGCTTTGTTCTCGCCTTTTTCCATCCTGCACTCAGTCTCTCCTGGTACTTCCTCACACAAGTTTCCTTCCAAAGCTCGCTTACTTTCACCACTCTCTTCACACCAACATTCTCTCTTCTTTTCTGAAAACCTCTACAATTATTCACCTACTCTTCCACAAGATCATGATCAGATACCCCTCCAGTTGCACCTCTCAGCACATTAACATCCAAAAGTCTCTCTCTCGTGCACCTATCAATTAACACGTAATACAATAACGCTCTCTGGCCATCTCTCCTACTTATATACGTATACTGAAGTATATTTCTTTTTAAACCAGGTATTCCCAATCACCAGTCCTTTTTCAACACACAAAACTACAAGTTCTTCACCATTTTCATTTACAACACTGAACACCTCATGTACATCAATCATTCCCTCAACTGCCACATTACTCACCTTTGCATTTAGATCACCAATCACTATAACCCGGTCTCGTGCATCAAAACTACTAACGCACTCACTCAGCTGCTCCCAAAACACTTGCCTCTCATGATCTTTCTTCTCATGTCCAGGTGCATATGCACCAATAATCACCACGTATGTATATATATATATATATATATTCCTCGCGTGTCGTAGAAAGCGACTAGAGGGGACGGGAGCGGGGGGCCAGAAATCCTCCCCTCCTTGTATTAACTTTCTAAAATGGGAAACAGAAGAAGGAGTCACGCGGGGAGTGCTCATCCTCCTCGAAGGCTCAGAGTGGGGTGCCTAAATGTGTGTGGATGTAATCAAGATGTGAAAAAAGGAGAGATAGGTAGTATGTTTGAGGAAAGGAACCTGGATGTTTTGGCTCTGAGTGAAACGAAGCTCAAGGGTAAAGGGGAAGAGTGGTTTGGGAATGTCTGGGGAGTAAAGTCAGGGGTTAGTGAGAGGACAAGAGCAAGGGAAGGAGTAGCAATACTCCTGAAACAGGAGTTGTGGGAGTATGTGATAGAATGTAAGAAAGTAAATTCTCGATTAATATGGGTAAAACTGAAAGTTGATGGAGAGAGGTGGGTGATTATTGGTGCATATGCACCCGGGCATGAGAAGAAAGATCATGAGAGACAAGTGTTTTGGGAGCAGCTGAATGAGTGTGTTAGTGGTTTTGATGCACGGGACCGGGTTATAGTGATGGGTGATTTGAATGAAAAGGTGAGTAATGTGGCAGTTGAGGGAATAATTGGTATACATGGGGTGTTCAGTGTTGTAAATGGAAATGGTGAAGAGCTTGTAGATTTATGTGCTGAAAAAGGACTGATGATTGGGAATACCTGGTTTAAAAAGCGAGATATACATAAGTATACTTATGTAAGTAGGAGAGATGGCCAGAGAGCGTTATTGGATTACGTGTTAATTGACAGGCGTGCGAAAGAGAGACTTTTGGATGTTAATGTGCTGAGAGGTGCAATTGGAGGGATATCTGATCATTATCTTGTGGAGGCTAAGGTGAAGATTTGTATGGGTTTTCAGAAAAGAAGAGTGAATGTTGGGGTGAAGAGGGTGGTGAGAGTAAGTGAGCTTGGGAAGGAGACCTGTGTGAGGAAGTACCAGGAGAGACTGAGTACAGAATGGAAAAAGGTGAGAACAATGGAAGTAAGGGGAGTGGGGGAGGAATGGGATGTATTTAGGGAATCAGTGATGGATTGCGCAAAAGATGCTTGTGGCATGAGAAGAGTGGGAGGTGGGTTGATTAGAAAGGGTAGTGAGTGGTGGGATGAAGAGGTAAGAGTATTAGTGAAAGAGAAGAGAGAGGCATTTGGACGATTTTTGCAGGGAAAAATGCAATTGAGTGGGAGATGTATAAAAGAAAGAGACAGGAGGTCAAGAGAAAGGTGCAAGAGGTGAAAAAAAGGGCAAATGAGAGTTGGGGTGAGAGAGTATCATTAAATTTTAGGGAAAATAAAAAGATGTTCTGGAAGGAGGTAAATAAAGTGCGTCAGACAAGTGAGCAAATGGGAACTTCAGTGAAGGGCGCAAATGGGGAGGTGATAGCAAGTAGTGGTGATGTGAGAAGGAGATGGAGTGAGTATTTTGAAGGTTTGTTGAATGTGTTTGATGATAGAGTGGCAGATATAGGGTGTTTTGGTCGAGGTGGTGTGCAAAGTGAGAGGGTTAGGGAAAATGATTTGGTAAACAGAGAAGAGGTAGTGAAAGCTTTGCGGAAGATGAAAGCCGGCAAGGCAGCAGGTTTGGATGGTATTGCAGTGGAATTTATTAAAAAATAGGGTGACTGTATTGTTGACTGGTTGGTAAGGTTATTTAATGTATGTATGACTCATGGTGAGGTGCCTGAGGATTGGCGGAATGCGTGCATAGTGCCATTGTACAAAGGCAAAGGGGATAAGAGTGAGTGCTCAAATTACAGAGGTATAAGTTTGTTGAGTATTCCTGGTAAATTATATGGGAGGGTATTGATTGAGAGGGTGAAGGCATGTACAGAGCATCAGATTGGGGAAGAGCAGTGTGGTTTCAGAAGTGGTAGAGGATGTGTGGATCAGGTGTTTGCTTTGAAGAATGTATGTGAGAAATACTTAGAAAAGCAAATGGATTTGTATGTAGCATTTATGGATCTGGAGAAGGCATATGATAGAGTTGATAGAGATGCTCTGTGGAAGGTATTAAGAATATATGGTGTGGGAGGAAAGTTGTTAGAAGCAGTGAAAAGTTTTTATCGAGGATGTAAGGCATGTGTACGTGCAGGAAGAGAGGAAAGTGATTGGTTCTCAGTGAATTTAGGTTTCCGGCAGGGATGTGTGATGTCTCCATGGTTGTTTAATTTGTTTATGGATGGGGTTGTTAGGGAGGTAAATGCAAGAGTTTTGGAAAGAGGGGCAAGTATGAAGTCTGTTGGGGATGAGAGAGCTTGGGAAGTGAGTCAGTTGTTGTTCGCTGATGATACAGCGCTGGTGGCTGATTCATGTGAGAAACTGCAGAAGCTGGTGACTGAGTTTGGTAAAGTGTGTGGAAGAAGAAAGTTAAGAGTAAATGTGAATAAGAGCAAGGTTATTAGGTACAGTAGGGTTGAGGGTCAAGTCAATTGGGAGGTGAGTTTGAATGGAGAAAAACTGGAGGAAGTAAAGTGTTTTAGATATCTGGGAGTGGATCTGGCAGCGGATGGAACCATGGAAGCGGAAGTGGATCATAGGGTGGGGGAGGGGGCGAAAATTCTGGGGGCCTTGAAGAATGTATGGAAGTCGAGAACATTATCTCGGAAAGCAAAAATGGGTATGTTTGAAGGAATAGTGGTTCCAACAATGTTGTATGGTTGCGAGGCGTGGGCTATGGATAGAGTTGTGCGCAGGAGGATGGATGTGCTGGAAATGAGATGTTTGAGGACAATGTGTGGTGTGAGGTGGTTTGATCGAGTGAGTAACGTAAGGGCAAGAGAGATGTGTGGAAATAAAAAGAGCGTGGTTAAGAGAGCAGAAGAGGGTGTTTTGAAGTGGTTTGGGTACATGGAGAGAATGAGTGAGGAAAGACTGACCAAGAGGATATATGTGTCGGAGGTGAAGGGAACGAGGAGAAGAGGGAGACCAAATTGGAGGTGGAAAGATGGAGTGAAAAAGATTTTGTGTGATCGGGGCCTGAACATGCAGGAGGGTGAAAGGAGGGCAAGGAATAGAGTGAATTGGAGCGATGTGGTATACCGGGGTTGACGTGCTGTCAGTGGATTGAATCAAGGCATGTGAAGCGTCTGGGGTAAACCATGGAAAGCTGTGTAGGTATGTATATTTGTGTGTGTGGACGTATGTATATACATGTGTATGGGGGGGAGTTGGGCCATTTCTTTCGTCTGTTTCCTTGCGCTACCTCGCAAACGCGGGAGACAGCGACAAAGTATAATAATAAAATGATATATATATATATATATATATATATATATATATATATATATATATATATATATATATATATATATATATATTTATGGATCTGGAGAAGGCATATGATAGAGTTGATAGAGATGCTCTGTGGAAGGTATTAAGAATATATGGTGTGGGAGGCAAGTTGTTAGAAGCAGTGAAAAGTTTTTATCGAGGATGTAAGGCATGTGTACGTGTAGGAAGAGAGGAAAGTGATTGGTTCTCAGTGAATGTAGGATTGCGGCAGGGGTGTGTGATGTCTCCATGGTTGTTGAATTTGTTTATGGATGGGGTTGTTAGGGAGGTAAATGCAAGAGTCTTGGAAAGAGGGGCAAGTATGAAGTCTGTTGGGATGAGAGAGCTTGGGAGGTGAGTCAGTTGTTGTTCGCTGATGATACAGCGCTGGTGGCGGATTCATGTGAGAAACTGCAGAAGCTGGTGACGGAGTTTGGTAAAGTGTGTGGAAGAAGAAAGTTAAGAGTAAATGTGAATAAGAGCAAGGTTATTAGGTACAGTAGGGTTGAGGGTCAAGTCAATTGGGAGGTGAGTTTGAATGGAGAAAAACTGGAGGAAGTGAAAGTGTTTTAGATATCTGGGAGTGGATCTGGCAGCGGATGGAACCATGGAAGCGGAAGTGAATCATAGGGTGGGGGAGGGGGCGAAAATTCTGGGAGCCTTGAAGAATGTTTGGAAGTCGAGAACATTATCTCGGAAAGCAAAAATGGGTATGTTTGAAGGAATAGTGGTTCCAACAATGTTTTATGGTTGCGAGGCGTGGGCTATGGATAGAGTTGTGCGCAGGAGGGTGGATGTGCTGGAAATGAGATGTTTGAGGACAATATGTGGTGTGAGGTGGTTTGATCGAGTAAGTAATGTAAGGGTAAGAGAGATGTGTGGATATAAAAAGAGTGTGGTTGAGAGAGCAGAAGAGGGTGTTTTGAAATGGTTTGGTCACATGGAGAGAATGAGTGAGGAAAGATTGACCAAGAAGATATATGTGTCGGAGGTGGAGGGAACGAGGAGAAGTGGGAGACCAAATTGGAGGTGGAAAGATGGAGTGAAAAAGATTTTGAGTGATCGGGGCCTGAACATGCAGGAGGGTGAAAGGCGTGCAAGGAATAGAGTGAATTGGAACGATATGGTATACCGGGGTCGACGTGCTGTCAATGGATTGAACCAGGGCATGTGAAGCGTCTGGGGTAAACCATGGAAAGTTGTGTGGGGCCTGGATGTGGAAAGGGAGCTGTGGTTTCGGTGCATTTTTACATGAAAGCTAGAGACTGAGTGTGAAGGAATGGGGCCTTTGGTGTCTTTTCCTAGCGTTACCTCGCACACATGAGGGGGGAGGGGGCTGTTATTCCATGTGTGGCGAGGTGGCGATGGGAACAAATAAAGGCAGACAGTATGAATTATATACATGTGTATATAGGTATATGTCTGTGTGTGTATATATATGTGTACATTGAGATGTATAGGTATGTATATTTGCTTGTGTGGACGTGTATGTATGTACATGTGTATGTGGGTTGGGCCATTCTTTCGTCTATTTCCTTGGGATACCTCGCTGACGCGGGAGACAGCGACAAAGTATAATAAATAAATGAATATATATATATATATATATATATATATATATATATATATATATATATATATATATATATATATATATATATATATATATATATATATATATATATATATATATATATATATATATATATATATATATATATATATATATATATATATATATATATATATATATATATATATATATATATATATATATATATATATATATATAACGAACGTGAGCGGTCCCAAGACTGACCCGTGAGGAACACCACCGCTACATTACCCCAGTCCGATGTAACACCGTTGATGCATACCCTCTGTTTTCTGTCAGTGAGCCACGCCCTCCTCCAATCAAATACACCACCCTCAAAGCCGTTTGCTACTATTTTCCTAAGCAGACGTTCTTGAGGTTTTCTCTCAAAAGCCTCACTTAAGTCTAAGTATGGAATATCATGACTCTTACCTTGATGTTCTTTTCATTAAGTTACATCCTACAGGGAAAAGGCCATGAGGATTGGAGATTAGGCACTGTAGCCCCCGTTTAATGAAAAACAAAATATGATAGTATGCCATATTCTGAAAATTACCGCCCAATTACCTTAACGTGTGAAGTTGGTAAGCTTATGAAAACCATCGTTCGAGGCAAGATTGTAAATCATTTAGATGATCGCCACTTAGTAATTCTCAATATGGCTGTCGACAAAATCATTCATATCTGAAAAATTTGCTTGATATGTCTTCGATATTATGAACATTCTTGATGAGCGTAAAGCGGATGATGAAGATTTTCATGAAGCACTCGACAAAGTCCTGCATCAAATATAACCAGCAAAAGTAAAGTCACTTGGTAGAGATGGCTTTGTAATTTGGTGGTCAATAAACTGACCGGCAGTAAACAAAGTTGTAATAAGCAACGGTTAAGCCTCGTATGGTGAGACGTAACAATAAATCTGCCTCAGGGATCACTTACACTACTCAACGGTCAAAATGTTTTGGAAATGAAGGTAGTTAATCTTTACTAATCTTGGAGCACCGAGTACAAATATGACGCTTGAATTTGCTAATCGTTCTAGTTTTGAAAATGTGGGGTAAGTCCCACTATGTACTATCTACACTGGTTTTGGTGTTGAACGGTTATGAGGCAAGTTCTTGTCGCTTGAGGCTTGAGTGGTTTTGGTGAACAGGTATTACGTAGTTCAAATCAGTAAACAGATGAAGTGCAACAGACGTGTGCCGAAAAGTACATCAGTGAAAGGTACAACTTACAAAGGCAATCCTCACACACTCCCGAAATTGAAGGAAACCATCGCAAATTTCATCGAGAACATCTCTCTAATTGATTTATCACGTATCTTTGCAAACATTACAAGAGGTGTGTATTAATGTGTACAGGCAAGTGGGTGCTATTTCCAATATTTGCTGTAACTTAAGTATGGGAAATGTATTTGTATCAATATGTCCTTATCGTCTACGGTAGGTGCACAGTAACTTTTGGCTCATCCTGTACAGGGAATTTGTGGAAACCCTTTTGTCATCCTATCAGAAAAGGTAAGAGATGAGCACAGCGAACAATTCCATCAAGACATCTCAGTGATAGATAAAAGGTACCTGGGCAAATGGATAATTCAACTTCAGAGTTAACTCAGGCCCTAATTACTGGGATGGGATCAGAATGATATTCACATGTAGAGTTCTGCACGGCTTCTGGCATCATCACAGTTGCTTGGAATGCAGCAGAAGACCAGAGATCCGAGGATGGCAGTCTGGGAGGCCATGCTGATCCCAGTGCCACCCATTCTCAAGGTGGGATGAGGTCCTGGCTTTCTCCACCAGGAGTCATCTCAACAAAGGTTCGTGGTCTTCTAAAATGTGGACTGCAAAGTTCTCTTTTTCATAAGCCACGAGTCTATCAATTTTCAGAGAGATGGCAAATCCTTAAGGAGGTAGAACAGCTGCCGTAAGAAGGTGTAGAGGAAAAGGATATCGTGGATGTCTGTGGTCCTGATTCTGTCTGCCGTCCTGGTCAGGTATTTTAACTTTCACTTAAAGCGGCGTCGTTGGCTTTAGTGCCCAGGATAAACATTATGTACATCATGCAAATTAAAACATAACATTCCATTTTCCTTGAGAGGTTTATGCCAAATTTAATTACACTGTTCTTTGAGAATCTTCCACATAACGTAGGTGAAAATGCCTTGAGGAAGTCAAGTAGATTTTCAGAAGTGAACGATGATAAAGTTACTTGAATACATAGGAAACAAAACTCATAAGATTCACATTTGAATGATATGTTTGAGAAACTTTCTTAACCAAATTCTTATCTTACTTTTGTTGATTAACTTTCATTCTCTTCCCTGCAGACAGTTTCTACTTCATGAATTGTGACACCACACACACACACACACACACACACACACACACACACACACACACACACACACACACAAGATTAGGGTACAAATATCCCACATGATTGTTTTCAGTGCGATGTGGATCTTAAAGTTTGTTTATTGATCTGGGTCTTCTCCGGGGTATTATGTTCCTAACGAGGTATACAGTACGAGGTCTACTCCCTAACAGCGCTGAGAAAGTGACATGTGACATTTTTTTCAGCATGAGAAGGATGTGTTTCTCGCGAGTTTCCCTCACTTGCCTCACTAGTGCCCAAGACAGTCGCTCCTTACAAGTCCACAAGAAGAGCCTTGAATGAATCAAAGCCAAGCAAATGTTACTGATTCTGCTGACCAGATGAACTTTTATCCAGCTATAAAAGTCAACATTCGTCAACACAAGCCGGATGATCCACAGTGGAACACTTTGAAAATAAAAGAGAAAATCATCTGTGTTGCCAAAAATGTGCAGAAAGATTTTGTAAAGCGGAGAGGAAGGGAAAGCCATCGGCATAAACTTAAAAAAATTAGCTGGATCATACGAATACCACTACAGTTTTTAATCAGTTATTCCAGAATGCTTATAGATGACACTTTACCTTCAGTGTTATGTATTCATCATCATACCGTCTGCCACGACGGAAGAGTCGTCTCCAGTAACAAGGCTGTGAAACAGCATCGTACAATTGTCTACATAAGGATCCACCTTGCTCATGTTTCCTCATTACGTCTTTCCATTCTTTCATCAGTCTTTTCCTAAACCCATTCTCAACATTATAGGTCAAGGAATTCTCTATTTTCATTAACGTTCTTTACCTCTGTAAGTTCTTGCCTATACTTTCCACGACTTTCATCATACTTCATCTACTCCTAAGTCCACACAATGGCCTCTGTAGATACTCATCTCATCCGATTATAACGTAGTTTACACCTCTCACTGCTGTACCAGCGCTGCACTTGGCTTCACTACTTACAAGTTAATCTTACCAACCGGATTGCTACAGTTTTTCTTTTAAACGTAAAGTAACGCATTTTGGTTACCTCCTGACTCTCTCTCTCTCTCTCTCTCTCTCTCTCTCTCTCTCTCTCTCTCTCTCTCTCTCTCTCTCTCTCTCTCTCTCTCTCTCTCTCTCTCTCTCTCTCTCTCTCACATAGCTCAAACACTGTGCATGATATATATTTCTTGGACAATTAGCCCCACATAACTTTATAACCATACCCACACTACCACAGGTTACATAATGCATCGTTGCTGTCCTGGCTCAAGTGTGCTGCACATAGCTGTTGCTAGCTCTCCAGGTTTATACCTGAGTATATCCAAACCGTGTTGAAGAGTGAGAGTAGTGTGAGGCTGCATCACTGATACTCTGAAGAGTGAGAGTAGTGTGAGGTTGCATCACTGATACTGTGAAGAGTGAGAGTAGTGTGAGGTTGCATCACTGATACTGTGAAGAGTGAGAGTAGTGTGAGGTTGCATCACTGATAATCTGTAAATACTCAAGTCACAGCCATGACCTGGAGTCTTATCATATCAACTGGGGCCTGAATTCGTAATGCAGCTCTTGAGAAGAACAATTTTGTGTCTGAATATATGGCAATATTTTCTTATTAGAAAATCTATGACGATTCTATCAAGGGTTGTTCTCTGTCACTCAAGTAATGCTTAGGAATCCTTGGCCAAGGGAAGGGTCGTCTTACCTTTAAGAATGTCATGTTACTGTTCTGCAACAGAAAGGAGAAAAGGAAACCCTATTTAGAAATCAGAATCATACCAAAATATCATCTTATTATACATTCAGTAAGATGGTTCAATGAATATTGATGCCTCTGATAATGCAAATATATTTCAAAAGAATCATAGTATAGATGAGTTACTGTACTACTCTGAAACATAATTTAACAAAACAATAATAACAAATACAGTGCATATCTGAGAAGAAAAAGAAATACAAAATAAATCAATGAATATATATCTATCTATCTATCTATCTATCTATCTATCTATATATATATATATATATATATATATATATATATATATATATATATATATATATATATATATATATATATATATATATATATATAGACAAACGAAGCCAAAACCACTGTGTTACCCCCTTAACTATATGACTGTACAACTTTACCACTGCTATTACTCTTTTTACTGTTAGCTTTTCATTTTTTTTTAGAAGAAATGTATCACCTTAAACATCTTTCTTGTCTTCATTTTAATTGATCATGGTATTTTTATTCCCAACAGCACTCTTTTGGTCTTATAATGTCTGCAAAATGTTTCAGAATTTATATATGTAAAGTGTCTTGAAACTGGTCCAAATAACCAAGAACTTTGTAAGTATGAATAAGTATTACTTGGAAAGAATGTAAGTGATTACGGTATGTACAATTTAAAGTCGTAGGAGGGAAGAGGAAGTGGCAGTGCAGAAAGAGGGTAAAGAGAGCTGGGGTGAGCAAGTATCAGCAAACTTCAGGGAGTAACATGAAATATTTTGGAAGGCAGTTAATTGAGAAAAACGAGAGAACAAATGAAAACATCACTGAAGGGAAAATAGTAACAGGTAGAGATGAGATGAACAGGAGATTGTTCAGTGTGTTTTATGTTATGGTGTTTGGGTAGGGAAGGTATGCAAAGTGAGTCATGGCAAGTGGTATGGTGAAAAGATGTAGCTTGACTGGCAAGGCAGCCAGAGTGGATAGTATTGCACATGAATTTTTTAAGAAAGGTGTGTGTGTGTTGTAGTAGAAGTTGGTACGCAGCCAGCAACTAGGGAGGTATATTACCAGTACTATCCGCCTGGGTATCGAGAGGGTTAGTGACATCTGCTTAGTGAGCCAGCACTTTAGTGGTTAAGTTGCTCTCCTCTAACTTAGGTAGCTGTCTTTTCTTTGTGCCTCACTAGCATATGAATTACTGGGATTCTGTCCACAAGCATACGATCTCTCCTTGTCATATGTAACCCTTGACGACACTTAACTCACACAGCTCATTCTTTGTAGCTGTAGATTTTCCTGCTGTGAGCACTTATGTGTCAGCCCCTCCTTTTGGCAAAATGGTAGGAGCTATAGATAGAAGTAGTGGGTAGGAATATTTAGATGGGAGCATTAGGTAGGAGCCCTGCAAACACAGCACTAGATTTGCCCTTTGCGAGTGGCTTGTTAAGGGTGAGGCACTAAAGGCTAAGAAGCAGCACTGGAGTTCTTTAGTTATGGAGACTCTGTTGCTATGACCAACACTTTGAGAGTTCCAATGGGAATGGGCATCAGAGATAT
This sequence comes from Panulirus ornatus, assembly GCF_036320965.1. Classification (NCBI taxonomy): domain Eukaryota; kingdom Metazoa; phylum Arthropoda; class Malacostraca; order Decapoda; family Palinuridae; genus Panulirus; species Panulirus ornatus. Next base: position 3,585,725 of record NC_092292.1, on the reverse strand, counting down.
AGATAGATTAGTTATTTAGAATTTTTCATATATGTATGAAACAGGAGTTGTGGGAGTATGTGATAGAATGTAAGAAAGTAAATTTTAGATTAATATGGGTAAAACTGAAAGTTGATGGAGAGAGATGGGTGATTATAGGTGCATATGCACCTGGGCATGAGAAGAAAGATCATGAGAGGCAAGTGTTTTGGGAGCAGCTGAGTGAGTGTGTTAGTGGTTTTGATGCACAAGACTGGGTTATAGTGATGGGTGATTTAAATGCAAAGGTGAGTAATGTGGCAGTTGAGGGAATTATTGGTATACATGGGGTGTTCAGTGTTGTAAATGGACATGGTGAAGAGCTTGTAGATTTATGTGCTGAAAAAGGACTGTTGATTGGGAATACCTGGTTTAAAAAGCGAGATATACACAAGTATACGTATGTAAGTAGGAGAGATGGCCAGGGAGCGTTATTGGATTACGTGTTAATTGACAGGCGCACGAAAGAGAGACTTTTGGATGTTAATGTGCTGAGAGGTGCAACTGGAGGGATGTCTGATCATTATCTTGCAGAGGCGAAGGTGAAGATTTGTATGGGTTTTCAGAAAAGAAGAGTGAATGTTGGGGTGAAGAGGGTGGTGAGAGTAAGTGAACTTGGGAAGGAGACTTGTGTGAGGAAGTACCAGGAGAGACTGAGTACAGAATGGAAAAAGGTGAGAACAAAGGAGGTAAGGGGAGTGGGGGAGGAATGGGATGTATTTAGGGAAGCAGTGATGGCTTGCGCAAAAGATGCTTGTGGCATGAGAAGCGTGGGAGGTGGGTTGATTAGAAAGGGTAGTGAGTGGTGGGATGAAGAAGTAAGGTTATTAGTGAAAGAGAAGAGAGAGGCATGTGGATGATTTTTGCAAGGAAAAAATGCAAATGAGTGTGAGATGTATAAAAGAAAGAGACAGGAGGTCAAGAGAAAGGGGCAAGAGGTGAAAAAGAAGGCAAATGAGAGTTGGGGTGAGAGAGTATCATTAAATTTAAGGGAGAATAAAAAGATGTTTTGGAAGGTGGTAAATAAAGTGCGTAAGACAAGGGAGCAAATGGGAACTTCAGTGAAGGGGGCTAATGGGGAGGTGATAACAAGTAGTGGTGATGTGAGAAGGAGATGGGGTGAGTATTTTGAAGGTTTGTTGAATGTGTTTGATGATAGAGTGGCATATATAGGGTGTTTTGGTCGAGGTGGTGTGCAAAGTGAGAGGGTTAGGGAAAATGATTTGGTAAACAGAGAAGAGGTAGTAAAAGCTTTGCGGAAGATGAAAGCCGGCAAGGCAGCAGGTTTGGATGGTATTGCAGTGGAATTTATTAAAAAAAAAGGGGGTGACTGTATTGTTGACTGGTTGATAAGGTTATTTAATGTATGTATGATCCATGGTTTTCCCTGGGGATAGGGGAGAAAGAATACTTCCCACGTATTCCCTGCGTGTCGTAGAAGGCGACTAAAAGGGAAGGGAGCGGGGGGCTGGAAATCCTCCCCTCTCGTTTTTTTTTTTTTTTTTTTTTTTTTTTTTTTTTTTCAAAAGAAGGAACAGAGAAGAGGTCCAGGTGAGGATATTCCCTCAAAGGCCCAGTCCTCTGTTCTTAACGCTACCTCGCTATCGCGGGAAATAGCGAATAGTATGAAAAAAAAAAAAGAATATATATATATATATATATATATATATATATATAAATATATATATATATATATATATATATATATATATATATATATATATATATATTTATATATATATATATATATATATATATATATATATATATATATATATATATTTATATATATATATAATATATATATATATATATATATATATATATATATATATATATATATGTGAATATATATACGACTTAAACTCAAGAGAATAAATCAATAGCAAACCAAATCTATTATCTAGGAAAGACTAGAAGTCACGAAAGCATTGAAGGTTCTTCTCAACATATACATCGCTACACGTGAAAGGACAGTAATTTATTCTAGACAAAGAAAAAAACACTGCAGGGAAAGCAGGTGCGACACAGGAACTTATGCTGGATTAGATACAAGATTCCCCGAGTAATCTTTTTTTTCTTCACTTCATTTTTTTTCCTTCACCCAAAATAGCTCTTAAGTAGTGCATATTCTTCCGGCGTCATGTCGGTCATCATGAAAGGAAACACTGATTTGCTACACGATGATAATCTACGTCACTTCTCAAGAATAGTTCATTTATCTATTCCTTTCTTTGGTAAGTCCTTGAAAAGCTACTAATAACTTACAATAATTATCAAACTAAAGGTGGAGACTTTGGAAATTACTTCAGTATCATAAACCATATGAATGAATATATATACATTTGATATATTTCTGGCCATACGATCTCAGAGTGTACTGCTACGGGAGCCATATTCATAGTGTTCTTATGGGGTAAGCATATTCAGAGTGTAGTAATGTGGTGACCATATTTAGAGTGTTATAATGACCCTATTCAGAGTATAGTAATACGGTGACCATATCTAGAGTGTTATAATGACCATATAGCAATTATCTCTTTTTCATTCCTTGCACCTTCTTGTTGACCTTCTGCCGCTTTCTCTTACACATCTCCCAATAACTCACCTTCCTTCCCTGCAAGTAGCACTTAAACATCTCGATTTCATCTCCCGCTAGCAACTTAATATCCTCATCCCAAACTCATTATTACTATTCGTATACCCATTTTCCACCTTCTGCATGTTTCTCTCGTACATGTAAGCAATGCTTCCTTGCCCACTCTAGCTTCATCTACTCTTACCTTTTGCCATTATACGCTCAGCCTCTGCTGGTATTTCATTACATAAGCTTCTTTTCTAAAGGACGATAGCGTGATAGCGCCAGGAACAGTGGATGAATGACCGTACCCGCTCGCTCCCATTCTCTAGCTGCCGTGCGTAACGCACCGAAACCACAGTTCCCCATCCACAACCAGTCTAATAGATCTTTTCATGGTTTACCCAGGCCGCTTCACATGCCCTGGTTCAGTCCACTGACACCGCGTTGACCCATGTATATAACATCATTCCAATTTACTCTATCCAGTGCATGCCTTTCACCCTCCTGCATGTTAAGGCCCCTATCACTCAAAATATTTTTCATTACATCCATCTATTTCCATTTTGTTCTCCCTCTTTTTCTTATCTCCACAACTGACACAGATATCCACAGTGTCAACTTTACTTCACTCATTCTCTCCATATGTCCTAACCATTTCAGCACACTTTTCATTACCACATATCTCTCTCATACTTTTGTTGCTTACTCCATCACCCCCCCCCTAGACACACACACACACACACACACACACACACACACACACACACACCAAATATTGTCCTCAAACATTTCATTTCCAACATGTCCATCCTCCTCGACGCATTCTCATCTACATGTCTCGCATCTATGCAGCATTGTTAGGACTACTATGCCTTCAAAAATGCCCAATTTCGCTCACCCGGAGATGGACCTCTCTTTCCATACTTTTCTGATTTCTCCCAGAACCTTCAACCCCTCATCCACCCTGTGACTCACTTCCGCTTCCATGGTCCATTTGCTGCCATGTCCACTCTCAGGTTTTTCTTCCTTCTTATTTTCATCTTTCATACTCAACTAATCTGTCACTCTTTGCCGCTAAACGTAGTAACCATGTTTCTATTCACATCTACTCTAAACTTCAACGTTTCATAAACTGTTCTAAATCTAGTCACCAACTTTAGCAGTTTTTCTTCAGAATTTGCCAAAAGTATTCTGTCATCACCAAACAACAACATGCCCCTCAATCCCCTACAGACTGCATACTGACCCTTTCTCCATGATTCTTTGCATTTGCTTCCCTCATCATCCCATCCATCATTCATAAACAAATTAAACAGCCATGGTGACATCAATCATCCCTACCGCAGACCATCCTTCACTTGAAACTAATCTTTCTCTTCTTACTCGTCCACACGCCTAACACCCTTGGTAAAAAGTTCTCACTGCTTCGTCTGACCTTTCACAAGGCCTCTCTATCGACCTTACCTTATGTTTTCTCTAGATCCATTAATTTCATAGAGAAATCCTTCTGTTTCTTTCAGTGTTTCTCACACACATTCTTTAATACAAACGCCTGATCCACACATCCTCTACCACTTCCGACACCACATTATTCCTCCCCAGTCTGATATGTTCTCTACATGCTCTCAGCCTCGCAGTCACTACTTTCCTATACAACTTATTCAGTCATTCAATAAACCTGTACCTCTTCAGTTTGAATACGCATATTTGTTCTCTTTTGCCTTTATACCATGGTACTATGGATGCATTACGCCAATCCTCTGGCACCTCATCATAATCCATACATACACTAAAAATCTTAAGTAACCAGTCAGCAACACAGTCACCTCCCAAGATATTCAAATGCAAATCCGTCCATTCCATCCGCCTTGCCACATTTCATCTCGCACAAGACTTTCACAATCTCTCCTCTCTTCACCAGGTTCTCCAACATATCTCAGTTCTTTCTCAGGTCTTACTAGGTCTTCCTCAGGTCCCTCCCAGGTTCTACCTAGTTCTTCCCAAAGTCTCTATTATGTTTTTCTAGGTCTTCTTCGTGACATTTCTGGGTCCTCCCAAATCTTCCCCAGTTCCTCACCAGGTTTCCGCAGAACATCTTTAGATGTGATACCCAGAGCTATGCTGTATTAAAGTGGATTTTGTGGGTTTTGAAAGGGAAAAGAAAAAGAATATTGAATGAACGTCTTTTTTTGCTTTCAAATATGCCTTCAAAGTCGACTGTTGAAAAACTGAAATGCGAGTTCCCTCCTGAGTTGATTGAGTACCATAAATCTACAGTAAGTCTGAACCTTGAAAGATGGCCTTTATTGGCCTTTAAGGCGGGGCATTCTTACCCTTAAATCCCGTCATTGATTCTGATGTATCTTCATTGTATTTGGGGGCTGCTACCTCGCCTAACTTAAATGAGTACAGTGACCTAAGTGTAATCTATAAGACCTGGGTGGTTTTTGGAAGTATTTGTTGGGGTTGGGGAAGAAAGAATATTTCCCACGCATTCCTCACGTGCCGTAGAAGGCGACTAAAGGGGATGGGAGTGGGGAACTAGAAACCCTCCCCTCCTTGTACTTTAACTTTCTAAAAGGGAAACAGAAGAAGGAGTCACGCGAGGAGTGCTCATACTCCTCGAAGGCTCAGACTGGGGTGTCTAAATGTGTGTGGATGTAACCATAATGAGAGAAAAAGAGAGACAGGTAGTATGTTTAAGGAAAGGAACCTGGATGTTTTGGCTCTGAGTGAAACGAAGCTCAAGGGTAAAGGGAAAAAGTGGTTGGGAATGTCTTGGGAGTAAAGTCAGGGGTTAGTGTGAGGACAAGAGCAAGGGAAGGAGTAGCACTACTCCTGAAACAGGAGTTGTGGGAGTATATGATAGAGTGTAAGAAAGTAAACTCTAGATTGATATAGGTAAAACTGAAAGTGGATGGAGAGCGATGGGCAATTATTGGTGCATATGCACCTGGGCAAGTGTTTTGGGAGCAGCTGAGTGGGTGTGTTAGTAGTTTTGATGCACGAGACCGGGTAATAGTGATGGGTGATTTGAATGCAAAGGTGAGTAATGTGGCAGTTGAAGGAATAATTAGTGTACATGGGGTGTTCAGTGTTGTAAATGGAAATGATGAAGAGCTTGTAGATTTATGTGCTGAAAAAGGACTGGTGATTGGGAATACCTGGTTTAAAAAGAGAGATATACATAAGTATACGTATGCAAGTAGGAGAGATGGCCAGAGAGCGTTATTGGATTACGTGTTAATTGACAGGGGCACGAAAGAGAGACTTTTGGATGTTAATGTGCTCAGAGGTGCAAGTGGAGGGATGTTTGATCATTATCTAGTAAAGGCGAAGGTGAAGATTTGTAGAGGTTTTCAGAAAAGAAGAGAGAATGTTGGGGTGAAGGAGGTGGTGAGAGTAAGTGAGCTTGGGAAGGAGACTTGTGTGAGGAAGTACCACGAGACACTGAGTACAGAATTGAAAAAGGTGAGAACAAAAGAGGTAAGGGGAGTGGCGGAGGAATGGGATGTATTTAAGGGGGCAGTGATGGCTTGTGCAAAAGATGCTTGTGGCATGAGAAGCGTGGTAGGTAGGCATATTAGAAAGGATGGGATGTGGTGGGATGAAGAAGTAAGATTATTAGTGAAAGAGAAGAGAGAGGCATTTGGACGATTCTTGCAGGGAAATAATGCAAATGAGTGGGAGATTTATAAAAGAAAGAGGCAGGAGGTCAAGAGAAAGGTGCAAGGGGTGAAAAAGAGGGCAAATGAGAGTTGGGGTGAGAGAGTATCATTAAATTTTTGGGAGAATGAAAAATATTTAGGAGGGAGGTAAATAAAGTGCGTAAGACAAGGGAACTAATGGGAACATCAGTGAAGGGGGCTGATGGGGAGGTGATAACAAGCAGTGGTGATGTGAGAAGGAGATGGAGTGAGTATTTTGAAGGTTTGTTGAATATGTTTGATGATAGATTGGTAGACATAGGGAGTTTTGGTCGAGATAGTGTGCAAAGTGGGAGGGTTAGGGAGAATGGTTTGGTAAGCAGAGAAGAGGTAGTAAAAGCTTTGCGGAAGATGAAAGCCGGCAAGGCAGTGGGTTTGGATGGTATTGCAGTGGAATTAATTAAGAAAGGGGTGACTGTATTGTTGACTGGTTGATAAGGTTATCTAATGTATGTATGACTCATGGTGAGGATGAAAGTGAGCGCTCAAATTACAGAGGTATAAATTTGTTGAGTATTCCTGGGAAATTATATGGGAGGGTATTGATTGAGAGGGTGAAGGCATGTACAGAGCATCAGATTGGGGAAAGGCAGGGTGGTTTCAGAAGTGGTAGAGGATGTGTGGATCAGGTGTTTTCTTTGAAGAATGTATGTGAGAAATACTTAGAAAAGCAAATAGATTTCTATGTAGCATTTATGAATCAGAAGAAGGCATATGATAGGGTTGATAGAGAAACTCTGTGGAAGGTATTAGGAATTTATGGTGTTTGATGCAAATTGTTAGAAGCAGTGAAAAGTTTTTATCGAGGATGTAAGGCATGTGTACGAGTAGAAAGAGAGGAAGGTGATTGGTTCGCAGTGAATGTTGGTTATCGGCAGGGGTGCGTGATGCCTCCATAGTTGTTTAATTTGTTTATGGATGGGGTTATTAGAGAGGTGAATGCAAGAGTTTTGGAAAGAGGGGCAAGTATGCAGTCTGTTGTGGATGAGTGGGCTTGGGAAGTGAGTCAGTTGTTGTTCGCTGATGATACAGCGCTGGTGGATGATTCGAATGAGAAACTGCAGAAACTGGTGACTGAGTTTGATAAAGTATGTGAAAGAAGAAAGCTGAGAGTAAATGTGAATAAGAGCAAGGTTATTAGGTACAGTAGGGTTGAGGGACAAGTCAACTGGGAGGTAAGTCTGAATGGAGAAAAACTAGAGGAAGTGAAGTGCATTAGATATCTGGAAGTAGATTTGGCAGCGGATGGAACCATGGAAGTGGAAGTGAATCATAGGGTGGGGGAGGGGGCGAAAGTTCTGGGAGCGTTGAAAAGTGTGTGGAAGTCGAGAACGTTATCTTGGAAAACAAAAATGGGTATGTTTGAAGGAATAGTGGCTTCAACAATGTTATATGATTGCGAGGCGTGGGCTATAGATAGAGTTGTGCGGAGGAGGATGGATGTGCTGGGAATGAGATGTTTGAAGACAATACCTGGTTTGAGGTGGTTTGATTGAGTAAGTAATGAAAGGGTGAGAGAGATGTGTGGTAATAAAAAGAGTGTGGTTGAGAGACCAGAAGAGGGTGTTTTGAAATGGTTTGGTCACATGGAGAGAATGAGTGAGGAAAGATTGACCAAGAGGATACATGTGTCAGAGGTGAAGGGAACGAGGAGAAGTGGGAGACCAAATTGGAGGTGGAAAGATGGAGTACAAAAGATTTTGAGTGATCGGGGCCTGAATATGCAGGAGGGTGAAAGGCGTGCAAGGAATAGAGTGAATTGGAACGATGTGGTATATCGGGGTCGACGTGTTGTCAATAGATTGAACCAGGGCATGTGAAGCGTCTGGGGTAAACCATGGAAAGTTCTGTGGTTCCTGGATGTGGAAAGGGAGCTGTGGTTTCAGTGAATTATACATGATAGCTAGAGGCTGAGTGTGAACGAATGTGGCCTTTGTTGTCGTTTTCTAACGCTACCTCGCGCACATGCAGGGGGAGGGGTTTGTCATTTCATGTGTGGTGCGTTGGCGACGGGAATGAATAAGGGCAGACAGTATGAATTATATATATATATGTATATATGTATATGTCTGTTTGTATATATATATGTATACGTTGAGATGTATTAGTATGTATATGTGCGTGTGGACATGCATGTATATACATGTGCATTTGGGTGGGTTGGGCCTTTCTTTCGTCTGTTTCCTTGCGCTACCTTGCTAGCGCGGGAGACAGCGACAAAGTATGATAAATAAATAAATGTTGTTGGCTTCAAAAGGCCTTCAAGGCCAATATGAGGTAGCTTAAATCTTTGCCCTAAGATACGGAGCTTTTAGGTACTACATGAAGCTGTTGTAAGACCCAGTCGCAAAAAAAAAGTGGCATTTGTTGGTCCTTTAAGGCCAGAAGCCAGTGTCCCTAGATCCTACCTTTGATCTTGAGGTACTTTCATTGTATTTAGAGGCTGAATAGTCACCTATTTTGAATGAAAGCAGCGAACTAAGTCTCTATAATCTATAAAGATTTGGTGGCTCAAAAGCGGCCTTCAAGGACAACGTGTGGAAACTTAAAACCTTGCCTGGAGTCTGAAATACCCATACCCATAATTTCGGGCCTCTTGGTGCGACATGAAGTTGCAATAACTTTGAAACTTGAAATATGACTGCTGGCATTTAAGGCCAAGTTGTTACTCTGAGATATTGTCTTTGATCCTGATGTACCTTCATTATGATACGAGGCTTCTTGGTTTTTTTTGAGAGAATGCAGATAATTAAACGTAATCTATACGGCGTGGATGGTCTCTGGTGGTCTTTGGTGGCCTCATAATGGTCGTCAAGTCCCTAATGCGGTAGCTTAAACCTTGACGAGACTCTGAAGTACCTACACCCAGTATCTGGGGTTTCCAGGTGCTGACAGTTAGGACATGAAGAAGGTAAACACAGACATACAGACTCACACGTAAACCAAGCATAGACACTCTTTCTTTGCCAATAAGAAAAATTCCGATCACTCTGTCTAACTGGGGGATCAATTATAAGAGTTTAGCATTGCTTGGTCTAAAAAAAACAGAGATCCATGCAAGAAGATTGCGAGATAGTGGAGAGGGCCAGACCAGCTTGTCTAGTCTGAGTTGGTCCTGTTGTTAAGATCATAAAGCCAATCAAGCTAAAGTTTCTCACTTCTCATTTTGACGTTTCATCAGAAATTAGTTTAAGCAAGAGAAAGCGTCAAGATCAGGCAGTTGTAACAAGACCTCTGACGAAAAATCAAGAAAATAAAATACGTGATGAATCAGTAAGAAAAAATATAACAATATAACACAATTAGTGGAGGAAAGAAAGAAACAAAGGAATCAGATAAGAGATCACGAAATGAGATGGAAACTTAGAGTTTTAACGAATGCAGTCAGTCAGTAGGCATGAATACAGATAGAGTCATAATAAATGAGAGGATTCAAACGTTTTATAGCAAGAATAAAGGTGAAATCATTGAAAACAAACAAACAAAAAAAAGATCAGTTAAGCAGGTGAGTGGAGAAGGAGCAATTATGGTGGCTGATCCATATAGCGGAACAGGGACCAGGGTACACACAAAAAGGTTAATACGCGAAGCTCCGGAAACAATAATTTGCACCGTTAGCGATGGAGCGATCAAGGAGTTAAAGGGCCCAATTTATGAAAGGCTTTATGAATTATTCATTGTACAGGATCAGTGCTTGTTGGCTGAGAGAACTTAGGAAAAATCAGAGAGACAGGATACGAAAAAGCAACACAGACATTCATCTGAGAACTGGACAGCACCAAAGTTATAAGTGCTAGTAAATCAAAGGTTGATAAGCGTAACTCTGATTATTTTTGGCTTAGAAGAAGAATATGCTCCTGATCAAGAAGGGGAGAGAAAGAAGGAATTCTCTCATTAAAGGATTAGCGGAGGCTGTGTAATTACCTGGCTCAATTTCTGTGGTGAAAGGGAGAAGAACTGGTGATTATAATCAAGACACAAGTGGGCGATCATCTAGGATTACAGTCATTTGGAATCATCTAACCAGGAGGTACTTAAATAAGGTAAGAGGCTTGAGGACGAGCGGAAATCAGTGGGGTATTCATCAAGCCTTTAGACCGAGGGAAGAGAGAGGGAGGCAAGCAAAAAATACAGTGAAAGCAAAAGTCATGGCACAGCAAACAAGGCAAAAGAACAGAGCAGCCCCGTCATCACCGCAGACACGGTAGGTGGTGGTGGTATCAGACTGAAGGTAATGTATCCATATCTAGTGGGATTAACGGGAACTGCTAGAGGGTTGGATAACAAGATCGTATAAAGGTAATCACACTTGATATTGATGGAAGTTCTAGAGACAAAGCTTAAGAGATAAGGTCTCACCTTCTCTCTCCAGAGCGGTTCATGATAGCAAGAAGTGAACGAAAAGACAAAGGAGGGGTGAAAGTGGCTCTCCGATATGTGAAAAACTTAAGTTTCAAGAAATTGTGAAATATGACCCAGTCAGACAATACATAATAGGAAGAGTAACTGTAAGAAGTAAGTGCATTAGTTTTGTTTATAGTTAATAATCCTCTCAAGAATATTAACGATCCAGAAAAAGAAAATGAAATACGATGATGATGAAGGAACAACCGGGAAGGGACATGATACACTTCTCAGACGTGGCAAGTGCTAGAAATAAGAGATTTTAACCGAGGGAATTTGGCTTCTCATGATGACACAAGTTCTTGTAGTGTGTACAGGAAAATTTCCTTTATCAGTATAGGAATAAACACGCTAAGGTCAGAGTGGCTGACACATTATAATTACCAGATTTTCACACATAGTGACATGGACATTGAGACTATCATAGATGATAAACCAACTGGACTGACTGATATATTATCATTACCAGATATTATCTTCACACATAGTGTTATGGATATTGAAAATATCATATATGATACATCAACTGGATGATATGATCATTTGATTCTTAAGCTTGAATACGTGGTAAATGAGGAGGTAAAACGAAGATAGATGAAATAAGATTTAAAAAAAGCTACAATTGTGGAAACTAAACAGAACTTAAAAATCTTTATAATAACGTTATTTGAAAATTGGAGTTTCGTTGCCAGGAATCAGGGCTCTATGGTTAAAGGTTCCGTGAAATCTACAGTACATGAATAGGAAAGTTAAGAATGAGGGAGGACTAATTCACTGAAAAATATCGAAAGGAAAAGGAGATTTGAGATGTTTTGTAACGAAGATGCATGTGATCTTTTATCCATCTAGCATTTAGAAGATGTAAGCGAGCAAGGAATGATTACTGCAGGAAGTAAAAGAAGAAAGAAAGAAAGTTTAGAGATAATATTTTGGTCAAGACAGATGGAAATTCGAACATCTTCCATAGATTCATCAGAAGTAAATTGTCAGTTGAAGACCTCAGAAATGTAGAGGAAGAGTTGTAGAGGTTCATGTAACGACATATGAGGAACCGAATGACAAGGTTAAAAGCGTTTTTATAGCACAAGCTACTGTAGCCGCAACGCCATTGAGACGGAATGCAAAGTAGGCCTCAGAGTGCCCATGGATATTAAAGAAGACATCAATTGAGTTCTACAGTCCTGACCAATACAATGTTTATGGTCCTCATGACATGTACTGAAGTGTGTACAGGTAAACTTGATGATAACGACTTGAAATAATGTTCAAGATGTCACCAGAAGAAGGAAATGTACTATAAGACTTGATGAGGACCTATAAGACCCCACAACTACATATGGGTCTCCCTGACGCCTGTGTTCTGTAAGGTATTTATGACAATAATCAGAAAGCAATTGTACAACTTCCAGAGGAAGAGAAGTTACTGTGATTTTTGGGAAAGGACGTCATGCGTAAAGAACCACTAAGGTTTCCATTAGAGAGAGAGAGAGAGAGAGAGAGAGAGAGAGAGAGAGAGAGAGAGAGAGACTCAGTCTTTAACAGAAGAAAAGAATGCGTAGATTGTTTCTGTTTGGACTGTCAGAAAACATTTGATATTGTGTCACACAAGACGCTGAGGAAGAGGCTGGCTTGCCAGGCTAGTATAAAGGTAGACTCCTTTACCTACTAGATTATCTTGCTGGAAGGGAACAACAGTCTCCAAAGAAGCTTTTTCATAAGGGATGGAGGTCACCAGTGGGACCGTTACTCTTCTTGATCTATGTAATCTACTTGCCTGAAGGTATGGACCCCAACTTGAATATATTTGCAGACGACGCACAGGTCATGAGGGATGTGAGAAGTTAGGAGGATTGCATCAGCTTACAAGGGGATCTTAAAAGACCAGAGTTGGTCTGATATATGGTTAATGAGATTCAACCCCAGAAAATGTAAAATACTGTTGGTGGGAGACAGTGAAGGAAGGGTTTTAGATGAATATTATCGAGCAGGAAATAACTACAGGAAAGTGTGTGTAAGAGGGACTTGGCATCATACTTCATCCCTAACCTGTCGTCAGAGTCACATATTCAAGGGACAATCAATGAGACAAACTGTCTGCTAGCAAATACGATAATGTCATCATCTAGCGAGTAAATGGATATGGAAGCAGTCATCAAGCATGAAATATCCAACATAAAACCTTAACTGAAATATGATTCTCAATTTTTGTTCGCTGCATCTAAAGAAATACAACTAGCTGACAGAGAAGGCTCGGTTGAGGGCAATACGAATGGTACTAGAACTAAGAAAGCTCTGCTATATGGAGATGCTAAAGCCCATGAATTAGCCCACCACTGAAGAGAGGAGAGTGAGTGATGACCTGATCAAAACTTTTTTAGTTTCTAACCAGATTTATGACATAAACAGTCAAGAGTTCTCTGAAAGATATGATAGTAGAACTATCAGAGGCAACTACACGACATTAGATCTTGCGAAACAGGATGTAAAGAACTTTTTTTGTAGTATAGGATTAGCGGGTGATGGGACACACTGAGTGAGGATATACGTAGTAACAGCGGACGAAATGCACGGGTTTAAAAAGTTGCAATATTGATAGAAGTGGTACGAGAAATGGGTCCCCTTGAGCTTAAAACTCCCTCCCTGTACAGCACAAATTGGTAACTACACACACACACACACACACACACACACACACACACACACACACACACACTAAACATTTATCTTATAACACATATCCTTGATTCTTCATATCAAGCAAGTAAGCTAATCATTTTTCACTCAACATGCAGCACTATGACATCTATATTTACTATACAACTAAAGCATCTGTGCATCACCCATTACACTCGATAGTTCTTTTGAGATACTGACACAGAGGAGGGAAACAAAGGCCAAAATTTTCACGGAAGAAAAGTCAATTCGCTTTGAAGAGAAAATTAAGGTCAAGTAACGTGAGAGCAATGATGAGAATGATGTGCGGAGGAGCCAGGGTTTGTCAGTGAGCAATGTGTACATTGTGTAGGCACTTCAGAGTCACTGGTGAGGATGAAGTGCGTTAAGTGTATGGAGATTCAGACTATTACTGGTTTTGTGTGGACGGAAAGGTTAATCAGCAAGCAACACACGGACCAGGAAGAAGCGATCGAAGTAGCGGAACATTATCTGGAATCATTAGTGACTGGACAGGGAGTTCCTCCAGGTTTTGTACTATCTCCCATCCTTTCCTCAGTGTATGCCGAAATGACGTTGATAACAGAAACCATGGAAGGATAACAGAAGCCATGGAAGGACTAGCGGAGGGAGTTAAGGTAGGTGGAGAATTGGCTAGCGAAATATGATCAAGGAACGGTGGCCAATATACACAAGTAGGTCTTCAGAGGTTCTTGAACAGTTCAACCAACATGGTATGATGATAGACATAGGAGGACGGAGGTGATATGAACTTCAATGAAAGGAGAAGTAAGAGAATTATGAATGGCAACTAATAAGTAGAATAAACAAACTATTTCAGGTGTTTCACTGCCCCAGTTAGCGAGAATGAAGCTGTGAAGCAGATAGCAGACAGGAACGGCTGAGAAAGCGATCACTAAGAGGAAGAAGTTGCCGATTATCTTTGTACAGATGCGAAAAGCCAACTCTGAGGAAAGAAGAAAACGTTTGGTTAAAAGTTCCGTGAGGTGAGGGTTTGAAGAGAGATGGGAGAAGTGAGCTCGGATGATATATAATAGACAGAAGAAATAGAACCTTCTGGTTTAAAAGTATAGTTAATTGAGATGATCAAGACGAGGAAGACTATTTGGAGAACTACGTCTATAGGATTAAACAAACCCTGCTAACTGGATCAAAGCCTTACTCTCGGTACAATATGTTTAAGCACATACGTACACACGACACAACCACTATCTATTCCTGGCACCCTTTCACCAAGACTCCTCACACCCAACACAGTTTGTCCAGGTACACACATACACAACTCAGGAGGCAGCCAGCCCAGCGACACTGTTACTCACCTGGAGGGTGCTGGTCGGGGCGTCGACAGTACGGCCGTAGCGAAGTTCCCCGAAGACCCAGTCCCGGATGACGCGCTGCACCAGAGAGTTCTCTGGGTCGACGATCCTGAGGGCAGTGATGTTGGTTCCCCCATGACGAAAGTCCTCCAGGTCTACCGTGTGCAGGTCCTGCCGTCACCACCAGAGGCAATAGTCAGTAGCTGGACAGATGGTCACATACACAGATAAGGAAGGTTACTTTGGGTTATGTGTAATTAATGACCTGGGCTCAGTAAATGAAAGACAAGGATAATTTCGTTCACAAAACCATACAAATCAATTATGAATTAATCTTTGCTGTTAGTCCTCCTTTGCCCTAAGTCTATGCTTCAGCTAAAGACCATAAACCAGGTCAAATCCTGCGATTGATGCACTAGATTCTAGGCTGTTTAAATGATGAAGTTAATTATTAGTTCCCTTAATGTGTCCGATTTTTAAACCCTACGATAAAAACACAGAAGGCTGTTGAAAGAATCATGGAATGTAAATATTCCTTGTTCACTTATTCACAATTTAAGATAGATTATCCTGAAGATGAAGTCGAAAACTTAAAGTATAAGAGGAATTGTTTACAAATTTTGTAAAAAAAAAGTTATCCAATCTGCATAAACCTTCAGTAATATTAAGTTTATAATTCTTTGTGTATTTGATGGTTGAAGCTTCAATGATATTTCTCGTGGTACTGAAGTTAGAGTTGATAACTGAGATGGCGTTACTCCAGTCAATACAATGATCATAGTTTTTAACGTGATTAAACAAGGCATTTGATTCTTGTCCCGTTCTTATACCATACTCATGTTGCTTAAGTCTAACAGAAAGATCCTTATCAGTTTGCCTGACATGAAACTTATCACAATTTCTACATGGCACTTTATAGGTGCATCCAGGAGAATTTTCTGGTGAGTTCCTGGTTAAGATAATCGTTATAGTATTATTGTTGCTGAAGGCAACACTTACATCAAAGGATTTAAGCAACTTTGGGAAGTAAAGTAAGATTACTACTAAAAGGGAGAACTAAAAGACTCTTGGTGTCAATGGGAGGTTTGGGCTCAACTCTATAAAATGATTTCTTTGCTATCTTAAGGGATCTATCAATGAAAGATCTAGGGTACTTTGACTTAGATCCAATAGAATATATCTTCTCAAACTCATCATCAATAAACCCTGGACTACAAATACGTAATGCCCTAAGGAACATAGATTGAAATGATGATTCAGCTTTGTCATGTTGAGATGAGTAATAATGGATATATGAGCATACATTGGTAGTTTTGCTGTATATGCTAAACTTAAACTTGTTTCCTTCCCTATGGATCATGCAATCTAAAATGGTAACATCCATTATTTTCATTTTCTACAGTAAATTTGATAGAAGGTGCTAAATTGTTAAGTAAAGGGAAAAATGTTTTCAATTTTCATTTGTTGGCCAAACACAAAGAACATCATCTACATACTTAGACCAAATTACATTAGAAGGTAAGATATCCTTTAGTAATTTTGTTAAAAAAAATTCCATACAAAGATTACTTAGTACAGGTGAAAGAGGGTTACCCATTGCCATACCAAGTAAGATTATTAGTGAAAGAGAGAGAGGCATTTGGACGATTTTTGCAGGGAAAAAATGCAATTGAGTGGGAGATGTATAAAAGAAAGAGACAGGAGGTCGAGAGAAAGGTGCAAGAGGTGAAAAAGAGGGCAAATGAGAGTTGGGGTGAGAGAGTATCATTAAATTTTAGGGAGAATAAAAAGATGTTCTGGAAGGAGGTAAATAAAGTGCGTAAGACAAGAGAGCAAATGGGAACTTCAGTGAAGGGCGCAAATGGGGAGGTGATAACAAGTAGTGGTGATGTGAGAAGGAGATGGAGTGAGTATTTTGAAGGTTTGTTGAATGTGTTTGATGATAGAGTGGCAGATATAGGGTGTTTTGGTCGAGGTGGTGTGCAAAGTGAGAGGGTTAGGGAAAATGATTTGGTAAACAGAGAAGAGGTAGTAAAAGCTTTGTGGAAGATGAAAGCCGGCAAGGCAGCAGGTTTGGATGGTTTTGCAGTGGAATTTATTAAAAAAGGGGGTGACTGTATTATTGACTGGTTGGTAAGGTTATTTAATGTATGTATGACTCATGGTGAGGTGCCTGAGGATTGGCGGAATGCTTGCATAGTGCCATTGTACAAAGGCAAAGGGGATAAGAGTGAGTGCTCAAATTACAGAGGTATAAGTTTGTTGAGTATTCCTGGTAAATTATATGGGAGGATATTGATTGAGAGGGTGAAGGCATGTACAGAGCATCAGATTGGGGAAGAGCAGTGTGGTTTCAGAAGTGGTAGAGGATGTGTGGATCAGGTGTTTGCTTTGAAGAATGTATGTGAGAAATACTTAGAAAAGCAAATGGATTTGTATGTAGCATTTATGGATCTGGAGAAGGCATATGATAGAGTTGATAGAGATGCTCTGTGGAAGGTATTAAGAATATATGTTGTGGGAGGCAAGTTGTTAGAAGCAGTGAAAAGTTTTTATCGAGGATGTAAGGCATGTGTACGTGTAGCAAGAGAGGAAAGTGATTGGTTCTCAGTGAATGTAGGTTTGCGGCAGGGGTGTGTGATGATTCCATGGTTGTTTAATTTGTTTATTGATGGGGTTGTTTGGGAGGTGAATGCAAGAGTTTTGGAAATAGGGGCAAGTATGAAGTCTGTTGGGGATGAGAGAGCTTGGGAAGTGAGTCAGTTGTTGTTCGCTGATGATACAGCGCTGGTGGCTGATTCATGTGAGAAACTGCAGAAGCTGGTGACTGAGTTTGGTAAAGTGTGTGAAAGAAGAATGTTAAGAGTAAGTGTGAATAAGGGCAAGGTTATTAGGTACAGTAGGGTTGAGGGTCAAGTGAATTGGGAGGTAAGTTTGAATGGAGCAAAACTGGAGAAAGTAAAGTGTTTTAGATATCTGGGAGTGGATCTGGCAGCGGATGGAACCATGGAAGCGGAAGTGGATCATAGTGTGGGGGAGGGGACGAAAATCCTGGGAGCCTTGAAGAATGTGTGGAAGTCGAGAACATTATCTCGGAAAGCAAAAATGGGTATGTTTGAAGGAATAGTGGTTCCAACAATGTTGTATGGTTGCGAGGCGTGGGCTATGGATAGAGTTGTGCGCAGAAGGATGGATGTGCTGGAAATGAGATGTTTGAGGACAATGTGTGGTGTGAGGTGGTTTGATCGAGTAAGTAACGTAAGGGTAAGAGAGATGTGTGGAAATAAAAAGAGCGTGGTTGCGAGAGCAGAAGAGGGTGTTTTGAAATGGTTTGGGCACATGGAGAGAATGAGTGAGGAAAGATTGACCAAGAGGATATATGTGTCGGAGGTGGAGGGAACGAGGAGAAGTGGGAGACCAAATTGGAGGTGGAAAGATAGAGTGAAAAAGATTTTGTGTGATCGGGGCCTGAACATGCAGGAGGGTGAAAGGAGGGCAAGGAATAGAGTGAATTGGATCGATGTGGTATACCGGGGTTGACGTGCTGTCAGTGGATTGAATCAGGGCATGTGAAGCGTCTGGGGTAAACCATGGAAAGCTGTGTAGGTATGTATATTTGCGTGTGTGGACGTGTATGTATATACATGTGTATGGGGGTGGGTTGGGCCATTTCTTTCGTCTGTTTCCTTGCGCTACCTTGCAAACGCGGGAGACAGCGACAAAGCAAAAAAAAAAAAAGAAAAAAAAAGAATATATATATATATATATATATATATATCACACACCCCTGCCGCAAACCTACATGGTTGTTTAATTTGTTTATGGATGGGGTTGTTAGGGAGGTAAATGCAAGAGTCCTGGAAAGAGGGGCAAGTATGAAGTCTGTTGGGGATGAGAGAGCTTGGGAAGTGAGTCAGTTGTTGTTCGCTGATGATACAGCGCTGGTGGCGGATTCATGTGAGAAACTGCAGAAGCTGGTGACGGAGTTTGGTAAAGTGTGTGGAAGAAGAAAGTTAAGAGTAAATGTCAATAAGAGCAAGGTTATTAGGTACAGTAGGGTTGAGGGTCAAGTCAATTGGGAGGTGAGTTTGAATGGTGAGAGGCTGGAGGAAGTGAAGTGTTTTAGATATCTGGGAGTGGATCTGTCAGCGGATGGAACCATGGAAGCGGAAGTGGATCATAGGGTGGGGGAGGGGGCGAAAATTTTGGGGGCCTTGAAAAATGTGTGGAAGTCGAGAACATTATCCCGGAAAGCAAAAATGGGTATGTTTGAAGGAATAGTAGTTCCAACAATGTTGTATGGTTGCGAGGCGTGGGCTATGGATAGAGTTGTGCGTAGGAGGATGGATGTGCTGGAAATGAGATGTTTGAGGACAATGTGTGGTGTGAGGTGGTTTGATCGAGTAAGTAACGTAAGGGTAAGAGAGATGTGTGGAAATAAAAAGAGCGTGGTTGAGAGAGCAGAAGAGGGTGTTTTGAAATGGTTTGGGCACATGGAGAGAATGAGTGAGGAAAGATTGACCAAGAGGATATATGTGTCGGAGGTGGAGGGAACGAGGAGAAGAGGGAGACCAAATTGGAGGTGGAAAGATGGAGTGAAAAGGATTTTGTGTGATCGGGGCCTGAACATGCAGGAGGGTGAAAGGAGGGCAAGGAATAGAGTGAATTGGAGCGATGTGGTATACAGGGGTTGACGTGCTGTCAGTGGATTGAATCAAGGCATGTGAAGCGTCTGGGGTAAACCATGGAAAGCTGTGTAGGTATGTATATTTGCGTGTGTGGACGTGTGTATGTACATGTGTATGGGGGGGGTTGGGCCATTTCTTTCGTCTGTTTCCTTGCGCTACCTCGCAAACGCGGGAGACAGCGACAAAGTATAAAAAAAAAAAAAAAAAAAAAAAAAATATATATATATATATATATATATATATATATATATATATATATATATATATATATATATATATATATATATATATATATATATATATATATATATATATATCCCTGGGGATAGGGGATTAAGAATACTTCCCACGTATTCCCTGCGTGTCGTAGAAGGCGACTAAAAGGGGAGGGAGTGGGGGACTGGAAATCCTCCCCTCTCGTTTTTTTTTTTTTTTTTTTCTCCAAAAGAAGGAACAGAGGGGGCCAGGTGAGGATATTCCAAAAAAGGCCCACTCCTCTGTTCTTAACGCTACCTCGCTAACGCGGGAAATGGAGGATAGTTTAAAAGAAAAAGAAAAGATATATATATATATATATATATATATATATATATATATATATATATATATATATATATATATATATATATATATATATATATATATATATATATATATATATATATATATATATATCCTTCCATCTCCAATTTGATCTCCCTGTTATACTTCTTCCCTCCACCTCTGATTCGTATGTCTTCTTTTCAACCTTTTGTTCAGTCATTCTCTTCCGATGTCCAAGCCATTTCAACTCACCCTCTTATGCCCTCTCAGCCACACTCTTTTTATCACAATATAACTCTCTTTCCCCTTTTATGATTTACTCGAGCAAACCACCTCACGCAACATATTGTCCTCAAACATTTCACTTTTAACACTTCACTCATGTTCCCATTTGTTCTCTTGTTTTTTTACACTATGACCCTCTTTCCAAGTTTTCAGGTATTTGCTCACCCCAACTCTCGTTTGCCCTTTTGTTCAACCCCTGCACTTTCTCCATGACCTCCTGCCGCTTTATCTTATATACCTCCCAGTTATTTGCACTCCTTCCTATTAATTACCACCTATATAGGTCTCTCTTCTCTTTCACTAGCAACTTTACTTCGCCATTCCACCACTCACTACCTTTCCTAACCTGCCTATCTCCCATCTTACGGATGCCACACGCTACTTTCTCAAATGCCAACACGGTTTCCCTAAATACCAACTATGAAAAGTGGATATATATACTGTTGGTGCATTACAAACGATGCCCTTGTGATAATGGAACTCTGCACATTAACCTAAAGACAATTTACGTCACTCCTCCTTGCTTGGTGTGACGCATCTTGGAGCAAGACGTTACCAGTCTGCTGGGCAGGTCAGACTCGTGTCATGGTTTACATTGTAGGCTCAGTGATTTTGTTGTGGTATACCTTCTTCAAGGAACTTTGAGTGTTTACCTTCTAAACTGCATATGCTTCGATCAACTAAACATTAGGTTCTGGTTAATATCATATGACCTCAGGTATCGAGGAGTTTTATAACAATCTTGGTATCCAATATCATACCAGTTAAGGATTTAGTTTTTGTATGCCATCATCATCTTTCCTTAGAGCTAATGATAGCATCATTGTGTGATGTCATAAACTTACCTTGAAATTAATGATGCCAGCATTATGTAACGTCAACTTATACTAGAGTTAAAGCATTCTACGAATACATCAACTTCCCCTGTATGATTCTACAGAGTAATCAGTAAAGTGATAAGCAGTTATCGCGTCGTGTCAACAACCTACCTTACGCAAGATGCAGACAACAACAGACCAATGGGGCTTATTGAACTGATAGCCTCATGATGAGAGAATGACGTCATTAGCTTTGTTTGTTTAAGATTAATGGGACTATAACCGTCTACCTAACGGGAAACAGACGGGAGGTCCCGTTGCCTGGGTATGTACGATGAAAGTCATCTGATCACTTGTGTTCATGAGCTGTTTCTCTGATGTGGGTACTGTTGTCTGAGTGGTTAACGCTCTTCTTTGTCACATAAATGGCCAGGGTTCGAATCCCTCCTTGCGAAAGGTATTGGATGTACCACACACACACATATATATATATATATATATATATATATTCATTTATTTTATCTATTATACTTTGTCGCTGTCTCACGCGTTAGCAGGGTAGCGCAAGGAAACAGACGAAAGAATGGCCCAACCTACCCACATACACATGTATATATATAGATCTGTCTTTTATCCAGTTAAAACAACCTTTTGTTTACACAACGATATGTCATGAGGAATTTTGGTATTGGACTTACGTCTAAAGGGGTGACACCTGATGTTATCATCCCATTTGTTACATATTTCGGTGGAAAGTTCCTGTACATTTGACCTATTCTTATGATGACCAGGTTGACTGCCTGACATAGAGTCATTCTTTTAAGATATCACTAAACCTACAACATATGATACTTTAAGTCTACAACATATGATACTTTAAATCTACAACATATGATACTTTAAGTCTACAACATATGATACTTTAAATCTACAACATATGATACTTTAAATCTACAACATATGATACTTTAAATCTACAACATATGATACTTTAAGTCTACAACATATGATACTTTAAATCTACAACATATGATACTTTAAATCTACAACATATGATACTTTAAACCTACAACATATGATACTTTAAACCTACAACATATGATACTTTAAATCTACAACATATGATACTTTAAATCTACAACATATGATACTTTAAATCTACAACATATGATACTTTAAATCTACAAGATATGATACTTTAAATCATTCTCTCATGTACTGAAGTGAGACTCACTGGTGGATGACAGCGTCCATATGTTTCTCATAACTGAACTAAATTACTGGAGCGACATTGGCCAAGTTGCAGCGGTCGGGTTGTCTCCTTTCTCATCCTGACTTACTTACTAGCTTGAACACTGGACACGTTATGTTACAACTTGCTTCTGTCACAACCTGAGGTGGCAGGTGATCTGGACCTGCTCTCTTACTGGGATTAAACTTTGAGAATAATGGATGATTTCTGCCATCTTAACCGTCTTGAACATCACCTTATCATCCTGTTTCTTACAGAAATTTATCAACTGGTAGTAATGCTAAAATGTATGACGTCAGCAAAACGGTAGTTGTATGACGCGTTCATTACCTATGAGTAGCTGTGGTATGACGTCATCGTTACTCATGAGTAGTTGGAGGGTGACGTCATCATTACCCATTATTCGCTGTGGCATGAAGTTATCATTATCCATAAGTAGCTGGGATATGACGTCATGATTATCCATGGATAATTGGCTATAGTGTCATCATTATCCATGAGTAGTTGTGGTATGACTATCATTAGCCATGACTAGATGTGGTATGAGGTCATCAAACATGTCATTATTAGGGTCAGTGTGTTGATGCATTACGAGTCAAGTGCCACAGTAACATGAGCTGTGGAGGTGACCAGTCATGTCTGGCCCACCAGGTGACGTTCACCCACCTGACGTGGATCATCACCACCAGGTGACGTTCACCCACCTGACGTGGATCATCACCACCAGGTGACGTTCACCCACCTGACGTGGATCATCACCACCAGGTGGCGCTCACCCACCTGACGTGGATCATCACCACCAGATGGCACTCACCCACCTGACGTGGATCATCACTACCAGATGACGCTCATCCACCTGACGTGGATCATCACCACCAGGTGGCGCTCACCCACCTGACGTGGATCATCACCACCAGGTGACGTTCACCCACCTGACGTGGATCATCACCACCAGGTGACGTTCACCCACCTGACGTGGATCATCACCACCAGGTGACGTTCACCCACCTGACGTGGATCATCACCACCAGGTGGCGCTCACCCACCTGACGTGGATCATCACCACCAGATGGCACTCACCCACCTGACGTGGATCATCACTACCAGATGACGCTCATCCACCTGACGTGGATCATCACCACCAGGTGGCGCTCACCCACCTGACGTGGATCATCACCACCAGATGGCACTCACCCACCTGACGTGGATCATCACCACCAGATGGCACTCACCCACCTGACGTGGATCATCACTACCAGATGACGCTCATCCACCTGACGTGGATCATCACCACCAGGTGGCGCTCACCCACCTGACGTGGATCATCACCACCAGATGGCACTCACCCACCTGACGTGGATCATCACCACCAGATGGCACTCACCCACCTGACGTGGATCATCACTACCAGATGACGCTCACCCACCTGACGTGGATCATCACCACCAGATGGCACTCACCCACCTGACGTGGATCATCACTACCAGATGACGCTCATCCACCTGACGTGGATCATCACCACCAGGTGGCGCTCACCCACCTGACGTGGATCATCACTACCAGATGACGCTCACCCACCTGACGTGGATCATCACCACCAGATGACGCTCACCCACCTGACGTGGATCATCACTACCAGATGACGCTCACCCACCTGACGTGGATCATCACTACCAGATGACGCTCACCCACCTGACGTGGATCATCACCACCAGATGACGCTCACCCACCTGACGTGGATCATCACCACCAGATGGCGCTCACCCACCTGACGTGCATCATCACTACCAGGTGGCACTCACCCACCTGACGTGGATCATCACCACCAGATGGCGCTCACCCACCTGACGTGCATCATCACTACCAGGTGGCACTCACCCACCTGACGTGGATCATCACCACCAGATGGCGCTCACCCACCTGACGTGGATCATCACCACCAGATGGCACTCACCCACCTGACGTGGATCATCACCACCAGATGGCGCTCACCCACCTGACGTGCATCATCACTACCAGGTGACGCTCACCCACCTGACGTGGATCATCACCACCAGATGGCGCTCACCCACCTGACGTGCATCATCACTACCAGGTGGCACTCACCCACCTGACGTGGATCATCACCACCAGGAGCCACCACACACTCACCTGCTGACTCACTATTACCATATCACCTAACTGACTCAACCTATTCTTACTCACAGATGATGAGATTATCAAGATTTGCTTCTTTTTCTCCAAACAAAACAGTGGTGTTAAAATTACAGATTGTGTATAGCAAACATACTAGACCAAATATGATAATTCCTCAGCTGCCTTTATCAAAAATGGGCAGAGAGGAGTTACGTCTGATTTCATTTACATGTTCTTCTCGCATTTCAAGAAAATATTCATGTTCTTACTCACCTTACTTAGACCTCTCTTGTGTGAGCACTCGGGCTTTTTGTAAAAGAAATTAACAAAAAGTAAATAGAAATGAAATAAACCAAAACATAGGAGAGCAAAACGGTCAGACTTTGAGATGAACTGATCTCGCTTGTCGCGTGCAAACATCTGTTCACGTTATTAAGAACAGATAACTGCATTACGTCCATATGATGCGTCAGTATCATATAATTACCCTTACACCAGAGACAGACGATGAAATGCGTCGTTTCATCGAGAACTTACAATGTTCTTGTTGGGTCAAAATGTTGGATATGAAGTCAACACAGCGGCTGAACGCTGTCGTCAGAGACGTGCAGACATAACGAGGAAGACGGGAATGACACATTTACTGAAGGGAAATTTCACACAGACCAGAAGAGCAGACATTTCCTTTGTTGTTTGATCCACACCAGCCAACAGGAAGGAGCGGTCCTTGATCATACCATAAGGGCAGTGATGTCCTTACAAGCAATAATGTGTTGACTGCAACATAGGAACATATTGAAAGGAAAGTTAAACAAAATGCGAAAAGTAGTGACACATTTTTGATATATCGAGAAAAGCCGAAAAAAAATAGACAAGTTGTTATGGTCATCACCGATCATACTGATTAAGATAATCAGAAAACGGGAAGAAGAGGAAATGATCTGGTGAAACATTAAGACAAATACCAGCGGCACAACAAACTATACATGAGACTGTTCCTTATCACCACACGCTCACACTTGTAGTATATTACATCTGGGAATATTGAACAAGAAGTGTAGATGTTCGCAGTGAATGACCTGCCTTCAGCCACATCTATTATTGCTAAGCCATTAGCGGGTCTCCTTCTGGACCACTCTGCCACCGGGAGCCATCAAAGTAAATAAATGATTCACAAAAACTTTCTACCACAAGTCATACAAAACTAACAAAAAAAAGAAAAACACAAAGGCGAAATGACTTTTACCTAAAGTTTCGGGGAAAATTCGTGTTTAACGAGCCGATATATAGATACTGAACAAAAAGAGAAATAAAACTGACTATACCAACAGTAGGAGAACATTAGACATAAAGGAAAGGATGAGAGAGGAAGCCAAGGATGCAGGATCGAGGGACCAGCAGGATGCCAGAGGCGAGACAAACCTTACCTAAAGCCAAGAACTTTAGGAAAATCCTACAACCACGATGACTCAGATCATATCTAAGTCAGAGGAGTTCACACTAGAGTCAGAGAGGAGGGAGGCGGGTGGCTGAGGTAAAAGAAATCAGAATATGAAAGAAGCAGCATATCTAGTCCTCTACACCAGAGCACGACGATGACATCTGAACAGCTCACTGATTACCTTCTTGTTCCAGACGATGATCACTGCCTCTTACATTTTATTGTCCTCCTCAGAACATAACCAGTGTGATAAATTTCAGGCTTAACACCGACACGGTGCCACATATATTTCAGAGGACAAGGTTGAGGACATATTAAGACACACCAGAGTGAAACAGAAATATGGAGCCGCTAATGCAGCAACCTTGGAGGAGCAATAAAAGGTTGCCAGATGTCGTACCGTTCAGGATTAAACCTTGGGGAAAATAATAACTTTCCCTCCCTACAGCAAGCAACACTGTGCCACTCGTTAGTAACACCTTCGTTAACGATCAGAGGTCTTGAGCCACTGTATGACCTCCAGACTTAGATACCACACATGCGCACGAAGAATACTTCAAATGGGAGTGATTCAATCCGCTTCCCAGGTCTAGTATGTTTCATACAAAGTCCAGGTCTTAGACACATATCGAAAGCGAAGGACTGTGAGCTGCTGCGTCCACACTGCTGTGGCATAATGCATGATTTGTACTAGGTTGTGTATGTATGACTTGAACGTAGTTGCCGGGATTCCTGCGCAGGTTATCACACAGTCATGACACTAGTGCTCGCAGCCACTGGCATAAGCTCGTGGGTCGTCTCTACAGAAAATCTTTCAGAATTCATCTTCTTCATATTCCAGACTACAGCAAATGTGAAGACTTCCTGGAATTCATTCAAATAGTGAAAATCTGTGCTGGACACAACAGATCACGAAGACAGCAGCAGATAGCCAGCCACATGTTCTACCGTGAGAGAAGTTCATCATGTCTTATGAAATCGTTTTAATGGCCTAATCTTAATTAGTTTATGAGAAGAGATACAGAGGAAACTTCACTCAGATGCTCAAATGTATCAAAGGTTTTGATGATCTTGATCTAAAAGTAGCTACCTGAGGCTACAGCAATTTCACATGTATATCAGTAAAGGACACAAAATCATGTTCAAATGTATACATTGAATGAAAAAGGTACTATATTGCAATATAACTGAGTATATGGAATAACTAATAAACAAAAGTAATTGAGAGCAAGTCTACGAATACATTTAGAAACAGACTTAACAAATGCTTCGCCTCAAGACCGTGGCTGACGTAATTTGTGCCTCCTCAGTTACATACAGATTTTGCATACATTTCTGTTTGTCATTTTCTTGGTTTCATGATCTTACCACATTAAGCTCATTGTGTCCTACCACTTACGCTGCCACAAACAGCGTCGCAGGAACCAAATGGCGTCTTGCTTTTTGTGTTCCTTTGTATATCATCAGAAAGTATATTACCCCAGGCAGACACCACCATCCCTGCACCATGGCATGAGAACATCTAGAGGTAAGAATATCGTTCTGCTTCACCTGATGTGAGAGACTTGCACTGTGACAGTTCCGTCTGAGGCCTGTGACAATACTGTACCTGGAAATATCCTTCCATCCCACTGTAGGTCGGATCTCTTACATATCGCTTCACGACTATCGACAACAGAGTTTTACCTCCATTAAATCTGTTTAGATCACACTTTTAACATTGCTTTTCCTTCCTATCACCCAAATATTACTAGAAACTCGTATCATATATCTATTTTAACTTTCTGAAAGGGGAAACAGAAGAAGGAGTCACGCGGGGAGTGCTCATCCTCCTCGAAAGCTCAGATTGGGATGTCTAAAAGTGTGTGGATGTAACCAAGATGAAAAAAGGAGAGATAGGTAGAATGTCTGAGGAAAGGAACCTGAATGTTTTGGCTCTGATTGATACGAAGCTCAAGGATAAAGGGGAAGAGTGGTTTGGGAATGTCTTGGGAGTAAAGTCAGGGGTTGGTGAGAGGACAAGAGCAAGGGAAGGAGCAGCACTACTCCTGAAATAGGAGTTGTGTGAGTATGTGATAGAGTGCAAAAAAGTAAACTCTAGATTGATATAGGTAAAACTGAAAGTGGATGGAAAGAGGTGGGTGATTATTGGTGCCTATGGACCTGGGCAAGAGAAGAAAGATCATGAGAGGCAAGTGTTTTGGGAGACACTGAGTGAGTGTGTTTGTAGTTTTGATGCACGAGACCGAGTTATAGTGATGGGTGATTTGAATGCAAAGGTGAGTAATGTGGCAGTTGAGGGAATAATTGGTGTGTATTGGGTGTTCAGTGTTGTAAATGGAAATGGTGAAGAGCTTGTACATTTGTGTGCTGAAAAAGGACCGGTGATTGGAAATACCTGGTTTAAAAAGAGAGATATACATAAGTATACGTATGTAAGGAGAAAAGATGGCCGGAGAGCGTTATTGGATTACGTGTTAATCAATAGGCTCGTGAGAGACTTTTGGATGTTAATGTCCTGAGAGGGGCAACTGGAGGGATATCTAATCATTATCTTGTGGAGGCGAAGGTGAAGATTTGTAGAGGTTTTCAGAAAAGAGGAGAGAATGTTGGGGTGAATAAAGTGGTGAGAGTAAGTGAGCTTGGAAAGGAGACTTGTGTGAGGAAGTATCAGGAGAGATTGAGTGCAGAACGGAAAAGGTGAGAGAAAATGGCATAAGGGGAGTGGAGGAGGGATGGAATGTATTTAGTGAAGCAGTGAAGGCTTGCGCAAAAGACGCCTGAGGCATGAGGAAGGTGGGAGGTGGGCAGATTAGAAAGGGTAGTGAGTGGCGGGATAAAGGAGTACCATATTTAGTGAAAGAGAAGAGAGATAGGTTTTTGGACGATTTTTGCAAGGAAATAGTGCAAATGGCTGTGAGATGTATAAAAGAAAGAGGCAAGAGGTCACGAGAAAGGGGCAAGAGATGAAAAAAAGGGCAAATGAGAGTTGGCGTGAGAGAGTATCATTAAATTTTAGGAAGAATAAAAGGATGTTTTTGTAGGAGGTAAATAAAGTGCGTAAGACAAGAGAGCAAAGGGGAACATCGGTGATGGGGGTTAATGGAGTGAGTATTTTGAAGGTTGGTTGAATGTATTTGATGATAGAGTGGCAGTTACAGAGTGTTTTGGGCGAGGTGGTGTGCGAAGTGCGAAGGTCAGGGAGAATGGTTTGGTCAACAGAGAAGAGGTAGTGAAAACTTTGCCGAAGATGAAAGCCGGCAAGGCGGCGGGTTTGGATGGTCCCCAACTATATTCAGCTCACACATCTAACAGGATTCCCGTGACCATTCCCTACACAACACACTTTGCTGCTAGCCTTTCTAGCCACTGTACCCACTTTATGCATTATTGTCATACTAAAATTTATCCTTTATTGCTTAATCAATATCATATGACAGATTATTCCAAAAGTACTATTTTAGTTCCTTGCAATGCTCTGGCATATACGATAATAGAGATAAACGATTTATCACATGTATTTTCAGTGATTCCCACAATAATATAACTAATTTGTACATTTCATTTCCATTGACTGTAACATACCTGGCCATACTAGAGCAACTGCTGCAGTTCAGCTTGTGTAGTTATCAGAACGTGTCAACAATTTATAAGGGAAAATTTCAACTGGAGAACCAAAATATGAATGATTTAGGCAACAGCAAGGTCGAGTTTTACCAGTTTCCAGCGACCTAAAAGTGCTTCAGCAACACAGACGCAGGCAGACAGACAGACAGACAGACAGACAGACAGACACACACACACACACACACACACACACACACATACACAGACACACACGCAGACACACACACACACACACACACACACACACATACACACACACACACACACACACACACACACACACACACACACACACACACACACACACACACACACACACACACACACACACATACACACAAACCTTCAGTTCCTCCAAAGCCCCTGATGAACCTACTGTAGCACACAAATTGAAGCACACACGATCCACACACAGCCTTGGTGGTGACAGGTAAGGAGCTAGTGATGTTCTCAGAGAGGATAATGAGCAAAGAAGATGAGGATCTGTGAGACAATGTTGATGACTGTGTGTAGCCCAACTGTGTATGGACAAGCCACTGTGCACGGTGTAGTTAAGGATGCGCCACTCTGCCATGATCCAGTGTATAATGACGGGACTGGGAAACTGAAACCATGAATGTTGATCATCACTCCTTCATTACCTAATTCCTGAGATGTTGAAAATAAATTTAGCATTTTTCATCATGCTGGTCTACAAGAAAAATTCCCAAAACTAACTTCCTGTCCAGCTTAAAAGCGACGCGGTAATGCAATCGACAGATTGTAAAGAAAAATCTCACTTTTCACTGAATTTTTGCCCCTGTCATGGAAGGGAGGCAATACCTCTGGTTAATACTGATGGATCCTGTAAGATCTGATTTGCTCATACTTTAGTGTGTGTGTTAATGTGGCTTTCATCCACCTGACCTCAGTATCCACCAGGGTGGAGGTTATCTTTGGTCTCCGATGTTGTGCTTCGTCCAGATCATCAACACGACCCAGTGGAGCGGTGAGACACACACCTTAAGATCGATCAAGTGATCAAAGTTCATTACTGAAACAACGAAGTTATATCCATCAAATATTCTCCTACTTATGATGCGAATTTGGAATTACTGATGGATTTCGATTGGATAGGATATTCACGTACGTTAACATAGCGGTATTACAGAGGTCAGTTAGAAAGCCTAACTGTAGAAGCCTCCTGTACTGTGCAACAACTGCATATGATCACTTCCAGTAAGTTGCTGTACTGTTGTTTGACAGAAGCTTGGCTGCTTTAAGAATTTTTCTTTAGAAAATGAAGAAATCAATGAAGCGTCGGCTGAAGTACTGCATGAGAGAGCAGAACTGTGTGTCATCTTTTTCATGTCTATCAAATGTAGTTCATATGTGTGCTGCATCTCGCCATCAACTCAAGGTTTGGCCAATTGCCAGTCAACAAAGTCAGTGGCTTCAAATGGGAAAGAAATCGTCCGAGGTAAAAACAGTAGAAGCAAATTCAGGATCAAAGATCTGCAAAATGTTAGTAGAGACATTGCTACGTCGCAAGCCACAGTTTTGAAGGTTAGAGATCGCTGTCCTAGTATATGAAGTGAGAGCATCGCCAGCCACAGAGATGAACGGGTTGTGGTATAGATTATCTGGAATGAATCAAATTGAAGTGCGTCCACTGAAGAAACCAATATCACTCATGATGTCCAACGCGCACTCATCAAGCAGTGACCCATCACAGGAGACCTGCTGGGTACAGCTGTGAGTCAGCAGCTGCACCATGACTGCCTGCAGCAACGAGATCAGAATGTACACAATGTGTATGAGAGAGTTGTAGTGTTGTGGCAGCTGCTCATACCCCAAGTGTATTCCTGCAAGCAGAGACGTGCGTAACAGTGGAGGGATGCCAACGAGCAGGTCAGTAACAACACCAGGCACAGTGGTACAACACTTGACACGCTGGACGTTGAGGTGTCAGATCAGGAAGGTTATATAGTCTTCTCCGTCAGCTGGAGCTTTATTTTCATTCTGAAAGCCTGATATGGCTCCCACTCCAGTTTGGAACTACTGTACTGGCAGTCAATAACACGGTAACCGTAATTAGAGTGACATTATTAGACTTAATTATCAGATATACCTTTCAGAACATTAGAGTAGAACATAGCAATTCCTTCCATTATAACATTGCGTGAATATAACCTTCATTTATTGCCAGGTCTCATTATTGTCAGCGTCCCGCGTCGCAGGTCAAATGAAATAACCTGCTTTACAACCTTGTCTTAATCTAATTAGAATATGAAATTGGTTACTCTAACTGTCCTCTAGCAAATCGCCTCGTTACAGACTATTGTGTCTTATGATATTTATCTTTCTCATGTACCGTGCTCCTGTGTACACAGATAAGCAAGTAATTTGAAAAAAAAGAAGCATTTTTGCTTGTAACTCGACTAGAGCTGTTAAAAACAAGCTGATATCTACCGCGCAATATTTCTTAAAGATACAGACGAAAAGGAGAGAGAGAGAGAGAGAGAGAGAGAGAGAGAGAGAGAGAGAGAGAGAGAGAGAGAGAGAGAGAGAGAGAGAGAGAGAGAGAGAGAGAGAGAGAGAGAGAGAGAGAGTTACATGGATACATCTTCAAGTGAGGTAATCTGGCTATAACAACTAAAACAGATGCTGTTGTCTCCTTGTAAGCAGCAGAAGAGGACATTATTGCAAAGGCTTTCCCTCCATCTTCTACTTCCTCCGGTAAAACGCTGGACGGGAAGCACATTGTAAAAATTCCCTGCAGGATTAACACGACTTGGGAATTTTCTTTTTTTTTAGGAAAGTCAAAAGTTAGAAGAATGTGCAATTGTCTTGTATCCCATCACCAAAGACATTCATCCCTTCACGTTTTTGTTATAAAGACATACCATGTCCATACCACTTTTGTGGAGGGATTATACAGTAATTCCTTCTTGTTCCATTAAGCAAGCTACAAGTGTTAATCAATGTTGATACACTACCCCAGCATGGTCAAGGCGAGATCAGTGGTCATGATTGGTTAAAAGAACTATTCATTATCGGAGAGTGACAAGTCATGATTAAGCCAATTCTAGACACATTAACAGTGTTACTCTGAACAACATGGTTTGGGAGCTTATTCCACGGGTCGATAACGTCCATCATCCAATCCAAATGACCTCTGCGACCTCAAAGTCTTAGACCATTTTCACTCATTGGTAACACTGGTGCTACCGTAAAGAAATTTTCCATATCGACATCATTGAATCATTTAGTTATTTCAAAAGATTCTATTAACATACCTCGGAGCCACCCACCTCTTGCTTTGAGAGAACAGATTCAGTTCTTGCGTTCTATCCTTATATGATTTGTTAAAAAAGAAAGGAATAATTTTAGCTGCTCTTCAATACCAATGCATTAACTCTTTTTGTAGCTTTATTGTAATGTTGGAAGAATGTGAAGTTGTTGGATAGTGACCCCTAAAACCATAACTGAATTTCTTGCTGAGTTTCCCTTGTTGCAACAGCTGATATTCATTGAAGTTAAAAGGCATTCGTTGTTTTGTAAGTCATTCAGTTGGTTTACCTACATCCTCTTGTAATCTTAGCCTATCTTCCTCAGCCTATCCCAGTAGGGCTCACTGACTTAGAACAGAGTTGAGGTTGGAACATTACGAGAAAACACTGGGCGACCAGTGGCTATGTCTTTTAACCCAGGATTCGAATCCGACCCATGTTGTTTATACATTTGGGTCATTACCTGATTTCTTAAACTTGTTGAGCCAACTTCTGTGGTTTATGGTTCTTGTCATATGTGAGGAATCTCATTCAGTCCTATCGTTGATTTTATTGCTTTTGTTGTGCTTAACAATGAATATGTCTTGTTAGTCCACATACTGTCGCTTGGAATATGTCCGTAATACCTCGGGGCATGAACCGACAAAGGTGAAACTCGTTCTTGCGTCGCACAACCCATTAAAGTTCACCCAATCAAAGTCAGGAATAACAATACTGATTTTAGGGAAGTAGATTTTGAGTCTTACACCGAAGTTAAGCATGTTATGATCGCATGTAGCTAGATGTTCTCCAACACGAGTATTAGTTACTAAGAACTCCTGAGATGCAAGAACTGGATCAAGTATATTACCCTCCTCCGTCCGCTCCTTGGTGGCTCGGCAGAGAAGATTATCTTCAACAAAGTTGATAAGTCTGGCAGCTTCACTTTCTACGCCTATAACAGTTCACCACTTAATATCTAAGAGATTCAAACCACTCACAATGATTGATTCTAACCATTGTCACTCGTCTTAAACTCTCACACATGACAGTGTCAGCATCTGCTGGTTGACGAGACGTCTACGTACGATATCTGTTTAGTTTTTCAAGAGCAGTAAATGTTGAAGTCCTCATTTCAATGAGGTGTAGGTTCAGCTTCCTCTACCGTCTCTATCCCTTACAAATAATTCATAGTCGTAAGAACTGTACTCGCTAATCAGATCAGTAATCATTGTGTTTAGAAATGTTTCTGTTAATCCAATAATATCAACGCGTTCAGTGTTTACCAGGAAAAGCAATTCAGTTTTTTTTGCTTCGGATTGATGTTATGACAATAGAAAGTCCATTTAATTTCTGCAAGTGATATTGGGACGAAATCATATTGATGACCTGGTGACCGTCTGATCCTAGACTGAGGTCTGACGAGCCCTGTGCTTGCCGCCCTAGTTATCGATGGCTGGTGCTGTAAGGACTCGACCTGACCTCATCCTCCTGCTATGTAAAATGACCTGAGCTGACCTCAGTCGCCTCTATCATGTGGTCGACTAGCCGAACTCTACTGAGCCTCAATATAACAATTTCTCCAGCAGGTGTTAGGTAAGATGATGTTTGATTCGTGCACCTAAGAGTTCAGACCTTTCTTTGCTAAGATAAATGCCATCTCTATTGTACAATCTCCCGTCTCCTGTGAAATTAAGCCATGGGTCTTCCAAGCCTAAGTTAAAAGATCTCTGCACAGTCGTCTTCGTCTTAGAGAGAGAGAGAGAGAGAGAGAGAGAGAGAGAGAGAGAGAGAGAGAGAGAGAGAGAGAGAGAGAGAGAGAGAGAGAGAGAGAGAGAGAGTTGATTCGTATTAAACAGGATTATGACTATATGACTTTCAAATCATCATAACCAGTCAGACATCACCGTGACACTTAGCTAATCTTAACATCAACACATTATTTAGGTGCGCTTCCTCAGGATTTTGATGCTCATATTTTTTCGTTACTTCCATACTCTTCTCAACCCATCCTTCCTTCCCTCCTGATGGCTTCACTGGAATATTAGCCAGGACGCGATGTACATTCCCTTACCTGCGTTATCTTAAGTCGTTCCTCTCTTCTGGTAACTACAAGTACCATGGGTGTAGACCAGGAGTATTTTCCTTATCAACTGTACTGGTTTCCTAGGGGAAAACTTGATGCTGCTGAAAGCAAATGATTCTGTTTTTCTATATTTCTGCTGTTGTTGCCTGCTGGTAAGTCTTGTGTTTTTAGAGAAAATGGGAAGACAAAGTCTTTTGTTTCCCAGATCAGTTAACTGTAGAGAGATGTTAAATGATAATCGCTGCAGATAAATGAAAGTTACAAATCATAGCAAATGTTGAAAAAGTTAGAGTTTTCTTTGACAGACAAAAAAAAATGCTGATTGAAATCTCACAATTTTGCTGATTTTACGTGAAACTAGATTTACGTTATCACACGATGTGATCAGCAAAACTGATTGGATGTCGGCGAGATGATTTGGATTTGGATAGCTACATTGTTGTTGTTGTTGTCGTTGTTGATGTTGTTGTGGGGGGGGGTAGGTCAACTCATCCTGGGATCCCGCTAGTAGACATCATCACAGTCATGATGGACCATCTGTCTTCACCAACGAGACTCTGCAGGCAAGTCCTGAAGTTCTGGGTGAGGCACAAACTGTTTCCTGAGTCATTGTATCTTTACGAAGTTTTCATTGTCTGAATATGTAACTATCTCTTAATTCACTTAATGATTAATTTGCTCATCTGTCTATTTGTCTGTCTGAATAATACCTACCTACCTACCTACCTACTTAACTATCTATCTGTCTATTCATCTATATATCAAACTGTCCATAGATCTAGTTTTCTACTTACCTGTCTATTTATCTATCTATCCACCTATCTGGTAACACACCCTTCATTCTATCTATCAACCGTCACTGTATCATTCGCAGATTAAGGGAGTGAGTCAGGTACATACAGTCTTCCAACATCACTCAACAACAACTTCATCCCATATCTAATGTCTTATGTTAAACTTGAACTTCCACAACGAAAAAAAATGCATCTCACTTTTTCTCTGTATACATTAACCTGACTCACTGAGACAACGCTTTTTGTCATTTCACTTTCACACACAAAAATGTTGCCACTGCATCGAATCCCCAGTTATTCCTGGAGCAACCTCATGTGATATACTCCCGAGTTCTGATCAATTCTCTGACTACACATTCTCGGTCTATCTCTCCTCCTGTTACCTTTACTGTGGTGCTGTATATCATCTTGATCAAATTATCATATTAAGTAAATTTTACAAAGTCACACCATCACAATAACTTTCAGCCATACGCCTTTATAATGAGTACTTTACATAACTTATCTTTCCACATCTTTACTATCTATACTTCCTCTCCTCCAAAATCAAAGTACACTACGCAAGTAATTTGCATCTACTACTCTTATCTTTTCTTATCTCTCCTGACTTATGTATATCGACGCTGGGACAAGTTCTTCGTTTGCACTTCATAAACACATTATGTTTAGATCTTTCTCGTTCACCAAAGTTTTCAGTGTTATCCTGGTTTTTCTTTCTTGTATGACTCTATTTCCAGCTTCGTGCATTTCAAAGACAATGATCTTACTTTCATTTACATTCATTTTCAACATTCAAACCACACAGAGATTGAACGCTATGGGATCTACCGCTTCACTTGAACAGCGAAGCTATGAAATTTTCCTTTTTTTATTTTCCCAATTAACATTACCAGCTTTAACAGTCCTGTCTAGAAGCAATTGAAAGTCTCAATGAATTTTTTCTGCTTTCATCTTCTCGTATTCTTTCATTGTTTTTTCAAGGGTGTTTGTGACTGGGGTACGTTTTTGCCTGTTTCATGTTAGTTAAAAAAGAAATAGAAAAAAAATCAATTCGATAAAAACGTTATCGAAACTGATTAGCTAATATCATCTCACCTCAATATCATTTCCAGCACTTCCCTATCCATACAAACATTAGATAAATATAATGACATCATACAACATTGACGCAGTTCCACATCAGTCACACATACAAGCACTTCCTCTCTTACTTACACCGCTTCCAGTACAAGAGATGTTAACAACATTCAGAAGTCATCCAAGAGCACCACAGATTCTCAGATTGTGTTTTCAGTCACCTTATCATATGTCCTTCGTAAATCCATGTATTGACTTCATCCGTGCACTTTCTGACCTATGTTAAACACACGTATTCTTCTAATTGTTATAATCACAATCACTTTCCTTTCCTCAATACAGAGGACGAATTACTACATTCGTCTAGTCATCAGGCGCCTGTCCACTACTTCATGGTTCCATACACACTCTCCAGATCCACATTAGTTTCATCTCCATTCTTCAGTACCATGTACACCACGTCAGTGCCAACGCTTTTTCATTCTTTCAGAGCGAGCTTTACTGCTTTACTTCCTTCGTCTTTCTTGATGTCTTCCTCTCCTCTTAGTCGATATATCTCTGCGTCTCTGGTTCACGTTCGTTCTAACATTTGACTTTCCTGTAAAAACTTCCTTCAGGCAAATTAGTCGTGCAAGGTTCCGTCCGGTGTGTTGCCGGAGGGAAGGAGACGCTGGGGGGAGAAAACCTTTGCTTTGTTATGCTCTTCTTCTGCTGCTTTTAAGCGGACTGCGCCTACAGCTGCAGTGTTAATGGTAGACCACCTCGCCTGGACAATGAGTCTCCGCGGTCTGTGTATCTATGTAACTCCATTTAACACTCTCTCTCTCTCTCTCTCTCTCTCTCTCTCTCTCTCTCTCTCTCTCTCTCTCTCTCTCTCTCTCTCTCTCTCTCTCTCTCTCTCTCTCTCTCTCTCTCTCTCTACTCTTGCTACTGTGCAGTATACAAATAGCTACATCTCTTTAACCAACAACGATTATTTCGTTAAAATATTGTTTCCATTTCTTTCAATTGTTACTCTTTGTTTCTTAAATGATCTCAGATTTGCCTGTCATATCTACTCTCTTTACACATACCTCTTTTCTTGTTTTTCTTTATACGATGCATATAGAAAGGCTTACTATTGTCTCTTAAATTTCACATTCATTTTTCTTCCTAAATCTTCCTTTGCTTTCTTTA
Source organism: Panulirus ornatus (assembly GCF_036320965.1). Lineage (NCBI taxonomy): Eukaryota > Metazoa > Arthropoda > Malacostraca > Decapoda > Palinuridae > Panulirus > Panulirus ornatus. The sequence continues at coordinate 3,547,831 of NC_092292.1, read as the reverse complement.
TTTTCTTCACATGTATGAAAGTCTAGATATACCTGGTTTAAATCTCTCCATGTATCTTGCTTACATATGGTCCGCACTTACCAGTGGATTATGATTGAATTTACTTATTTCTTTCGGAGATAACCTTACCATCATTAATAGTTTCTGACGTGGTAAGGTTACATATTGCTGGTAATGGTTTCCTTACATGATGAGGCTCCTCAACAGCTGAAGCACCTCGAAGATCTTTGATTTCTAGGTGAATGACAACATGTGCTTGGCAGAGAACAAACTTGAAACCAAACTTGAAACCTTCTCTTACGTGTGAATCTCTGCATCAATACTTCTCTAAAACGTAACTTTTTATGATATGATTATTAACATTTTTGTGTTGTTATGATTGATCCTTTAAGTTTTGATTTGATATTTTACTGAAATATTCCTATGTTATCATAATCTATTCCCAGGAATTCATGTTACCTGCATATCTTTGGTTACATCTTTTATGAAATCGATTTTCGCTCCTGGTGAACATAATAGAAAACGAGATATCAGTACGGTTAAGGTTGAGGCAGTATAGTGTTAAGCAAGTTACTAATATTTTAACCCTAAAAATTTACCAGACAAAGCAAACACCAAATGCTTCTCTTTATTTCCTCTGAAATGGCTATAGACGGACACCATTTTATTCTTAGATTAGGATTAAGATTTCGTAAAACCATGAACGAAATCAAAATGCTTTTACATTTTTGGCACAGCTAAAAATTCCCCTTAATTTGAAGTCTCAAAAAAGCTCAACAAGAGCAAATGGCCAATGTAACTACCAAATTACCGACGACAACAGAAACCTAGATCATCTAAGATGGTTGTGTTAGAGTGTGATCAGGAAACTGTTCATTCTCTTCTGTGGCCACAACACAAAAGATAATGTATTGGAGAACATCTTTAGCCCAGCAAATAGGCATCAGTTGCAAGCAAGAAATGGCTTAAGAGAAATGTGCATGAAGCAATCACAGACCAAATATTAACAAGAAGACTTTGGTGTATGTAAATGAATATCTTCAGAAATCCTGTCCTTGTGTTGACTTTAGAAATTCCCTGAAATTCAAAACTGGAAACTTGAGTCCACTGCAGATGTCATGAATGATTAGCTTCACCAATGATCATCTGAACAGAAACATATGTACGATGTCTGGAGACGTGAACTGCAGGAGACTCTGATTGTGGTGGTCATAACGTGTGCTGGAGGAGTGACCAACAGTGACCAGCGACTCTCAACATGAAGTGGAAACTTGAGCCACAATAACAAACCCATTACTCCACCTTGGCTGCCAAGCCTCTGAACTCTCATTAACTTAACCAGAGACTTATAACTGCAGGTCCGTACGACGTGGGCCACTCTGCTTGTGTTAATGCAGAGAGGTTCTCCTCTAATTAATGATCTTTAAAGGAAGGACAACAGCTTCCGTCAAGAGATTTAATAGTCGGAGTTTCTGGCTGGATGTCAAGTCAGGATAATCTTATGGTTTGTACCAGCTCAGATGTGATGCATTATACGATACCAGTGAGCACAATGGAAACTGATTAACTCACGATTACGATGTTTATACATATTAAAAGGAAAATGGCCATAACACGTCAAGGCAGGGAATCTCTTGGTATTTGATTTGTTAACATTCCAAAGAACCTTTTTAGCATTATAACCTGGTGATGAAAATTCACGACCTGAGTGATATCATGCACTGCCTTCCCCTTCTGACCAGGTTATATGTTGATGGACACACTGGCTCTAACAGCCCAGTGAGCTAAAGAAAATGGGTTTTTGTGAACATAGATAAATAATCGTAAAGAGAAAAACCGTGGCTAGTCATCTGTAAACTACATGTTAAAGGAAGATTAAATAGATGTAGTCCAAAGAATATTGAAACTTTATACGATTTAATCCAAGGAAATTGTATCGAAAGATGTCGCTATAATGTGCATAAAAGAATTCCTTTTTCTTTACCTCGAAGTTCCTGACATATCATCCAAATCATCAACATTTTCCTATGCTTATCTTTTTTCAGGATATGACGTCATCAACACTAGCAGCTGTGTCATGACGTTAAGTTACGAGCGAGATGATGAAATAGATACAAAATCATACATTTAACAGAGAGGTCTGGCTAGTGGTTAGGTTAGGTTAGCAGTGAGGCGACGAAGTACTGTGGAGTCTTATTAAAGATCACAACATATCCAGTATTACTGAGTTCCCAAGTTGTTTACTCGTTAACCCATCAAGTTGTTTACTCGTTAACCCATCATACACATAACGTAAATGAAGGAAAATACTTGTGCAATAATTTCACATAACTTAAAGGAGAGGAAGGAGTGTGTGTGGAGCCAGAAAAAGGCGATCAACATCCAACGATGTGAGCTTGTGAAATCACGTCATCATCATACTGGGTAGGTTATGATCACGTCATCATCATACTGGGCGCATTATGATCACGTCATCATCATACTGGGCGCGTTATGAATCACGTCATCACCATACTGGGCGCGTTATGAATCACGTCATCATCATACTGGGCGCGTTATGAATCACGTCATCATCATACTGGGCACGCTATGAATCACGTCATCACCATACTGGGCGCGTTATGAATCACATCATCACCATACTGGGTGCGTTATGAATCACGTCATCATCATACTGGGTGCGTTATGAATCACGTCATCATCATACTGGGTGCGTTATGAATCACGTCATCACCATACTGGGCGCGTTATGAATCACGTCATCATCATACTGGGTGCGTTATGAATCACGTCATTACCATACTGGGTGCGTTATGAATCACGTCATCATCATACTGGGTGCGTTATGAATCACGTCATTACCATACTGGGTGCGTTATGAATCACGTCATCATCATACTGGGTGCGTTATGAATCACGTCATCACCATACTGGGTGCGTTATGAATCACGTCATCACCATACTGGGTGCGTTATGAATCACGTCATCATCATACTGGGCAGGTTATGAATCACGTTCACCATCATACTAGGCATGTTATGATTCATGTCATCATAATACCAGGCAGGTTATGAATCACGTCATCATCATACTGGGCACGTTATGAATCACGTTCATCATCGTACTAGGCATGTTATGATTCATGTCATCATAATACCAGGCAGGTTATGAATCACGTCATCATCATACTGGGCAGGTTATGAATCACGTTCATCATCATACTAGGCATGTTATGATTCATGTCATCATAATACCAGGCAGGTTATGAATCACGTCATCATCATACTGGGCACGTTATGAATCACGTTCATCATCATACTAGGTATGTTATGATTCATGTCATCATAATATCAGGCAGGTTATGAATCACGTCATCATCATACCAGACAGGTTATGAATCACGTCATCATCATTCCATGTAGGTTATGGATCATGTCATCATCATACCAGGTAGGCTATGAATCACGTTATCACCATATTGAGTGTGTTATTAATCACGTCATCACCATACTGGGTGCGTTATGAATCACGTCATCATCATATTGGGTGCGTTATGAATCACGTCATCACCATATTGGGTGCGTTATGAATCACGTCATCATCAAACCGAGCAGGTTATGATTCAGCTCATTGTAATACGAGGCAGGTTATGAATAATATCATAATATAATACTAGGCAGGTTATGAATCACGTCATCCCCATACTGTGCACGTTGTGACTCACATCATCATACTGGGCAGGTTATGAATCACGTTCACCATCATACTAGGCATGTTATGATTCATGTCATCATAATACCAGGCAGGTTATGAATCACGTCATCATCATACTGGGCAGGTTATGAATCACGTTCATCATCATACTAGGCATGTTATGATTCATGTCATCATAATACCAGGCAGGTTATGAATCACGTCATCATCATACTGGGCACGTTATGAATCACGTTCATCATCATACTAGGTATGTTATGATTCATGTCATCATAATATCAGGCAGGTTATGAATCACGTCATCATCATACCAGACAGGTTATGAATCACGTCATCATCATACCAGGTACGTTATGGATCAGTCATCATCATACAGGTAGGTATGAATCACGTTTCACCATATGAGGTCCGTTATTAATCACGTCATCATCATACTGAGCATGTTATGAATCACATCATCTTCATGCATCGCATTTGATAAATCAAGTCATGATTATACTGAGCACGATATCAATCACATCATCATGTTACAGGGCACGTTATGAATCACGTCATCATCATACAGGGCACGTTATGAATCACGTCATCATCATACAGGGCACGTTATGAATCATGTCATCATCATGCAGGGCACGTTATGAATCATGTCATCATCATACTGTGCAGGTTCTGAATCATGTCATCATCATACTGGGCAGGTTCTGAATCATGTCATCATCATACTGGGCAGGTTCTGAATCATGTCATCATCATACTGTTCACATTGTGAATCACGTTATGACCATACTGGGCAGGTTATGAATCACATCATCATCATACAGGAAAGGTTATGAATCACATCATCATCACGCCGAGCAGGTTATGATTCATATCATCATCATACCGTGGAGGTTATGAATCATGTCATCATCATACTAGGTACGTTATGAATCAAGTCATCACCATACTGGGCAAGTCATGAATCACGTCATCATCATACTGGGCATTGGGCATGTTATGAATCATTTCATCACCATACTATGCACGTTGCTAATCACATCATCATCATACTGGGCATGTTATGAATGATGTCATCATCATACCAAGCAGGTTATGATTCACGTCATCATAACACCCCGTAGGTTATGAATCACATAATCACCATACTGGGCACGTTATAACCACGTCATCATCATGCCTGGCAGGTTATGATTCACGTCAACATAATACTAGGCAGGTTATGAAGCAAATTATCATACTGGACAGATAATGAAACAAGTCATCATTATTCCGGGTAAGCTATGTATCACGTCATCATCATACCGGTTAGGTTGTGAATCACGTTATCCATCATATTGGGCAGGTTATAAATCACGTTATCATCATACCGGGCAGGTTATGAATCACATCATCAGCATACCGGGCAGGTTATGAATCACATCATCACCATACCGGGCAGGTTATGAATCACATCATCACCATACCGGGCAGGTTATGAATCACATCATCAGCATACCGGGCAGGTTATGAATCACATCATCACCATACCGGGCAGGTTATGAATCACATCATCATCATACCGGGCAGGTTATGAATCACATCATCAGCATACCGGGCAGGTTATGAATCACATCATCATCATACCGGGCAGGTTATGAATCACATCATCAGCATACCGGGCAGGTTATGAATCACATCATCACCATACCGGGCAGGTTATGAATCACATCATCATCATACCGGGCAGGTTATGAATGACATTATCATCATACAGGGCAGGTTATGAATCACGTCATCAACATACCGGGCAGGTTATGAATGACATTATCATCATACAGGGCAGGTTATGAATGACATTATCATCATACAGGGCAGGTTATGAATCACATCATCACCATACAGGGCAGGTTATGAATGACATTATCATCATACAGGGCAGGTTATGAATCACGTCATCAACATACCGGGCAGGTTATGAATGACATTATCATCATACAGGGCAGGTTATGAATGACATTATCATCATACAGGGCAGGTTATGAATCACATCATCACCATACAGGGCAGGTTATGAATCACATCATCACCATACCGGGCAGGTTATGAATCACATCATCACCATACCGGGCAGGTTATGAATCACATCATCACCATACAGGGCAGGTTATGAATCACATCATCAACATACCGGGCAGGTTATGAATCACATCATCACCATACAGGGCAGGTTATGAATCACATCATCAACATACCGGGCAGGTTATGAATCACATCATCACCATACCGGGCAGATTATGAATCACATCATTATCATACCGGGCAGGTTATGAATCACGTCATAATCATACATGCAGGATATGAATCACGTCATCATCATACCGAGCAGGTTATGAATCACATCATTATCATACCAGAAAGGTTATTAATCACGCCATCATTATACTGGGCAGGTTGTCTATCACGTCATCACCATACTGGGTAGTTATGAATCATGTCATTATCATCATACCGGGCAGGTTATGAATTACGTCGTAATCATACGTGCAGAGTGTGAATCACGTCATTACCATACCGGGCAGGTTATAAATCACGTCATCATCATACCGGGCAAGTTTTGAATCACGTCATCATACTGGGCAGGTTATGCATCAGGTCACCACCATACTGTGCAGGTTATGAATCACGTTATCATACCGGGCAGGTTATGAATCACGTCATTATCATACCGAGAGGTTATAAATCACGTCATCATCATACTGGGCAGGTTATGCATAACGTCATCACCATACCGTGTAGATTAGGAATCACGTCATTATCATACCGGGCAGGTTATGAATCACGTCATCATACCGGGCAGGTTATGAATCTCGTCATAGTCATGTGTGCAGGCTATGAATCACGTCATCATACCGGGCAGGCTATGAATCACGTCATCATACCGGGCAGGTTATGAATCACATCATCACCATACCGGGCAGGTTATGAACTATGTCATTATCATGCTGGAAAGGGTATGAATCATGTCATCATCATACCGGGCAGGTTATGAATCACATCATTATCATACCGGGCAGGTTATGAATCACATCATCACCATACCGGGCAGGTTATGAATCACATCATTATCATACCGGGCAGGTTATGAATCACATCATCATCATACCGGGCAGGTTATGAATCACGTTATCAACATACCGGGCAGGTTATGAATCACATCATTATCATACCGGGCAGGTTATGAATCACGTCATAATCATACATGCAGGATATGAATCACGTCATCATCATACCGAGCAGGTTATGAATCACATCATTATCATACCAGAAAGGTTATTAATCACGCCATCATTATACTGGGCAGGTTGTCTATCACGTCATCACCATACTGGGTAGTTATGAATCATGTCATTATCATCATACCGGGCAGGTTATGAATTACGTCGTAATCATACGTGCAGAGTGTGAATCACGTCATTACCATACCGGGCAGGTTATAAATCACGTCATCATCATACCGGGCAAGTTTTGAATCACGTCATCATACTGGGCAGGTTATGCATCAGGTCACCACCATACTGTGCAGGTTATGAATCACGTTATCATACCGGGCAGGTTATGAATCACGTCATTATCATACCGAGAGGTTATAAATCACGTCATCATCATACTGGGCAGGTTATACATAACGTCATCACCATACCGTGTAGATTAGGAATCACGTCATTATCATACCGGGCAGGTTATGAATCACGTCATCATACCGGGCAGGCTATGAATCACGTCATCATACCGGGCAGGTTATGAACTATGTCATTATCATGCTGGAAAGGGTATGAATCATGTCATCATCATACCGGGCAGGTTATGAATCACGTCATCATACCGGGCAGGTTATGAATCACGTCATCATACCGGGCAGGTTATGAATCACGTCATCATACCGGGCAGGTTATGAATCACGTCATCATACCGGGCAGGTTATGAAGTATCTTTTGTGGAATATAATAGCCCGAAGTTCAGTAGCAGCAATGGTATGAAGTTGGAAGTTCAGTAGCAGTTCTGGTATGAAGTTACCTTACCAGAGGCCTGAGGACACGTCCATGGTACGTGGTACTCTCGTTACCACAGGTTATGACGTAATACATGACATCATCAACATAACAGCGAGGAAACGAATCGTACTTATGACGTCATCATCCTACCAGTTGACTCGTGAAGTAGTTGTGGTATGACGTCATCAACTTACCAGTGAGGTGATGAAGTAGTTGTGGTATGAGGTCATCAACTTACCAGTGAGGTGATGAAGTAGTTGTGGTATGAGGTCATCAACTTACCAGTGAGGTGATGAAGTAGTTGTGGTATGACGTCATCAACTTACCAGTGAGGTGATGAAGTAGTTGTGGTATGACGTCATCAACTTACCAGTGAGGTGATGAAGTAGTTGTGGTATGACGTCATCAACTTACCAGCGAGGTGATGAAGTAGTTGTGGTATGACGTCATCAACTTACCAGTGAGGTGATGAAGTAGTTGTGGTATGAGGTCATCAACTTACCAGTGAGGTGATGAAGTAGTTGTGGTATGAGGTCATCAACTTACCAGTGAGGTGATGAAGTAGTTGTGGTATGACGTCATCAACTTACCAGTGAGGTGATGAAGTAGTTGTGGTATGAGGTCATCAACTTACTAGTGAGGTGATGAAGTAGTTGTGGTATGAGGTCATCAACTTACCAGTGAGGTGATGAAGTAGTTGTGGTATGAGGTCATCAACTTACTAGTGAGGTGATGAAGTAGTTGTGGTATGAGGTCATCAACTTACCAGTGAGGTGATGAAGTAGTTGTGGTATGAGGTCATCAACTTACTAGTGAGGTGATGAAGTAGTTGTGGTATGAGGTCATCAACTTACCAGTGAGGTGATGAAGTAGTTGTGGTATGAGGTCATCAACTTACCAGTGAGGTGATGAAGTAGTTGTGGTATGAGGTCATCATACCGATCTGTTGGGCCTGTTTCAGGACGGTGAAGATGTTCTCCCGCTCCACGTCCAGCACTACGTGCGTCACGCCAGCCTTCTTGGCGTCCTTCAGCATCGGTCTGTCAGTGAGAGGCAGAGATGTGAGCAGCAGCGGGTGTGGCCACCTCTCCTGCCTCATGTACACACATATTCAGGTCAGGATCTGCACGACAACGGTGTTAATGTGTGCGATTTATTCATGGTCTTACCTATCTTACGTAGGGAAACGTGTACTCAAGTTAAGTGGACGTGACAGAGTTAATGTAGTCTATTTCTATTGGTAGGCAAATATACACCAATATGTAGCACACAGCCAGTCATGTAGAACCCAAGACCCATACACCAGTAGAACTGGTTGTCATCAAACAGGTGCCTGTGCCAGGCTCAAACCTGGCAAATCTCTATCAACACACGTTACCACAGTGGTAAATAAAGAAAAGATTCTATTCTTCGTATTTTCTACTTACAAACCATCGCCTCAAACCACACTAAACAAGACGTTAGTTCCTCTAAACTTCGTTAATGTCATGAAGTAATGTGACGAGCTCTCCCACTTGAATAATCAAACGTCACACAACAGAACTGGGGAGCTGGCTTGTCCACGGCGTAACTTACTGCAAATTCAGAACCAGAGAGTAACCCTGCGCCAGAATACGTGCTGTTCTCTTATACACACAGAGGACATGAACTCATAAAATGCACTAAAGGAGCTACAGAACTGTAAAAAAAACTTACATGTAAACACATGATCAGTATAATATTTGCTACAGGTTTAAGACGGTCTCCCACGTGAGTACAGAAGAGAAAAAACTTAGAAATGATTGAACATAAACATTATGGACGGGATCAGTACGGATCGTATCTTCATTACTAGGTTAATACGACATAGAGACAAAAATCATATAAAGAGAGACAGTTACAAGAGAGAGAGAGAGAGAGAGAGAGAGAGAGAGAGAGAGAGAGAGAGAGAGAGAGAGAGAGAGAGAGAGAGAGAGAATAATGATAAGGACAGACTGGTAAACGGAAGGAAACAAAGAAAATGAAGAAGAAATAGATGGTGACATGATCCAGTGTCATATGATCCGTGTATTATACACATCTAGGAAAGAGAATTGAGCTGGCGTTTATGTAAATGACTGAAATCTCAGACAAAAAAAGCAGATTACATATCATTCTTGATAATGATGTGGTACAGACTGAAAGTATCCTTGGGCACCATCAGCAAAATCATAATTATTGCTACACTTGCCGTACATCGCATTTTGAAATAGAACGAAGTGTTTTGATATATTCTTCAGTATGTCTTTATTTTTGGTATACTTGCTTTCTATATTTGGTATTGACACCATAGATAAAAAAATTTATCAGGTACAATTGATGGGGTGAGGGAAGTTCCTTGAACGTAAGTCCAGGCATTTCTCTATTTCTACTGTGTTCTGTTTTAAAACTTTCTTGTTACGTTGGTACATACCATCCGTGTGAAAAATAGAATATGGAATATATTATCAAAATGAATCGGAACATACAACAATGAAAGAATATATGAAAAAATCTGGTAGTGTTCCAAAACTTAAATTTCATAATAAAACCAGCAGATAAAACTTGAGCGTAATAATTGTATTTCGTCAAATTTCATGTGAAGCTTCGTCATCATTCCATGTTCTATTCTCTATAAGTGCTCGCTGACGATCACAGCGGCCGTTTTTCATGCTTCAAATTCCAACAATTGATAAAAAATTATGAGGTATTGATTTATTGATTCCCTCATGAGGAGAATAAGGATATCCTGATAGTAATAATATATTCCTCTAGCAGATCAAATGTTTCCCTCAGCAAAATGAATAGAATTTCTAAACACATTTGTCAGTTCGTTTACTTTCGTATCGTTTTTATTCATAACAGAAAAAAAAAAAAATTGCATGGCATTTTTCAATCTACTTTTGAGAAAAGGCTTAAATGAGTATCACCAAAGTAGCGCACTACATTTTTTGCGCTATCTCAACGAACAAAAATAATCTTTCATACATTTCAAAAATACAAATCAAAGAAATATTGCGTATGGAGGGGAATCTATGATGAAAGAGAAGTACAAAAAAATAATCAGAATTACCAAAGATATCGTAACAACTGAAGGAATATTGCTCACTTCAATATCCATCCAACTGAGCAATTCGGTCAAAATTTCATTAGGGAGTTGCTGTGGCTGATACAGGGACCAGGATAACAGACGATAGCTCTCAGCAGAAGGTACTTCTTCTTCAGTCTACCGCAGTTTATTAAGTTTTTTACCAAGGTATATGGCAAAGTACTGTGCTCTTAATCCTACTAACAATATGTAGTATTTCAAGAACTGGAATTAAGTGCTAAATGATTACACCACTTCAAGTTGAGATCCAGTTTTTGGAACACAAGTCATTAAATGGATTTAGTGCAATGTACTTTGGAACATACCTTGGCATATATATATATATATATATATATATATATATATATATATATATATATATATATATATATATATATATATTCTTTTTTTTTTTTGCTTTGTCGCTGTCTCCCGCGTTTGCGAGGTAGCGCAAGGAAACAGACGAAAGAAATGGCCCAACCCACCCCCAATACACATGTATATACATACACGTCCACACACGCAAATATTCATACCTACACAGCTTTCCATGCTTTACTCCAGACGCTTCACATGCCCTGATTCAATCCACTGACAGCACGTCAACCCCGGTATACCACATCGATCCAATTCACTCTATTCCTTGCCCTCCTTTCACCCTCCTGCATGTTCAGCCCCGATCACACAAAATCTTTTTCACTCCATCTTTCCACCTCCAATTTGGTCTCCCACTTCTCGTTCCCTCCACCTCCGACACATATATCCTCTTGGTCAATCTTTCCTCACTCATTCTCTCCATGTGCCCAAACCATTTCAAAACACCCTCTTCTGCTCTCTCAACCACGCTCTTTTTATTTCCACACATCTCTCTTACCCTTACGTTACTTACTCGATCAAACCACCTCACACCACACATTGTCCTCAAACATCTCATTTCCAGCACATCCACCCTCCTGCGCACAACTCTATCCATAGCCCACGCCTCGCAACCATACAACATTGTTGGAACCACTATTCCTTCAAACATACCCATTTTTGCTTTCCGAGATAATGTTCTCGACTTCCACACATTCTTCAAGGCTCCCAGGATTTTCGCCCCCTCCCCCACCCTATGATCCACTTCCGCTTCCATGGTTCCATCTGCTGCCAGATCCACTCCCAGATATCTAAAACACTTTACTTCCTCCAGTTTTTCTCCATTCAAACTTACCTCCCAATTGACTTGACCCTCAACCCTACTGTACCTAATAACCTTGCTCTTATTCACATTTACTGTTAACTTTCTTCTTCCACACACTTTACCACACTCAGTCACCAGCTTCTGCAGTTTCTCACATGAATCAGCCACCAGCGGTGTATCATCAGCGAACAACAACTGACTCACTTCCCGAGCTCTCTCATCCACAACAGACTGCATACTTGCCCCTCTTTCCAAAACTCTTTCATTCACCTCCCTAACAACCCTATCCATAAACAAATTAAACAGCCATGGAGACATCACACATCCCTGCCGCAAACCTACATTCACTGAGAGCCAATCACTTTCCTCTCTTCCTACCCGTACACATGCCTTACATCCTCGATAAAAACTTTTCACTGCTTCTAACAACTTGCCTCCCACACCATATTTTCTTAATACCTTCCACAGAGCATCTCTATCAACTCTATCATATGCCTTCTCCAGATCCATAAATGCTACATACAAATCCATTTGCTTTTCTAAGTATTTCTCACATACATTCTTCAAAGCAAACACCTGATCCACACATCCTCTACCACTTCTGAAACCACACTGCTCTTCCCCAATCTGATGCTCTGTACATGCCTTCACCCTCTCAATCAATACCCTCCCATATAATTTACCAGGAATACTCAACAAACTTATACCTCTTTAATTTGAGCGCTCACTCTTATCCCCTTTGCCTTTATACAATGGCACTATGCAAGCATTCCGCCAATCCTCAGGCACCTCACCATGAGTCATACATACATTAAATAACCTTACCAACCAGTCAACAGTACAGTCAACCCCTTTTTTAATAAATTCCACTGCAATACCATCCAAACCTGCTGCCTTGCCGGCTTTCATCTTCCGCGAAGCTTTTACTACCTCTTCTCTATTTACCAAACCATTTTCCCTAACCCTCTCACTTTGCACACCACCTCGACCAAAACACCCTATATCTGCCACTCCATCATCAAACACATTCAAAAAACCTTCAAAATACTCACTCCATCTCCTTCTCACATCACCACTACTTGTTATCACCTCCCCATTAGCCCCCTTCACTGAAGTTCCCGTTTGCTCCTTTGTCTTACGAACTTTATTTACCTCCTTCCAAAACATCTTTTTATTCTCCCAAAAATTTAATGATACTTTCTCACCCCAACTCTCATTTGCCCTCTTTTTCACCTCTTGCACCTTTATCTTGACCTCCTGCCTCTTTCTTTTATACATCTTACTTCTTCATCCCACCACTCACTACCCTTTCTAATCAACCCACCTCCCACGCTTCTCATGCCACAAGCATCTTTTGCGCAAGCCATCACTGCTTCCCTAAATACATCCCATTCCTCCCCCACTCCCCTTACCTCCTTTGTTCTCACTTTTTTCCATTCTGTACTCATTCTCTCCCGGTACTTCCTCATACAAGTCTCCTTCCCAAGCTCACTTACTCTCACCACTCTCTTCACCCCAACATTCTCTCTTCTTTTCTGAAAACCCCTACAAATCTTCACCTTCGCCTCCACAAGATAATGATCAGACATCCCTCCAGTTGCACCTCTCAGCATATTAACATCCAAAAGTCTCTCTTTCGCGCACCTATCAATTAACACGTAATCCAATAACTATCTCTGGCCATCTCTCCTACTTACATACGTATACTTATGTATATCTCGCTTTTTAAACCAGGTATTCCCAATCACCAGTCCTTTTTCAGCACATAAATCAACAAGCTCTTCACCATTTCCATTTACAACACTGAACACCCCATGTATACCAATTATTCCCTCAACTGCCACATTACTCACCTTTGGCTTCAAATCACCCATCACTATAACCCGGTTTCGTGCATCAAAACTACTAACACACTCATTCAGCTGCTCTCAAAACACTTGCCTCTAATGATCTTTCTTATGCCCAGGTGCATATGCACCAATAATCACCCATCTCTCTGCATCAACTTTCAGTTTCACTCATATCAATTTAGAATTTACTTTCTTACACTCTATCACATACTCCCACAACTCCTGTTTCCTATATGTATATATATATATATATATATATATATATATATATATATATATATATATATATATATATATATGTATATATATATATATATATATATATATATATATATATATATATATATATATATATATATATTTATATATAGTTTGAATCATTCCAGGTAAAGCATTTACTACCAAGTGTGAACGTAAAATAATCACACTCGTCAACTCCCTCAATCTTATTGTACTTCAACATTTGACCCACTAACACTGCATAGAGGTGTTAGTGTCTCTTCCTTCTCTGTAGTTATCACTACGGTTCTTGTGTCCAGGAACTGGTTACTTGCATCCTCCGCCATTAGCTGGACCATTAGCTCACGGTCATAGTGTATCACACGAGTTGTGTGAATTTTGTGTGACATTGCTAAGTCTGGCATCAGTTTACAGTCTCATGTGTATGACCAACAGATGACACATATACATTTTCAAATGGTAGAATTTCCAATATTTTAGAAAGGCTTGGATTCTGCTATTCCTAATCTTCGCACTTTTTGTCTCTAGCTGTTTTCTTTAGTCTCATAAACAGCCTAACCTCACTCAGAATGTTTCTCTAGAACTATAGCTTCTACATACCAAAAAGAAAAAAAAAATATGGATATGATAATTCTTTTGATTCACTTTTGAATTTTATATCTCTCTGCTTTTACGACACTCTGCTCTTGTCTCTTTTCCATTCATGTATTTTACTCAATTTTGGATTCCATTTCTGCTTTCACTGTCACAGCACTATAAAAATTCACTTTCTCAACGCTGTCTTTTGACTTTCTGAGTGCTTAATGTAGCTTATATTACATACTTCTCTGTATATTTCTTTTTTACAATTTAGAGGCCTTCTCTTCAGATCCCTCCCAGAATATGCTACAAAGCTTTATCTTCAAGTAACCCAACACGTAGGCCAACTGTGTGTGTGTGTGTGGGTGCGTGTGTGTGTGTGTGTCTATATCACCAGTCATACTGTCCATCTCCCGTCCATTTACTAAGCCGTCTTAACCTCCAGCAACATCACTCTAAGGGTCGAGGAAGCTCACGGCCTCAATATGTAAAGTTGTATTTTTCTTTCATTTTTACAGTTCCAAATATCCAATATTCTGCTGCTACATCAAGTCTGGTCATACAGTTCCAAATATCCAATATTCTGCTGCTACATCAAGTCTGGTCATACAGTTCCAAATATCCAATATTCTGCTGCTACATCAAGTCTGGTCATACAGTTCCAAATATCCAATATTCTGCTGCTACATCAAGTCTGGTCATGGGACACTTTACATAGAAATATTCACCATGATCATAACTGTCGTGATTATCACTAAGAATACAATGTTCTGTGTCGTCCACTTACCATAGAAGAACCTTTGCCTGAGTGGTGGAAAATGTTGCTCTCGTCTTGTGTTTGGTGAGTGTGTTGACTGTGTGTTCTTAGATCTGATAATTACCAGAGTCATTCTCTTTTTCTTAGTTTCTTTGATTGATGAAACACTTCCTCGCCCTTTTGTGTATTTGACAAATGTGAGTTGTGATGAATGATGAAAATGTTTCTAATTCCATCATTACATATTTGTGGGATAATATAACAGTGAATTTTTGTGAGGTGTTGTGGACAGGAGCGATGTTTGTAATGCTTCGAGTTGCTGTCTTGAAGATTATTTACATAAACTCCATCGACTCCTGCTTGACAACAGTAACTATATTTCCTAGAGACAATTGATAATTGTGCTGACATCAGCAGTTTGATACACTGACTAGTAGTTGTCAAATGGTAAATCCATCCAAGTCTATCTGTAAGAAACATTTCATTGTATTCATGTGTATCACTTGCAACGATAACTCAAATAGAATAAAACCATAGGACCAGCTAACTCAAACCAATAAACCATCAGGACGCTCAAGTTACTTGTGGTTACCACAAGATCAGAAGAATTACGTAAGCACATGTTCGTGAGGCGCAGGTCTGGCAGTAGTGAAGATTAGACCATGAACCTCATGGTTACCACTCGTAAACTAATGACTATTAGATTCATGTTTACTAACAGTGACCAATGCACCAGAAGACTCATGGTTACCAGGAGTAACCCTAATGGCCAGTAGACTCATGTTTGATAATAGTGACTAATAGAAGACTCATGGTTACCAGTATTAACCTAATGACCAATAGATTAATGATTACTATTTTGGTATTCCGAGTGATGATCTTACTGCTAGATTCCATTACTTAGAAAGGTTCTGAAGATATAATAATAGACAACAAAAGGAATGACTCACATTCTCACAGTACGTAGTGTCCTTGAAAAAAAAAAGACAGAAAACGACAAATAGCCAGTTTTCAAGGAAGTGCTAAAGTTGCAGTGCAATAAGAGAAAAGTTGCTCTTACTCAGGAGAGATATGAGAAGGCAAAATGTTGCAAAGCCTTGAGACTGAGGGGAAAAAAAGACATCACAACGGCCCACGATGCCAACAGCCACGCAGTAACTGTGCAACTGGCTAGAGCAATTCCTGCATGGGTCTGGCAGCTCACTGGTTCGCTCTATATTTCCATCTCTCCCTAAATCCGGCTATGTCTCTCCAAACTGCTATGCCCCAGTTACTATTTCGAAGGAAAGTCCCTATTCTCCCCCTCTTCTCCCTTTTTCCTCCTTAGACGGCAAGCCCCTATCCCCCCTCCCTCTCCTCTTTCAAAAGAAAATTAAAACTCAACTATTCTTTTTCTTCTTCATTTTGTTTGTTCTTGGCCCGTGTGTGCCACCCGAGGCCAGGCCCCCAACAAGGAGCTCGTCAGCGTCTGCAGCCCCTGCCATAAACTAAACCATTCCATGAGCACCACTCCAGGCCACGGACGTAAGTCTAGAGGAAGACTCCAGCCACGGACGCAAGCCCAGAGGAAGATTCCAGCCACGGACGTAAGCCCTTAGAGAGGCCAGACGTGGAATAAGGAAAAAGGAAAGAAAATGCAAAGATAGACGTATGTTTTGTCAAAGGAGAAGGCGTTTCGTCCAGCCTACAGCCAGAAGTAAGACCAGCTATCTTGAGATGGAAGGTTCGAGAGTGTTCAGAGTGTCATCTCATCATTCCTACGTTAGACAATGGTAAAGCAAATGCTACATGAAGAGTTATAATGAGTGCACACACACACACACACACACACACACACACACACACACACACACACACACACACACACACACACACACACACACACACACACACACATTTTACCCAGAGGAGCACACGATAAGAAGAAAGAAAAAGGAGGGAAAGGAGAGGGAAGATTAACCATCTTGATAAAAGAGAACCTGAAGTTTCAAGAGACGCTGGAAGATGGCCCATTAAGCAGTCATAGTAACTGTCGGAAAGGAGAGGAAAGTGAAGTGGTAACAGTGAAGGAACAATCAGGATGGTACAAGAAACAGTGAAACTCTCACTTCCTCGATGTGGTAAACAACAGGTAATGGGAAATTTCAGTTGTAAAGAGACAGACTGGGGAAACCTGGATTCTCATGGTGATAGAGAGTCATGGAGACACAAGTCTCTATCTAGAGATAGTTGATATGCTAGAGATAGTTGATATACATCGAAGAGACGAAGCTAGGACGCCATTTGGCGTCCTAGCTTCGTCTCTTCGATGTATATCAACTGACTGCTATATTTCTCTCTTGTGTCTCCCCTGATGATGTGATTATTACACGAAAGTGCACTTGGGAACTTTTCGTGTGTGTGTGTGTGTGTGTGTGTTTGTGTTTGTGTGTGTGTGTGTGTGTGTGTGTGTGTGTGTGTGTGTGTGTGTGTGTGTGTGTGTGTGTGTGTGTGTGTGTGTGATAGACCGTAGATTTCACCCCAAAGTGGACCTGACCTTGCGTGGAAGGATTGGGCCAACAACAGCGTTAATGAAAGATGGGGGAAAATAGATTTGCATTTTTTTCTCTGTCTTTATCGATGGAGGTGGCGAGGTGGGAGGTGGAGGAGGTAAGGCCCTCGCCTCTCAGGAAGTAGCTGGGATGCAGTAGTGTGGAGGGGAGTAGCAGGATGTGGGGAGGGAAGCAAACATGAGGAGAACCCAGGAGTTGCCAAAGCCACGCAGTAACTGCTGTAGACCAGCGGTTCCCAGCGTTTCTCAGCCTTAACACCTCCTTACAGGAAACAGTTATGGACGATGTTCCCCCTCATAGAAATTCAAATAAATTTCACGTCTGTCAAAAACCTTCATCCTAAAATGAGCAATTAACCTTTTAACCGCACATCTATCAACCCAATTACTCATGCCAAGACTGCACAACAAGATGACATGATTTTACTTGGACGGTAAAGGTGTTCCATCAACGTTACGAATCATCATGTGTCGCGAAATATCCCGTTCCAGTGAAACTGTCAACCCAGAACCATTGCTTCTTCTCTAAGGTGATGATTGCTTCCATTTGATCATATCATAAACAAACGTCCATTGGAGGCAAATTGTAGAATTTCAGTATCTTTAGTTTTCTTTTTACACATTCAAGCACTTTTATGGTACCACATAATTCATTTGACACAAAATTAAAGTATATGGCCATTGAACTGTCATACTAAAGACGCACTGAGGTCAGTGATGTAGAGGCGGTACGTATGAGTCTGGAAACAATTGATACTTCATTACTGACTATAAAATGTTCAAACTGAAATTATATGAGCTCCTCAAATGTCAACAACCTCTTCCCTCTATTTTCATAAACACCCACTGTGAGGCGGTACCGACCTGGGTGGGAACCTCTGCTCTAGCCAGTTGCACAGTCTTGATGTGGCTATTATCGTCTGCAGGGAGGCCTGTAGCGATGTCTCTGTATCTCTCAGTCTCAAGGCTTTGCAACACTCTGTCTTCTTGTCTCAATATTAGTAAGTGCCACATGTCTCTTCCTGGAATGTTAGTAAAGCACTTCCTTGGGAAGTGTCTGTTCGTCTTTTCCTAACTTATTTCTTTTTTTTTTTTTTTGATATCCCGAATTGATCGTATTTCAAGGTTTGTATGCGCGTTAAAAACAGAATCGTCCCAGATGCATGACCTGCCAATCAAAAATAGCAGTTACAATTTTCCTCTGAATGTTTCAATGATGGAATGATGAAATAACTGCGTTGCTCGTCTTCTGACATGTCTGTTACTGTTGGTAAAGACAAGAGTTTTGATTGTATGGTTATTACTGTTGAGGATGATTCTCCTGGTCTTATGGTTATTACTGCTGAGGATGATTCTCTTGGTCTTATGGTTATTACTCTTGAGGATGATTCTCCTGGTCTTATGGTTATTACTCTTGAGGATGATTCTCTTGGTCTTATGGTTATTACTCTTGAGGATGATTCTCTTGGTCTTATGGTTATTACTCTTGAGGATGATTCTCTTGGTCTTATGGTTATTACCCTTGAGGATGATTCTCTTGGTCTTATGGTTATTACTCTTGAGGATGATTCTCCTGGTCTTATGGTTATTACTGTTAACGATGATTCTCCTGGTCTTATGGTTATTACTCTTGAGGATGATTCTCTTGGTCTTATGGTTATTACTCTTGAGGATGATTCTCTTGGTCTTATGGTTATTACTCTTGAGGATGATTCTCTTGGTCTTATGGTTATTACTGCTGAGGATGATTCTCCTGGCCTTATGGTTATTACTGTTAACGATGATTCTCCTGGTCTTATGGTTATTACTCTTGAGGATGATTCTCTTGGTCTTATGGTTATTACTCTTGAGGATGATTCTCTTGGTCTTATGGTTATTACTCTTGAGGATGATTCTCTTGGTCTTATGGTTATTACTGTTAACGATGATTCTCCTGGTCTTATGGTTATTACTCTTGAGGATGATACTCCTGGTCTTATGGTTATTACTGCTGAGGATGATTCTCCTGGTCTTATGGTTATTACTGCTGAGGATGATTCTCCTGGTCTTATGGTTATTACTGCTGAGGATGATTCTCCTGGTCTTATGGTTATTACTGCTGAGGATGATTCTCCTGGTCTTATGGTTATCACTGCTGAGGATAATTCTCCTGGTCTTATGGTTATTACTGCTGAGGATGATTCTCTTGGTCTTATATAAGGTTACTACTCTTGAGGATGATTCTCCTGGTCTTATGGTTATTACTGCTGAGGATGTTTCTCCTGGACTTATATAAGGTTATTACTCTTGAGGATGATTCTCTTGGTCTTATGGTTATTACTGCTGAGGATGATTCTCCTGGTCTTATGGTTATTACTCTTGAGGATGATTCTCTTGGTCTTATAGTTATTACTGCTGAGGATGATTCTCCTGGTCTTATGTTTATTACTCTTGAGGATGATTCTCTTGGTCTTATGGTTATTACTCTTGAGGATGATTCTCTTGGTCTTATGGTTATTACTCTTGAGGATGATTCTCTTGGTCTTATGTTTATTACTCTTGAGGATGATTCTCTTGGTCTTATGGTTATCACTGCTGAGGATAATTCTCCTGGTCTTATGGTTATTACTCTTGAGGATGATTCTCTTGGTCTTATGGTTATTACTCTTGAGGATGATTCTCTTGGTCTTATGTTTATTAC
This sequence comes from Panulirus ornatus, assembly GCF_036320965.1. Lineage (NCBI taxonomy): Eukaryota > Metazoa > Arthropoda > Malacostraca > Decapoda > Palinuridae > Panulirus > Panulirus ornatus. The sequence goes on along the minus strand of NC_092292.1, from coordinate 3,527,164 downwards.
TCTTGAGGATGATTCTCCTGGTCTTATGGTTATTACTCTTGAGGATGATTCTCTTGGTCTTATGGTTATTACTCTTGAGGATGATTCTCTTGGTCTTATGGTTATTACTCTTGAGGATGATTCTCCTGGTCTTATGGTTATTACTCTTGAGGATGATTCTCTTGGTCTTATAGTTATTACTGCTGAGGATGATTCTCCTGGTCTTATGGTTATCACTGCTGAGGATGATTCTCCTGGTCTTATGGTTATTACTGCTGAGGATGATTCTCCTGGTCTTATGGTTATCACTGCTGAGGATGATTCTCCTGGCCTTATGGTTATTACTGCTGAGGATGATTCTCTTGGTCTTATGGTTATTACTCTTGAGGATGATTCTCCTGGTCTTATGGTTATTACTCTTGAGGATGATTTTCTTGGTCTTATGGTTAATACTCTTGAGGATGATTCTCTTGGTCTTATGGTTATTACTCTTGAGGATGATTCTCTTGGTCTTATGGTTATTACTCTTGAGGATGATTCTCTTGGTCTTATGGTTATTACTCTTGAGGATGATTCTCTTGGTCTTATGGTTATTACTCTTGAGGATGATTCTCCTGGTCTTATGGTTATTACTCTTGAGGATGATTCTCTTGGTCTTATGGTTATTACTCTTGAGGATGATTCTCTTGGTCTTATGGTTATTACTGCTGAGGATGATTCTCCTGGCCTTATGGTTATTACTGTTAACGATGATTCTCCTGGTCTTATGGTTATTACTCTTGAGGATGATTCTCTTGGTCTTATGGTTATTACTCTTGAGGATGATTCTCTTGGTCTAATGGTTATTACTCTTGAGGATGATTCTCTTGGTCTTATGGTTATTACTGCTGAGGATGATTCTCCTGGCCTTATGGTTATTACTGTTAACGATGATTCTCCTGGTCTTATGGTTATTACTCTTGAGGATGATTCTCTTGGTCTTATGGTTATTACTCTTGAGGATGATTCTCTTGGTCTAATGGTTATTACTCTTGAGGATGATTCTCTTGGTCTTATGGTTATTACTCTTGAGGATGATTCTCTTGGTCTTGTGGTTATTACTCTTGAGGATGATTCTCTTGGTCTTATGGTTATTACTCTTGAGGATGATTCTCTTGGTCTTATGGTTATTACTCTTGAGGATGATTCTCTTGGTCTTATGGTTATTACTGTTAACGATGATTCTCCTGGTCTTATAGTTATTACTCTTGAGGATGATTCTCCTGGTCTTATGATTATTACTGCTGAGGATGATTCTCCTGGTCTTATGGTTATTACTGCGGAGGATGATTCTCCTGGTCTTATGGTTATTACTGCTGAGGATGATTCTCCTGGTCTTATGGTTATTACTGCTGAGGATGATTCTCCTGGTCTTATGGTTATCACTGCTGAGGATAATTCTCCTGGTCTTATGGTTATTACTGCTGAGGATGATTCTCCTGGTCTTATATAAGGTTATTACTCTTGAGGATGATTCTCCTGGTCTTATGGTTATTACTCTTGAGGATGATTCTCTTGGTCTTATGGTTATTACTCTTGAGGATGATTCTCTTGGTCTTATGGTTATTACTGCTGAGGATGATTCTCCTGGTCTCATGGTTATCACTGCTGAGGATGATTCTCCTGGTCTTATATAAGGTTATTACTCTTGAGGATGATTCTCTTGGTCTTATGGTTATTACTCTTGAGGATGATTCTCCTGGTCTTATGGTTATCACTGCTGAGGATGATTCTCCTGGTCTTATGGTTATTTCTGCTGAGGATGATTCTCCTGGTCTTAATAGTTATCACTGCTGAGGATGATTCTCCTGGTCTTATGGTTATTACTGCTGAGGATGATTCTCCTGGTCTTATGGTTATTACTGCTGAGGATGATTCTCCTGGTCTTATGGTTATTACTGCTGAGGATGATTCTCTAGGTCTTATGGTTATTACTCTTGAGGATGATTCTCTTGGTCTTATGGTTATTACTGCTGAGGATGATTCTCCTGGACTTATGGTTATTACTGCTGAGGATGATTCTCCTGGTCTTATGGTTATTACTGCTGAGGATGATTCTCCTGGTCTTATGGTTATTACTGCTGAGGATGATTCTCTTGGTCTTATGGTTATTACTCTTGAGGATGATTCTCTTGGTCTTATGGTTATTACTGCTGAGGATGATTCTCCTGGTCTTATGGTTATTACTGCTGAGGATGATTCTCTTGGTCTTATGGTTATTACTCTTGAGGATGATTCTCCTGGTCTTATGGTTATTACTCTTGAGGATGATTCTCTTGGTCTTATGGTTATTACTGCTGAGGATGATTCTCCAGGTCTTATGGTTATTACTGCTGAGGATGATTCTCCTGGTCTTATGGTTATTACTGCTGAGGATGATTCTCCTGGTCTTATGGTTATTACTGTTAAGGATGATTCTCCTGGTCTTATGGTTATTACTGTTAAGGATGATTCTCCTGATCTTATGGTTATTACTGCTGAGGATGATTCTCCAGGTCTTATGGTTATTACTGCTGAGGATTATTCTCCTGGTCTTATGGTTATTACTGCTGAGGATGATTCTCCTGGTCTTATGGTTATTACTGTTAAGGATGATTCTCCTGGTCTTATGGTTATTACTGCTGAGGATGATTCTCCTGGTCTTATGGTTATTACTGTTAAGGATGATTCTCCTGGTCTTATGGTTATTACTGTTAAGGATGATTCTCCTGGTCTTATGGTTATTACTGTTAAGGATGATTCTCCTGGTCTTATGGTTATTACTGTTAAGGATGATTCTCCTGGTCTTATGGTTATTACTGCTGAGGATGATTCTCCTGGTCTTATGGTTATTACTGCTGAGGATGATTCTCCTGGTCTTATAGCTACTGTTGGTGTGTATGGCTCCCAGTGTTATGGTCATCATTATGACACATCAGCTTACAAATTCTTCTGGTAACTGTAAGTCTCTTGGTCTGTTGGTCACTACTAATAAACATGAAACTACTGATCACTGGGTTACTTCTGGCAACTGTGATCTTTTGGTCTATTGTTTACTAAGCGTAAATACGAATCTAATAGGTATTAGGTTACTACTGGTAAACCATGAGTCTTTTGGTCAATACTAACGAATTTACTGGTCACGAGTTACTACTGGTAACCAGAATCCTTCTGGTTTATTGGTCACTACCACTAGTCTGAGTCAGCTGGTCCTGGAGGAAGGGATGATAAGTACAAATCTTCGTGATCAATATGAAACTGTTATTGATAGACTTGAATCATTTCTCCTTTTGATGGTTATCACTAAGTTTGATTAACTGTTGATGTCTGTCCAGTCATCAATCGTCTCCATCAATAACTATTGCTATCGAGAAGAAAGAGTTGCTAAAATTGTGTTATTGATCCTCACGATATCGACTGGAAGCATTATTGATGTCGCTCCTGTATCACAACGCTTCACAAACATTCACTTTTAGTATTCATGATCATGTTGAAAATGTGACACAGATACTTGGATAAAAGTGAAATTAATATTACTCTTAACACCACTCAGATTAGTTCAGCAGAAAGAATGGCAAAGTGGCGCTTCATTAAGTTGAGAAAATTACATTATCATGAGATGACTCAGGTAATTATCAGATCTAAGAACACACAGTCAACACATTCACCAAACACAAGACGAGAGCAACATTTTCCACCACTCAGGCAAAGGTTCTTCTATGGTAAGTGGACGACACAGAACATTGTATTCTTAGTGATGATCACAACAGTTATGATCATGGTGAATATTTCTATGTAAAGTGTCCCATGACCAGACTTGATGTAGCAGCAGAATATTGGATATTTGGAACTGTATGACCAGACTTGATGTAGCAGCAGAATATTGGATATTTGGAACTGTATGACCAGACTTGATGTAGCAGCAGAATATTGGATATTTGGAACTGTATGACCAGACTTGATGTAGCAGCAGAATATTGGATATTTGGAACTATAAAAATGAAAGAAAAATAAAACTTTACATATTGAGGCCGTGAGCTTCCTCGACCCTTAGAGTGATGTTGCTGGAGGTTAAGACGGCTTAGTAAATGGACGGGAGATGGACAGTATGACTAGGTGATATAGACACACACACACACACACACACACACACACACACACACACGAAAAGAAGCACTGGGAGACAGGAAGGGTTACTCTTTGGTTTCATTACTTAAACATGACTCGACATTTTGTGCACTTTTATCATAGCTGAGCAGACTGTAATAGGCATTCGCGTTTGCAGGTACATTTCACATGCTCCTTTATTTTACTGCCTCTGGTTGTAACCTGTGTATTAAGCCTAGATTTCTGTATCTCCAGAGGAAACTGAACCTCGAAATCAGTCATCGAGTTGTGTACAGTATATGTATGGAAGGTCACCTACGTGATGAAGGAGTGATAAGTCCTGGTCTGGACTGTCAACAAACCTCATCTTAGAACAGGTTCTTACGTGGAGCATCAAAGTAACCGCAGGTGTGGCACAAGGCAGCACACCAGGTAAGCCTCAACATCTAGTGCAGCTGTTGTGCACACCATCTCTGGCTGAAGTGTAACGTACATCTGATGTGCAACGGAAGGAATCATCAGTTATTTGTTAAAACACAATATTGAAGACCACATCTGTTCTACAGTATCAGGTCCGCACAAAACAAAATGCTGATGATAAAATAATCAAATCTATGGTTAGAAAGACTGCCAGTGCAGCAAAATGCATATGATTTGTGATCACTTGTGCTCCACTACATATTTTCTTCTTCAAATAAACATAAACAACAATGTTGCAAAATGTTTGCAGTTATAAATCAATGTTGCCAGTAAACTGATGTTCTTGAGGATATAAATGTAGACCAAAAGAACAGCTGCAGTGTGAAATGGCAAACTGTATGGCATAAGCAGATTTTCTGAGCATTTCTTAATGCACTTCTTCAGTATTTCTGTAAACATCATGACATCATGATACATGAAATATTCTGATTTCAAAATTTTAGCTTTCTGACTTATACATACTTGTACTAAGATATTTTTGTCAAGGAAACTACATTAACAAAATAAATATGTTTCTTAGGTCTTGTTTAAAGTCATGCTGCTTTGTATTATCACAGCTGACACACTTACTTTCACCACACACACAGGACTGAGCCTAAGCTCATGCTTCATGCAAGTGTATATCCCTGTCTTCCATTCCCCTTTACAGTTGTGTGTCATTATCTTAAGGAAGACTTTAAGTAAAGCAGGCAGATGACTTTGTACCAGTACATACTTATCACCAGCGATAGTACCTTTCAACCCAAGTCTGATCGATCAAGGTCATGCTGCCCCATCCATTCCTGTATGTGGGGACACAACGTTACACTATGATAACAACATGATGAAGTGGTACATGGCAGTGTCTCAGCTTCCAAAAGTAAGGTGTTGGTGGAAACGTTTAGGCAAAAAATCTTTTATATCTGAATCATCAGCTTTCTTTACCTTTCCCAGAGTACAGACAAATGAGTTCTGTCTCTCCTGCAGAGACAACGTTACTTCTATTTGTTTTCCTCTGGTGGGAGCTGAGTACAGTCACCTGATTTCTGAAGAATTTGCGGGAAGAAAACCTTTTCAGCGCTAGACGTTCCCCAGTGCAGTACAGATATGGATGGAGATGTTGCTGCATACATCTGGTCCTAGTCGTCCCGTCCAGACATGGATGGAGCGGATGTTCCAGTATACATCTGGCTTCAGTCGTTCTATTATTTCCCTAATATTCCAGATTCTTCTTGTTTTGGTCTTCTGTTTTGGCTTAGGCTTAGAGTAGTGAGGGTGTTAGCATGATAAAAAGATCCGTATCATCCCTGATAACTGAAGTGAATGATAAACTCGCTGATTCAACAGCCTTTTGTATGATAAGGAAGTCAGTATCACCCATAGCATGGTGGACATTTCAACCAGCGTTTTCCAGTTCGGTTGTTTGCTGAAGCTATTTTGAAAAGATGACGTCTTTCATTCAGTTAATTACCGTGTTAGATGAGAAGTTCACAGCAGGGTCCTCACCTGGTGCTGTATATTTCCAGTGTGGTGCATCTTTGATGACTCACATTTATACCTGACAAATGCTATAGCTGCTGAGCCACTACTGTTTGCTTAATAGCAAACCAGGTCTGCCCACGGCCCTATGGTACGCGATGAGGTAATGCTGCTCCTCCATACATGACGTACAGATGCTATCTCGCACTGGGCCTGTTTGGCCATGTCCTACTTTCCCCTAATGGTATCACCTCGTTAATGTTTTGTTGTCTCTTTATGAAGATAAAGATGTGTTTAACAAGGCCGTTTGGTAATTGCATAACTCGTATCTGTAAAGCTTGGCTGTGTCATCAACCTCACAGTTATCACTCTCTGAAGCAGAAGCTGAGGATTGATAATGACTTGAAATTCATATATTTAGATTGTACTTGTGTTATGATTCAGCGTCATAGATTGATCATTCTTTATATTAAGGTATGACACACAACATTAGGTGCATAAGAGGAAAAGTTATAAGCGGATTGGAGGTATGCGTCTTTGATGTACAAACTTTACTCTCTCCCATCACTGATCTCTAGACATTTAAAATGTTGTTAATGACAACAAAATTCTGTCATGATTCGTGGTGGGTTAAGCCCAAAATGATTTGATTTTACTGACCTAATCTAAGATGCTCTGTTACTCCTATTCTGTCACTATGACAACAATGCAATGATCGAGAGTGTTAGAGATAAACCCCGTAACATAATGAAGGCAGCCACCTCTGACTTTCGTGTAGCAACTGCTCATAACAAAGTGATGTTGTGTTCTGCCACAAGAGACTTACCTGTAATCCTCCGACAACGGGAGTTGCCTGAGTTGTATGTTCCACGTCTGATTCTTCAGCAGCTCCTGGACGCGCACGAGGCCATTATTGTTTTCGTATATGATGCAGAACTTCCTCCAGCCCAACGTCATTAGCACGTCCATGTACGCCTGACAGAGAGGAAGAAGTTGCTATTATTAGTTATAAAGAAATTAAGTCTATATAGCATGATATCTGAAGTGTATCATTCGTACATGAAGGGAATATGATAATAGATGATGACACAGAAAATTCTCTTTGTCCTCCATTCACACTTCACAATGATCCTACGTCATTACTGTTTACCAGGTAAGTACCTCTGTTGCTTCCTTGTGGCATAATATGTTTCACCCAGAAACGCCAAGAGTCTTTGTCTTAGTTGTTATTGATATTGGGTGAGAACTTCAGGTGGTTCCTTGAGACATTACATACATAACCTGGGAACGCCAGAGTCTTGTAAGTTATCATTGGTGTTGGGTGATTCTTGTGTATGTAGCTGGACCTGTTTGTATTTTCCTCACGTTTAAGACTGTGACACGAGTCGCTGAACGTTGTGTTACAGTGTACCTGTTCTGTGAGTTACTGTTTAGCTCAAGATAATTACACTACTGACTTCCACCTGAGTTTGGCTCTACCCTTGCTATGAACTTCGGCGAGATTATTGTTAATATACCTAAACGGAATATAAGAATCGTTAGAAAGATAAGAAAAGCAGTAAAAAAAAGAAAAAAAAATCCTGAATTAGCAGCCATAGAGAAATATACAAAAAAAAATTGATAAATCCTGAATTAGCGGCCTTATACTTAGAGAGAGAGAGAGAGAGAGAGAGAGAGAGAGAGAGAGAGAGAGAGAGAGAGAGAGAGAGAGAGAGAGAGAGAGAGAGAGAGAGAGAGAGAGAGAGAGAGAGAGTTCAGCTACAAAAGAACAGAAGAGAAACATTAGATGAAAATAATGATACGAGGAAGAGGTCGCCTCACATGACATGATATTAGCATTATCGTGTTCTTATCTGCTCATGAATGCTGGCAGTAAACATGAGAGCACTTGTCACGCTTTTATACCCTCATAAGAACTCTGGGAATGGTAATAACAGATGGTAATAAGATCTGTCGTCATCATCCAACAATGACGTGATAAAAAGAAAAGAAAAATCCCACTAGAAGATGAAAACCTGTATGTCCTTCATCTTTTACGTTACACATAGCTCCATAGGAAGGATCAGGGACATACAGCTTTAGGAATCACTCCCACACATCTTCAATCTCACCCACGTGTTTCAGCGGACACGTGGACTTCCTTCCTTAGTAAAACTGTTCCCTCCATTGTAGACTATGTTCATTAGTCAATAGATATGACTGTCTCAGTTCTCACCACATGTGTACAGCTACAGCGATCCGCTACATCCCGATCATTGCTACAGTATCTTCACCTGAAGCCTTCCTGGCTCTCACCAGTTCTCTCACTACATCCAGCCATCTCCTCCATGATCTACTTGTACCTTCCACTGTGCTATCATATAACGTCTTTATCAAACTATCATCTTCCATATATTCTAACTGGCGATACCATCCTAAGATGTCAACATTTCTCGAGGCAACGCCTGAAACAGACGAAGAAAGGCCACATCCGCTCATGTCCATTCTCTAGCTGTCATGTGTAATGCACCGAAACCATAGCTCCCTATCCACATTCAGGTCTCACAGACTTTCCAATGGTTTACCTCTGACGCCTCAAATGCAGTGGTTCAGTTCATTGATGGCACGTCGGCCCCATTATAACACATCGTTCCAATTCACTCTTTTCCGCGCACGCCTTTCACCTTTCTGCATGTTCAGGCTGCGGTCGCTCAAAATCTTTTTTACTCCATCCTTCCATCTCCAATTTGGTCTCCTGCTTCTCCTTGTTCCCTCCACTTCTGACACATATATCCTCTTTGTCAACCTTTCCGCACTCATTCTCTCCATATGTTCAAACCATTTCAACACACCCTTTTCCGCTCTCTCAACCATACTCTTTTTATTGTCACATATCTCTCTTACCATTTCATGACTTACTCATCAAACCACCTCATACCACATATTGTCCTCATGCATTTCATTTCCAACAAACCCACCCTCCTCTGCACGACCCTTATCTATAGCCCATTCCTCGCAACCATATAACATAAAACTATTCTTTCAAACACACATTTTTGATCTTCCTGGCAACTTTCTTTCTTTCCACACATTCTTCAGTGCTCTTAGAATGTTCGTTTCCTCCCCCACCCTATTACTCACTTCCGCTTCCATGGATCCATTCGTTGCCATGCCACTCCTAGACATATAAAACGCTTCACTTCCTCCAATTTTTCTCCAGTCAAGCTTACCTCAACCCTGCTGAACCTAATAACCTTGCTCTTATTCACATTTACTCTCAGCTTTCTTCTTTCACTCACTCTTTCAAATTCATCACGAGATTTTGCAGTTTCTTTCTCGAATCTGCCACTAGTACTGTATCATCACCAAGCAACAACTGACTCACTTCCCAGACCCTCTCATCCCCTACAGACTGCATACTGCATACTCGCCCTTCCCTCCAAGACTCGCATTTACCTCCCTCATCGCTCCATCCACAAAGAATTTTTTCATCGTAAGGTAGGAACCCATTGATCTCCTCGTGCTAAGGTGAGAATGAACAGCTGGTATGGCTGTGGGCCGACTGTCACACCCAGGATACGAACCAGGCGGGCCAGTGCTCGTCTCATGGTTTGTGTCGTTAGCCAGTACATCATGGAAACCCATATGAGAAAGTTCTTCCTCTGTCACTAACGTTCTGCCAGACATGTCCAGTACACTCCAGCTCCTCACCCATATGTCTCTTCTACGTCTATCTATCTACTTCCAAAGTAGTTTGTTATTTTCCATGAAATCTTTTTCTAAGTTCTTCCTCCTGAGATATTCCTTTACTTTAATTCTATTCCTATATGTAATCGTTTAAACTTTTCTGTTCAGGATTTTCATTATTGATTTTTGCCCTATAATCATTGTTTATTTTTGGAAGATTTACCCTAACAAAGATTCTGATTATATTTTCCATAATTAATTCAAATCATTCTGCCATGATGTATCTCTCTTACCACAACCTATGCATACATCCGTAGCTAATTTCAATACTGTGTTGATTATCTTGCCTCTAAATGAATGTAACCTCATCCTGTATTATTTTGGATCCATCAACTTTTTCTTAGCTTCCATATGCTATGTGTTCCACTATAATCCCCAGATTTTCTATCTTTAAACATCATTTTTATATACTTTAAACTTCTCGTCGTTTATCATATACAACAAAAGGGTAACTTGTATATAGAAGTACCATCTGATCTGACACACCTCCTCCAACCCATCCCTGCACCACACATCATACACACTACCTCTCATGTACTTTTTACCAGAAGCAAGTCAGTCATATCCATGTCCAGCCATTCCTGTGTCTGGACCATGCGCATCTATGGACGTCATTATGTTTGAATACGTGAATACGTATTTGCATCACTCATACCTGCTGATGCAGTAAATCTATGTTGTTTCTCCTTCTTTCACTTACACCCGGGACATCTTCCCCACGAAGATGTTCAAGTCACACATCAAACATAATCTCTCCCCTGGATCTATATCATTTATTGATGTTTCATGTATTCTGCAGAATGCATCCTTAACCTTAACTCAGTCATTACATGGCGCAAAACATTCTTAATTTCTCATACTTGAAGATCGCATCTTGTACTGACGTACTTGAGGATGAATAGTTTTTCATGCCATTATTCTTCATTAACAACACACACCTTCTCCTGCATAACCTGTATCATGTTGCCGGCCTCAGCTCACGCTCTTCCATCCAGCGATGCCACTACCTCTCAGCATTGTCTCACAAAAGCTGCCAGATATTCCCCACCGCAAAGCATCGCCAAGAAACTTGTATGTAGTTCTGACGAAATACAATTTGATTATTCTGGGTTTTCAATGCACTTCAAGCAAATGATGACGGCTATTTTCTTCATATTTCTTTATCAGTGAAAAGTTACTTTGGTTATTTCAAATTATGGTAATGATTTATATCAGATGTTTTCTTATAGTTAGACTTTATTGAATACCCTGCGTTAGAACGGAGTTATCTGATCACATTTTATGTTGTCCTTCAAAGATGTTCCACAGTCAATAAAAATCCTCTGATTCAAATATTCTCTTACCTATGAAACTTTTTATATTTCTGTAAAGTCTCGAAGTATTCATGAAACATCCAGATGCGCAGCATATATAAGAGTCTTGCCTACAAATTTCTTTACTGAGTAATGTTGGTTTTATGTACCTCGTTAAGTCGTCTTCAAGAATCTAAATCTTGGAAGACTTTCTCGCACATTTCTCCTGGTTCTCCTTCTCTCCAAAAACAGTGTTGTGCATCATTCGTCCTTGATGTCATATTTCAGATGTTAAGGAAATTTTCAAGTTATTTGAGTATCAGTCTATCAGAAGGACAATCCGTATGGGGAAAATAAAGTTAGAATATGATTGTTGTAAATATTTTACGTTTGCATAGAATCACACTGAGAAACACTGCTGCTTCCCCTGTGTAGAGAGGCAGATGATGGTTGTGTAGAGTGTGAAGAAGAGTGTAAGGTGGTGTTCTTGACCTCATGATGCTGATAATGACCATCATGAGTGTGTACACAGATATCCTTGACAAGACATTCTAATATCTATAACGAAAAGGATGACGAAAAGTTCGAGATATTTTGACTCATATTTCTAAGAATGTGTAACCGAATTGTATCACTGTTAATGTGTCAAGAGTTGAGGAAGCTGATTCATTCTTTTAAAGATCATCAAAACAAATGGATAACGTAGGCAGTGAACAGTTTTTCTAGAGATGTAGAATGACACAACCAGAGAACAAAACATGAAACTGACCAAGAAACTTATAACAAACATGTGAGAAAGTACTTTTATCCTGTAGAAACGGTGGATGGATGGAGTGAAATGACTGAAGAAGACATGGCTTATTCAGACAACATACAGAAATCTAAGAAGTTTTTTTTTTTTTTTTTTTTTTTTTTTTATACTTTGTCGCTGTCTCCCGCGTTTGCGAGGTAGCGCAAGGAAACAGACGAAAGAAATGGCCCAACCCCCCCCCCCCATACACATGTACATACACACGTCCACACACGCAAATATACATACCTACACAGCTTTCCATGGTTTACCCCAGACGCTTCACATGCCTTGATTCAATCCACTGACAGCACGTCAACCCCTGTATACCACATCGCTCCATTTCACTCTATTCCTTGCCCTCCTTTCACCCTCCTGCATGTTCAGGCCCCGATCACACAAAATCTTTTTCACTCCATCTTTCCACCTCCAATTTGGTCTCCCTCTTCTCCTCGTTCCCTCCACCTCCGACACATATATCCTCTTGGTCAATCTTTCCTCACTCATTCTCTCCATGTGCCCAAACCATTTCAAAACACCCTCTTCTGCTCTCTCAACCACGCTCTTTTTATTTCCACACATCTCTCTTACCCTTACGTTACTTACTCGATCAAACCACCTCACACCACACATTGTCCTCAAACATCTCATTTCCAGCACATCCATCCTCCTGCGCACAACTCTATCCATAGCCCACGCCTCGCAACCATACAGCATTGTTGGAACCACTATTCCTTCAAACATACCCATTTTTGCTTTCCGAGATAATGTTCTCGACTTCCACACATTTTTCAAGGCTCCCAAAATTTTCGCCCCCTCCCCCACCCTATGATCCACTTCCGCTTCCATGGTTCCATCCGCTGACAGATCCACTCCCAGATATCTAAAACACTTCACTTCCTCCAGTTTTTCTCCATTCAAACTCACCTCCCAATTGACTTGACCCTCAACCCTACTGTACCTAATAACCTTGCTCTTATTCACATTTACTCTTAACTTTCTTCTTCCACACACTTTACCAAACTCAGTCACCAGCTTCTGCAGTTTCTCACATGAATCAGCCACCAGCGCTGTATCATCAGCGAACAACAACTGACTCACTTCCCAAGCTCTCTCATCCCCAACAGACTTCATACTTGCCCCTCTTTCCAGGACTCTTGCATTTACCTCCCTAACAACCCCATCCATAAACAAATTAAACAACCATGGAGACATCACACACCCCTGCCGCAAACCTACATTCACTGAGAACCAATCACTTTCCTCTCTTCCTACACGTACACATGCCTTACATCCTCGATAAAAACTTTTCACTGCTTCTAACAACTTGCCTCCCACACCATATATTCTTAATACCTTCCACAGAGCATCTCTATCAACTCTATCATATGCCTTCTCCAGATCCATAAATGCTACATACAAATCCATTTGCTTTTCTAAGTATTTCTCACATACATTCTTCAAAGCAAACACCTGATCCACACATCCTCTACCACTTCTGAAACCGCACTGCTCTTCCCCAATCTGATGCTCTGTACATGCCTTCACCCTCTCAATCAATACCCTCCCATATAATTTACCAGGAATACTCAACAAACTTATACCTCTGTAATTTGAGCACTCACTCTTATCCCCTTTGCCTTTGTACAATGGCACTATGCACGCATTCCGCCAATCCTCAGGCACCTCACCATGAGTCATACATACATTAAATAACCTTACCAACCAGTCAACAATACAGTCACCCCCTTTTTTAATAAATTCCACTGCAATACCATCCAATCCTGCTGCCTTGCCGGCTTTCATCTTCCGCAAAGCTTTTACTACCTCTTCTCTGTTTACCAAATCATTTTCCCTAACCCTCTCACTTTGCACACCACCTCGACCAAAACACCCTATATCTGCCACTCTGTCATCAGACACATTCAACAAACCTTCAAAATACTCATTCCATCTCCTTCTCACATCACCACTACTTGTTATCACCTCCCCATTTACGCCCTTCACTGAAGTTCCCATTTGCTCCCTTGTCTTACGCACCCTATTTACCTCCTTCCAGAACATCTTTTTATTCTCCCTAAAATTTACTGATAGTCTCTCACCCCAACTCTCATTTGCCCTTTTTTTCACCTCTTGCACCTTTCTCTTGACCTCCTGTCTCTTTCTTTTATACTTCTCCCACTCAATTGCATTTTTTCCCTGCAAAAATCGTCCAAATGCCTCTCTCTTCTCTTTCACTAATACTCTTACTTCTTCATCCCACCACTCACTACCCTTTCTAAACAGCCCACCTCCCACTCTTCTCATGCCACAAGCATCTTTTGCGCAATCCATCACTGATTCCCTAAACACATCCCATTCCTCCCCCACTCCCCTTACTTCCATTGTTCTCACCTTTTTCCATTCTGTACACAGTCTCTCCTGGTACTTCCCCACACAGGTCTCCTTCCCAAGCTCACTTACTCTCACCACCTTCTTCACCCCAACATTCACTCCTCTTTTCTGAAAACCCATACTAATCTTCACCTTAGCCTCTAGAAGATAATGATCAGACATCCCTCCAGTTGCACCTCTCAGCACATTAACATCCAAAAGTCTCTCTTTCGCACGCCTGTCAATTAACACGTAATCCAATAACGCTCTCTGGCCATCTCTCCTACTTACATAAGTATACTTATGTATATCTCGCTTTTTAAACCAGGTATTCCCAATCATCAGTCCTTTTTCAGCACATAAATCTACAAGCTCTTCACCATTTCCATTTACAACACTGAACACCCCATGCATACCAATTATTCCCTCAACTGCCACATTACTCACCTTTGCATTCAAATCACCCATCACTATAACCCGGTCTCGTGCATCAAAACCGCTAACACACTCATTTAGCTGCTCCCAAAACACTTGCCTCTCATGATCTTTCTTCTCATGCCCAGGTGCATATGCACCAATAATCACCCACCTCTCTCCATCAACTTTCAATTTTACCCATATTAATCGAGAATTTACTTTTTTACATTCTATCACATACTCCCACAACTCCTGTTTCAGGAGTATTGCTACTCCTTCCCTTGCTCTTGTCCTCTCACTAACCCCTGACTTCACTCCCCAGACATTTCCAAACCACTCTTCCCCTTTACCCTTGAGCTTCGTTTCACTCAGAGCCAAAACATCCAGGTTCCTTTCCTCAAACATACTACCTATCTCTCCTTTTTTCACATCTTGGTTACATCCACACACATTTAGGCACCCCACTCTGAGCCTTCGAGTGTATAGTACTAATAAGTAATTACACACCTACTCCAATAAAGTCACACACACACACACACACACACACACACACACACACACACACACACACACACACACACACACACACACACACACACACACACACACACACACGCACGCACCTAACTTAAAGAATCACAGGGAAGTCGTAGATATGGTCCAAAGAAGGACAACAAAGATGATGCCAGAATTGAGGGAGCTGAGTTAGAGTCAGCGGTTAGAGACCATAAATTTGCCTGCTATGGATAAAAGAAGAGTAGGGAGAGACTTGATCACATCTCTCAGGTTTCTTAACCAGTTTGATGATGTCAATGAAGTTGTATGAAAATTGAAAGATAAAGGTAACCAGATAACATAAGAAACTTATGTGAAAAGACATGTGTATATATATATATATATATATATATATATATATATATATATATATATATATATATATATATATATTTATATATTCATTTATTTTGATTTGTCGCTGTCTCCCGCGTTAGCGAGGTAGCGCAAGGAAACACACGAAAGAATGGCCCAACCCGCCCACATACACATGTATATACATACACGTCCACACACGCAAAATATACATACCTATACATCTCAATGTACACATATATATACACACACAGACATATACATATATACACATATACATAATTCATACTGTCTGCCTTTATTTGTTCCCATCGCCACCTCGCCACACATGGAATAACAACCCCCTCCCCCCTCATGTGTGCGAGGTAGCGCTAGGAAAAACAACAAAGGCCCCATTCGTTCACATTCAGTCTCTAGCTGTCATGTAGTAATGCACCGAAACCACAGCTCCCTTTCCACATCCAGGCCCCACATACTTCCCATGGTTTACCCCAGACGCTTCACATGCCCTGGTTCAATCCATTGACAGCACGTCGACCCCGGTATACCACATCGTTCCAATTCACTCTATTCCTTGCACGCCTTTCACCCACCCGCATGTTCAGGCCCTGATCACTCAAAATCTTTTTCACTCCATCTTTCCACCTCCAATTTGGTCTCCCACTTCTCCTCGTTCCCTCCACTTCTGACACATATATCCTCTTGGTCAATCTTTCCCCACTCATTCTCTCCATGTGACCAAACCATTTCAAAACACCCTCTTCTGCTCTCTCAACCACACTCTTTTTTTATTTCCACACATCTCTCTCACCCTAACATTACTTACTCGACCAAACCACCTCACACCACACATTGTCCTCAAACATCTCATTCCAGCACATCCACCCTCCTGCGCACAACTTTATCCATAGCCCACGCCTCGCAACCATACAACATTGTTGGAACCACTATTCCTTCAAACATACCCATTTTTGCTTTCCGAGATAATGTTCTCGACTTCCAAACATTTT
This sequence comes from Panulirus ornatus, assembly GCF_036320965.1. Taxonomy (NCBI): domain Eukaryota; kingdom Metazoa; phylum Arthropoda; class Malacostraca; order Decapoda; family Palinuridae; genus Panulirus; species Panulirus ornatus. Next base: position 3,510,644 of record NC_092292.1, on the reverse strand, counting down.
TCAACGATCCCAGAATTTTCGCCCCCTCCCCCACCCTATGATTCACTTCCGCTTCCATGGTTCCATCCGCTGCCAGATCCACTCCCAGATATCTAAAACACCCTTAATTCCTCCAGTTTTTCACCATTCAAACTTACCTCCCAGTTGACTTGACCCTCAACCCTACTGTACCTAATAACCTTGCTCTTATTCACATTTACTCTTAACTTTCTTCTTTCACACACTTTACCAAACTCAGTCACCAGCTTCTGCAGTTTCTTACATGAATCAGCCACCAGCGCTGTATCATCAGCGAACAACAACTGACTCACTTCCCAAGCTCTCTCATCCACAACAGACTGCATACTTGCCCCTCTTTCCAAAACTCTTGCATTCACCTCCCTAACAACCCCATCCATAAACAAATTAAACAACCATGGAGACATCACACACCCCTGCCGCAAACCTACATTCACTGAGAACCAATCACTTTCCTCTCTTCCTACACGTACACATGCCTTACATCCTCGATAAAAACTTTTCACTGCTTCTAACAACTTGCTTCCCACACCATATATTCTTAAAACCTTCCACAGAGCATCTCTATCAACTCTATCATATGCCTTCTCCAGATCCATAAATGCTACATACAAATCCATTTGTTTTTCTAAGTATTTCCTATATATATATATATATATATATATATATATATATATATATATATATCCCTGGGGATAGGGGATTAAGAATACTTCCCACGTATTCCCTGCGTGTCGTAGAAGGCGACTAAAAGGGGAGGGAGCGGGGGGCTGGAAATCCTCCCCTCTCGCTTTTTTTTTTTTTTTTTTTAAATTTTCCAAAAGAAGGAACAGAGGGGGCCAGTTGAGGATATTCCAAAAAAGGCCCAGTCCTCTGTTCTTAGCGCTACCTCGCTAACGCGGGAAATGGCGAATAGTTTAAAAGAAAGAAAAAGATATATATATATATATATATATATATATATATATATATATATATATATATATATATATATATATATATATATATATATATATATATATATATATATATATATATTATCCCTGGGGATAGGGGAGAAAGAATACTTCCCACGTATTCCCTGCGTGTCGTAGAAGGCGACTAAAAGGGGAGGGAGCGGGTGGCTGGAAATCCTCCCCTCTCGTTTTTTTTTTAATTTTCCAAAAGAAGGAACAGAGAAGGGGGTCAGGTGAGGATATTCCCTCTAAGGCCCAGTCCTCTGTTCTTAACGCTACCTCGCTAATGCGGGAAATGGCGAATAGTATGAAAGAAAAAGAAAGATATATATATATATATATATATATATATATATATATATATATATATATATATATATATATATATATATAAATATTATCCCTGGGGATAGGGGATTAAGAATACTTCCCGCGTATTCCCTGCGTGTCGTAGAAGGCGACTAAAAGGGGAGGGAGCGGGGGGGCTGGAAATCCTCCCCTCTCGTTTTTTTTTTTTTTTAATTTCCAAAAGAAGGAACAGAGGGGGCCAGGTGAGGATATTCCAAAAAAGGCCCAGTCCTCTGTTCTTGACGCTACCTCGCTAATGCGGGAAATGGCGAATAGTATGAAAGAAAGAAAGAATATATATATATATATATATATATATATATATATATATATATATATATATATATATATATATATATATATATATATATATATATATATATATATATATATATATATATATATATATATATATATATATATGTATATATATATATATATATATATATATATATATATATATATATATATATATATATATATATATATATATATATATATATATATATATATATATATATATATATATATATATATATATATATATATACATATATATATATATATATATATATATATATATATATATATATATATATATATATATATATATATATATATATATATATATATATATTATATATATATATATATATATATATATATATATATATATATATATATATATATATATATATATATATATATATATATATATATATATATATATATATATATATATATATATGTATATATATATATATATATATATATATATATATATATATATATATATATATATATATATATATATATATATATATATATATATATATATATATATCTTGGAAAGGATCACAATTTTGCAAGTGATCAAGATATTCCTATGAGTCCACGAGGAAAATGAAACACGAAAAGTTCCCAAGTGCACTTTCGTGTAATAATCACATCATCAGGGGAGACACAAGAGAGGAATATAACAGTCAGTTGATATACATCGAAGAGACGAAGCTAGGACGCCATTCGGTAAACATGACAATCACATGTTTACCGAATGGCGTCCTAGCTTCGTCCCTTCGATGTATATCAACTGACTGTTATATTCCTCTCTTGTGTCTCCCCTGATGATGTGATTATTACACGAAAGTGCACTTGGGAACTTTTCGTGTCTCATTCTCCCCGTGGACTCATAGGAATATATATATATATATATATATATATATATATATATATATATATATATATATATATATATATATATATATAGATAGATAGATAGATAGATAGATAGATAGATAGATAGATAGATAGATAGGTAGATATAGATATAGCTATAGATATATACATATATTTTCTTTTTCTTTTATAAGACAAATTCTCAAATCATGGACAAAAGGCCTATCGATTCCTGGCTCTGGGGAGGAGGAAGTCAACATACAAAAACAAAGGAACAAGAAAAATGCATAAAGTTAAGAGGTAAAAGAAAATAACGGATGTGATGTGTACGGATGTGACGTGTACGGATGTGACGTGTACGGATGTGACGTGTACGGACGTGTTAACTAAAGACAGAACATCTCGTAAAGTGCCTTTGAATTAATGAGACATAAAGCAAGACCAACATTCCCGATACAGAGGTTGTAAAATGGTTCCTGGCACAGCTTCAACATCCTCGAGTCAGGATAGTGGTGCTTTTCCGGGCGATTGTGTTCTACAAGTTCCCTCGTATCCACCGCCCTTTCTGCAGTCTAGGAGGGAAATTCTTTTGTCATTTAACTCTCTTGCACAGCAGCATCAGCTGCCATGAATCACGTACGTGTTTTACTATCTTCTCATATGTTTCTGACTATATTCCTTCGTCGTGATATATCAGTTACCTGTGCTATACACGGTCGATAACTATCATCATCTCTACAGTACAGTTCACGTGTATGATCTAACCTTCCAGATGTAAATACTACAATGTATTCCTTCATTTCACTCACCTGACTTTTCTTCGCTTACTTCTCACCAGAAGATCATTCGTCAGTTCTCCAAATATCACAGTGTCGGCCTCAGGAGGCGGGTATCCGGTTTACAGTTCCTACACTCAGTTTGGAGACAAATTTTCTCCGTGACATTATGTTCTCCTTAGATACATCACACTCTCCAGCCATCTGATGGTATACACAGGGTCAGCCTACTTCCAGCCTGTACCTAAAACCATAGCTTAATCCATCTTCGTTTCCATCCAATGTTACCTCGAACAAATACTTTCCTTTATCTGTATATTTCTAAGTATCAAGTACTTTCCACAAGGGTCATCACTTCACTGTGTTGTATGGTATTAAGTAAACAATGAAAGACTCAGAAATGTTGTTACTCAAGACACTTCCTGGCGAAGGTTCTTAGGAGGAAGTTTCACCTGACTGTTGCTATACTGAACGTTTACTAAGAAAGCCACCATTTGTGATCGCATGTCACTGACTCTCCCTCACCTCATGATTCCTTCCGTGTAATATATTTGATAACATTTAGTCTTATGTTTTATTGCACAGTAGAAATTTGTGGTATCGGTCAAGTCCCTTGGCATCTATCCCTATTGAATGGCTCCACACTTGCCTGCATGACAGCTTGAAATATGGAAAATCAAGTGTTTATTGGTACATATCAGATGTAACAAACACAGAGAGCAGATCCTACTGTGTTCCTTTACTCAGCACGTGTCTTAGAGGAGTCAAAAATAAACATGCAAAAACCAACCTTTACCAGTTTCTTGAAGATCTTTATGATACATACATCTGGTTGTCAGTAAACTTACTCTGAAACATTACAATGTTATTATCTTAGAATTGATCTATCTTATCCATAGTATAAAAGTGAGAGCCACATAGATCAGTGCTACAACAACCTTTACATTGATCCTCCTCCTCACTTGAACATTGCCAGTGTGCGGTACCTGCAGGGCTGAGCGACAGTGTTGCTAACCTTTCCTGACTCCATCCGCTCCCGGAGATTGTCTTAGTTGGGTCTTCCCAGATGTTGCCCATGGCATCGTCCCCGACCTCCTCCTCCGCCTCCTCCACTCTCACATCCTCAGTTCTCACTCACTCTCGCCCCGCATATCCTCCGTCATAATCCCTCAAGTACATCCTTAAAGCCACCCTCACTTAGATCCTATCTCTCCTACGTGTGAACTTATCTCATCCACTTTCCTGCTTCGAAGTTTGAATTTTCATCAGTAAATAAATTTGTGTTTTCTTGAAAGCGAATAAATTGATGATCAAACATGTTGTGGCTGTTTGCTAGTTATATAGACATCAAAGCAGAAATATTACATTTTCTCTACAGATGTTGACCAATCATAATATTTCATGTTTTCCTCCAGTATTCAGTGGTCGTTTCTTTTTCCTGTAAATATGTCTGACTCGCATCACTTTACGACAACGTTGACGAACTTTTCTTTAGCTTGGTCTAGTTCGTCTAGCAAATTACAATGCCCCCACAGACAAGTAACAGGACAACTTTGGACACGTCTCACACACTCGCCAGAAACTTTCTCCTCTAAAACGTTATTCATCATCTCTGACCAACTCACCTTTCCTTGTGCGTCTCACCTCTGTCTTAACACTGGCCTCTACCATCTCTTATTCAAACATGCATATGAACTTTGAGGGTCATTTCAAAATAACTTGCTCTCTCTCTCTCTCTCTCTCTCTCTCTCTCTCTCTCTCTCTCTCTCTCTCTCTCTCTCTCTCTCTCTCTCTCTCTCTCTCTCTCTCTCTCTCAGTATTGTTAAGGCCAGACCACCACGCTTAGCAAATACCGCTGATATATATGAGAAATGATATAAGAAATGTGCCGTGAATTACAGCTCAATTATGATATTTCTAGATAGCGAAATGATACGAGAATACCAGCATGGTGTGCGCACCAAATCATGTGCAACAAATATACTTGTAACTTTTGACGTTCTTTGTCAAAATGTTAGAAAAGTTAGAAACATAGGCCTCAGAAACACCTCTGACTTCCAAATGACACTCGTTAAAGTAGCATACATCAGTGACTGGCTTATTGACAGTTAGCAACGTCCTGTTTTATACAGTGAAGCTTCTGACTGGTTAACTGTAACAAGTGGTGTGCTACAGAGTCGGTCCTTGGCTTTATTCTTCTCATAATGCACAATAACAACTAAAACTGGCTCTTACATATACGATCTACAAAAATGCAGACGATACAAAGCTATGGGGTAGAGATGTAAATGGTCAATACTATGAAATGATTTAAGAATGCCTTAACAAACCAGCAGAATGGTCAGGCAAATGGCAATTGAAATACGGTCTAGACAAATATAAAGTTAGGCGCTGTGAAGATAAGAGCACTAGACATGGATTTCAAGTATTCGGGTGTGCAGTAATTAAAGTAAAAGAAAAAACGATGCTTAAAGTTCTTATTAGTAACAATTTCGAGTACACTGAACAGTGTTTAGCAGGAGGCACAAAATCAATTGACTGCTTGGATTCTTTGCTGGGAACGGTGGCTAGAAAACGACAGAAACAACTTCTAACATTTCTGGCGCTCTAGTAAGTCCACACCTTGAATATGCAGGACAGTTCAGTTGCCCAGACTAAAAGAAAAAAAAAAAATCAGAGGAAAATTGGAAGAAGTACAAAGGTGGGCGACAAAACTGATTCCAGCTCAGGGATATGTGACGGATGAAGGGAAAGTAAGAAAGTTAGATCTATTAACACCCGCAGACTTCACAGTAACCTTACGGAAGTTTTCAAAACTATGATACCCATTTTATCGACCAACCCTAAGGATGAATGAACAGCGACTGTGGACCGACTGCCACAACCAGGATTCGAACCTTTGCGCTCGAACCCTGGTTGACCGTGAATGCGTCACTGTCAGGAACACTGACCTCTAATACACGTACTAAACCACATACACACATGAAGCAAAGATATCAATAAACTCGTTGGAGAATTAACATAGAAGCTTCAAGCTTTCGGTCGTATTTCAAAACATGTTCAAGATCCTTGAAAATGGTTTGAAATACACTCAAAAGCTTGGAACTCCTGCTTGTACTTTGCCAGCGAGTTTACTTATAAATATATATATATATATATATATATATATATATATATATATATATATATATATATATATATATATATATATATATATTTATTTATTTTGCTTTGTCGGTCTCCCGCGTTAGCGAGATAGCGCAAGGAAACAAACGAAAGAATGGCCTAACCCACCCACATACACATGGATATACATACACGTCCACACACGCAAATATACATACCTATACATCTCAATGTACACGTATATATATATATATATACACACACAGACATATACATATATACACATGTACATAATTCATACTGTCTGCCCTTATTTATTCCCATCACCACCCCGCCACACATGGAATAACATCCCCCTCCCCCCTAATATGTGCAAGGTAGCGCTAGGAAAAGACAAAAAAGGCCACATTCGTTCACACTCAATCTCTAGCTGTCATGCTTTAATGCACCGAAACCACAGCTCCCATTCCACATCCAGGCCCCTCACAACTTTCCATGGTTTACCCCAGACGTTTCACATGCTCTTGTTCAATCCATTGACAGCACGTCCAACCCGGTATACCACATCGTTCCAATTCACTCTATTCCTTGCACGCCTTTCACCCACCCGCATGTTCAGGCCCCGATCACTCAAAATCTTTTTCACTCCATCTTTCCACCTCCAATTTGCTCTCCCACTTCTCGTTTCCTCCACCTCTGACACATATATCCTCTTGGTCAATCTTTCCTCCCTCATTCTCTCCATGTGACCAAACCATTTCAAAACACCCTCTTCTGCTTTCTCAACCACACTCTTTTTTTTTATCCACACATCTCTCTTACCCTTACATTGCTTACTCGATCAAACCACCTCACACCACATATTGTCCTAAAACATCTCATTTCCAGCACATCCACCCTCCTGCGCACAACTCTATCCATAGCCCACGCCTCGCAACCATACAACATTGTTGGAAACACTATTCCTTCAAACATACCCATTTTTGCTTTCCGAGATAATGTTCTCGACTTCCAAACATTCCTCAAAGCTCCCAGAATTTTCGCTCACTCCACCACCCTATGATTCACTTCCGCTTCCATAGTTCCATCCGCTACCAGATCCACTCCCAGATATCTAAAACACTTTACTTCCTCCAGTTTTTCTCCATTCAAACTTACCTCCCAATTGACTTGAACCTCAACCCTACTGTACCTAATAACCTTGCTCTTATTCACATTTACTCTTAACTTTCTTCTTTCACACACTTTACCAAACTCAGTCACCAGCTTCTGCAGTTTCTCACATGAATCAGCCACCAGCGCTGTATCATCAGCGAACAACAACTGACTCACTTCCCAAGCTCTCTCATCCACAACACACTGCATACTTGCCCCTCTTTCCACAACTCTTGCATTCACCTCCCTAACAACTCCATCCATAAACAAATTAAACAACCATGGAGACATCACACACCTCTGCCGCAAACCTACATTCACTGAGAACCAATCACTTTCCTCTCTTCCTACACGTACACATGCCTTACATCCTCGATAAAAACTTTTCACGGCTTCTAACAACTTGCCTCCCACACCATATATTCTTAATACCTTCCACAGAGCATCTCTATCAACTCTGTCATATGCCTTCTCCAGATCTATAAATGCTACATACAAATCCATTTGCTTTCCTAAGTATTTCTCACGTACATTCTTCAAAGCAAACACCTGATCCACACATCCTCTACCACTTCTGAAACCACACTGCTCTTCCCCAATCTGATGCTCTGAACATGCCTTCACGCTCTCAATCAATATCCTCCCATATAATTTACCAGGAATACTCAACAACTTATACCTCTGTAATTTCAGCACTCACTCATTTTCTTTTTTTTTTTGCTTTGTCGCTGTCTCCGCGTTTGCGAGGTAGCGCAGGGAAGCAGACGAAAGAAATGGCCCAACCCAGCCCCATACACATGTATATACATAAGTCCACACACGCAAATATACATACCTACACAACTTTCCATGGTTTACCCTAGACGCTTCACATGCCCTGATTCAATCCACTGACAGCACGTCAACCCCGGTACACCACATCGATCCAATTCACTCTATTCCTTGCCCTCCTTTCACCCTCCTGCATGTTCAGGCCCCGATAACACAAAATCTTTTTCACTCCATCTTTCCGCCTCCAATTTGGTCTATCACTTCTCCTCGTTCCCTCCACCTCCGACACATATATCCTCTTGGTCAATCTTTCCTCACTCATTCTCTCCATGTGCCCAAACCACTTCAAAACACCCTCTTCTGCTCTCTCAACCACGCTCTTTTTATTTCCACACATCTCTCTTAACCATACGTTACTTACTCGATCAAACCACCTCACACCACACATTGTCCTCAAACATCTCATTTCCAGCACATCCATCCTGCTGCGCACAACTCTATCCATAGCCCACGCCTCGCAACCATACAATATTGTTGGAACCACTATTCCTTCAAACATACCCATTTTTGCTTTCCGAGATAATGTTCTCGACTTCCACACATTCTTCAAGGCTACCAGGATTTTCGCCCCCTCCCCCACCCTATGATCCACTTCCGCTTCCATGGTTCCATCCGCTGCCAGATCCACTCCCAGATATCTAAAACACTTTACTTCCTCCAGTTTTTCTCCATTCAAACTTACCTCCCAATTGACTTGACCCTCAACCCTATTGTACCTAATAACCTTGCTCTTATTCAAATTTACTCTTAACTTTCTTCTTTCACACACTTTACCAAACTCAGTCACCAGTTTCTGCAGTTTCTCACATGAATCAGCCACCAGCGATGTATCATCAGCGAACAACAACTGACTCACTTCCCAAGCTCTCTCATCCCCAACAGACTGCATACTTGCCCCTCTTTCCAAAACTCTTGCATTCACCTCCCTAACAACCCCATCCATAAACAAATTAAACAACCATGGAGACATCACACACCCCTGCCGCAAACCTACCTTCGCTGAGAACCAATCACTTTCCTCTCTTCCTACACGTACACATGCCTTACATCCTCGATAAAAACTTTTCACAGCTTCTAACAACTTGCCACCCACACCATATATTCTTAACACCTTCCACAGAGCATCTGTATCAACTCTATCATATGCCTTCTCCATATCCATAAATGCTACATACAAATCCATTTGTTTTTCTAAGTATTTCTCACATACGTTCTTCAAAGCAAACACCTGATCCACACATCCTCTACCACTTCTGAAACCACACTGCTCTTCCCCAATCTGATGCGCTGTACATGCCTTCACCCTCTCAGTTAATACCCTCCCATATAATTTACCAGGAATACTCAACAAACTTATACCTCTGTAATTTGAGCACTCACTCTTATCCCCTTTGCCTTTGTACAATGGCACTATGCAAGCATTCCGCAAATCGTCAGGCACCTCACCATGAGTCATACATACATTAAATAACCTTACCAACCAGTCAATAATATAGTCACCCCCTTTTTTTAATAAATTCCACTGCAATACCATCCAAACCTGCTGCCTTGCCGGCTTTCATCTTCAGCAAAGCTTTTACCACCTCTTCTCTGTTTACCAAATCATTTTCCCCAACCCTCTCACTTTGCACACCACCTCGACCAAGACACCCTATATCTGCCACTCTATCATCAAACACACTCAACAAACCTTCAAAATACTCACTCCATCTCCTTCTCACATCACCACTACTTGTTATCACCTCCCCATTAGCGCCCTTCACTGAAGTTCCCATTTGCTCCCTTGTTTTACGCACTTTATTTACCTCCTTCCAGAACATCTTTTTATTCTCCCTAAAATTTAATGATACTCTCTCACCCCAACTCTCATTTGCCCTCTTTTTCACCTCTTGCACCTTTCTCTTGACCTCCTGTCTCTTTCTTTTATACATCTCCCACTCAATTGCATTTTTTCCCTGCAAAAATCGTCCAAATGCCTCTCTTTTCTCTTTCACTAATAATCTTACTTCTTCATCCCACCACTCACTACCCTTTCTAATCAACCGACCTCCCACGCTTCTCATGCCACAAGCATCTTTTGCGCAATCCATCACTGATTCCCTAAATACATCCCATTCCTCCCCAACTCCCCTTACTTCCATTGTTCTCACCTTTTTCCATTCTGTACTCAGTCTCTCCTGGTACTTCCTCACACAAGTCTCCTTCCCAAGTTCACTTACTCTCACCATCCTCTTCACCCCAACATTCACTCTTCTTTTCTGAAAACCCAAACAAATCTTCACTTTCGCCTCCACAAGATAATGATCAGACATCCCTCCAGTTGCACCTCTCAGCACATTTACATCCAAAAGTCTCTCTTTCGCGCGCCTGTCAATTAACACGTAATCCAATAACGCTCTCTGGCCATCTCTCCTACTTACATACGTAAACTTATGTATACCTCGCTTTTTAAACCAGGTATTCCCAATCACCAGTCCTTTTTCAGCACATAAATCTAGAAGCTCTTCACCATTTCCATTTACAACACTGAACACCCCATGTATACCAATTATATATATATATATATATATATATATATATGTGAGAAGGAGATGGAGTGAGTATTTTGAAGGTTTGTTGAATGTGTTTGATGATAGAGTGGCAGATATAGGGTGTTTTGGTCGAGGTGGTGTGCAAAGTGAGAGGGTTAGGGAAAATGATTTGTTAAACAGAGAAGAGGTAGTGAAAGCTTTGCGGAAGATGAAAGCCGGCAAGGCAGCAGGTTTGGATGGTATTGCAGTGGAATTTATTAAAAAAGGGGGTGACTGTATTGTTGACTGGTTGATATGGTTATTTAATGTATGTATGACTCATGGTGAGGTGCCTGAGGATTGGCGGAATGCGTGCATAGTGCCATTGTACAAAGGCAAAGGGGATAAGAGTGAGTGCTCAAATTACAGAGGTATAAGTTTGTTGAGTATTCCTGGTAAATTATATGGGAGGGTATTGATTGAGAGGGTGAAGGCATGTACAGAGCATCAGATTGGGGAAGAGCAGTGTGGTTTCAGAAGTGGTAGAGGATGTGTGGATCAGGTGTTTGCTTTGAAGAATGTATGTGAGAAATACTTAGAAAAGCAAATGGATTTGTATGTAGCATTTATGGATCTGGAGAAGGCATATGATAGAGTTGATAGAGATGCTCTGTGGAAGGTATTAAGAATATATGGTGTAGGAGGAAAGTTGTTAGAAGCAGTGAAAAGTTTTTATCGAGGATGTAAGGCATGTGTACGTGTAGGAAGAGAGGAAAGTGATTGGTTCTCAGTGAATGTAGGTTTGCGGCAGGGGTGTGTGATGTCTCCATGGTTGTTTAATTTGTTTATGGATGGGGTTGTTAGGGAGGTAAATGCAAGAGTTTTGGAAAGAGGGGCAAGTATGAAGTCTGTTGGGGATGAAAGAGCTTGGGAAGTGAGTCAGTTGTTGTTCGCTGATGATACAGCGCTGGTGGCTGATTCATGTGAGAACTGCAGAAGCTGGTGACTGAGTTTGGTAAAGTGTGTGGAAGAAGAAAGTTAAGAGTAAATGTGAATAAGAGCAAGGTTATTAGGTACAGTAGGGTTGAGGGTCAAGTCAATTGGGAGGTGAGTTTGAATGGAGAAAAACTGGAGGAAGTGAAGTGTTTTAGATATCTGGGAGTGGATCTGGCAGCGGATGGAAACATGGAAGCGGAAGTGGATCATAGGGTGGGGGAGGGGGCGAAAATTCTGGGGGCCTTGAAGAATGTGTGGAAGTCGAGAACATTATCTCGGAAAGCAAAAATGGGTATGTTTGAAGGAATAGTGGTTCCAACATTGTTGTATGGTTGCGAGGCGTGGGCTATGGATAGAGTTGTGCGCAGGAGGATGGATGTGCTGGAAATGAGATGTTTGAGGACAATGTGTGGTGTGAGGTGGTTTGATCGAGTGAGTAACGTAAGGGTAAGAGAGATGTGTGGAAATAAAAAGAGCGTGGTTGAGAGAGCAGAAGAGGGTGTTTTGAAGTGGTTTGGGCACATGGAGAGAATGAGTGAGGAAAGATTGACCAAGAGGATATATGTGTCGGAGGTGGAGGGAACGAGGAGAAGAGGGAGACCAAATTGGAGGTGGAAAGATGGAGTGAAAAAGATTTTGTGTGATCGGGGCCTGAACATGCAGGAGGGTGAAAGGAGGGCAAGGAATAGAGTGAATTGGAGCGATGTGGTATACCGGGGTTGACGTGCTGTCAGTGGATTGAATCAAGGCATGTGAAGCGTCTGGGGTAAACCATGGAAAGCTGTGTAGGTATGTATATTTGCGTGTGTGGACGTATGTATATACATGTGTATGGGGGGGGGGGGGCGGTTGGGCCATTTCTTTCGTCTGTTTCCTTGCGCTACCTCGCAAACGCGGGAGACAGCGACAAAGTATCATAGAAAAAAAAAAAAATATATATATATATATATATATATATATATATATATATATATATTCATTTATTTTTATTTATTTTGCTTTGTCGCTTTCTCACGCGTTAGCGAGGTAGCGCAGGGAAACAGACGAAAGAATGGCCCAACCCACCCACATACATATGTATATACATACACGTCCAAACACGCAAATATACATACCTATTAATCTCAATGTGCACATATATTTACACACACAGACATATACATATATACACATGTACATAATTCATACTTTCTGCCTTTATTTATTCCCATCGCGATTGGAATATATATATGTATATATATATATATATATATATATATATATATATATATATATATATATATATATATATATATATATATATATATATATATATATATATATATATATATATATGTATATATATATATATATATATATATATATATATATATATATATATATATATATATATATATATATATATATATACATATATATATATATATATATATATATATATATATATATATATATATATATATATATATATATATATATATATATATATATAGTCGCGTCAGAGAGGTAGCGCCAGGAAACAGACGACGAATGGCCCATCCACTAATACACACACACATACACACACACACACACACATACACACACATCGGTGAAGGGGGCTAATGGGGAGGTAATAGCAAGTAGTGGTGATGTGAGAAGGAGATGGAGTGAGTATTATGAAGGTTTATTGAATGTCTTAGATGAGAGAGTGGCGGATATAGGGCGTTTTGGTCGAGATGGTGTGCGAAGTGAAAGGGTCAGAGAGAATGTTTTGGTAAACAGAGAAGAGGTAGTGAAAGCTCTGTCGAAGATGGAAGCCGGCAAGATGGCGGGTTTGGATGGCATTGTCGAGGAATTTATTAGAAAATGAGGTGACTGTGTTGTTAACTGGTTCATAAGGATATTCACTGTATATATGGCTCATGGTGAAGTGAATGAGGAATGGCGGAATGCATGCATAGCGCCATTGTAAAAAGGCAAAGGGGATAAAGGTGTGTGCTCAAATTACAGAGGTATAAGTTTGTTGAGTATTCCTGGGAAATTATATGGGAGGGTATTGATTGAGAGGGTGAAGGCAAGTACAGAGCATCAGAATGGGGAAGAGCAGTGTGGTTTCAGAAGTGGCAGAGGATGTGTGGATAAGGTGTTGCTTTGGTAAATGTATGTATGAGAAATACTTTAAAAAAATTGGATTTGTATGTAGCATTTATGGACCTGGAGAACACATATGATAGAGTTGATAGAGATGCTCTGTGGAAGGTATTAAGAGTATATGGTGTGCGAGGCAAGTTGCTAGAAGCAGTGGAAAGTTTTCTATCGAGGATGTATGGCATGTTACGACTAGGAAGAGAGGAAAGTGATTGGTTCCCAGTGAATGTTGGTTTCCAGCAAGGGTGCGTGATGTCTCCATGGTTGTTTGATTTGCTTATGGCTGGGGTTGTTAGGGAGGTGAATGCAAGAGTTTTGGAGAGAGGAGCAAGTATGCAGTCTGTTGTGGATGAGACGGCTTGGGAAGTGAGTCAGTTGTTGTTCGCTGATGATACAGCGTTGGTGACTAATTCGGGTGAGAAACTGCAGAAGTTGGTGACTGAGTTTGGTAAAGTGTGTAAAAGTTTTTTATCGAGGATGTATGGCATGTTTCGACTAGGAAGAGAGGAAAGTGATTGGTTCCCAATGAATGTTGGTTTCCAGCAAGGGTGCGTGATGTCTTCATGGTTGTTTGATTTGCTTATGGCTGGGGTTGTTAGGGAGGTGAATGCAAGAGTTTTGGAGAGAGGAGCAAGTATGCAGCCTGTTGTGGATGAGACGGCTTGGGAAGTGAGTCAGTTGTTGTTCGCTGATGATACAGCGTTGGTGACTGATTCGGGTGAGAAACTGCAGAAGTTGGTGACTGAGTTTGGTAAAGTGTGTAAAAGAAGAAAGTTGAGGGTAAATGTGAATAAGAGCGAATAAGAGAAGGTTTTTAGGTACAGTAGGGTTAAGGGACAAGTCAATTGGGAGGTGAGTTTGAATGGAGAAAAACTGGAGGAAGTGAAGTGTTTTAGATATAGGGGAGTGGATTTGGCAATGAATGGAACCATGGTAGCGGAAGTGAGTCACAGGGTTGGGGAGGGGGCGAAAGTTCTGGGAGCATTGAAGAATGTGTGGAAGGCGAGAACATTATCCCGGAAAGGAAAAATTGGTATGTTTGAAGGAATAGTGGTTCAACGATGTTATATGGTTGCGAGGCGTGTGCTATAGATAGGATTGTGCGGAGGAGTGTGGATGTGTTGGAAATGAGATGTTTGAGGACATGTGGTGTAAGGTGGTATGATCAAGTAAGCAATGAAAGGGTAAGACAGATGCGTGGTAATGAAATGAGTGTGGTTGAGAGAACAGAAGAGGGTATATTGAAATGGTTCGGACACATGGATAGAATGAGTGAGGAAAGATTGACAAAGAGGATATATGTGTCAGAGGTGGAGGGAACGAGAAGTGGGAGACCAAATTGGAGGTAGAAGGATAGAGTGAAAAAGATTTTGAGCAATCGGGGCCTGAACATGCAGGAGGATGAAAGGTGTGCAAGGAATAGAGTGAATTGGAACGATGTGGTATACCGGGGTGGACGTGCTGTCAGTGGATTGAACCAGGGCATGTGCAGCGTCTGGGGTAAACCATGGAAAGTTTTGTGGGGCCTGGATATGGAAAGGGAGCTGTGATTTCAG
This sequence comes from Panulirus ornatus, assembly GCF_036320965.1. Taxonomy (NCBI): domain Eukaryota; kingdom Metazoa; phylum Arthropoda; class Malacostraca; order Decapoda; family Palinuridae; genus Panulirus; species Panulirus ornatus. Next base: position 3,495,066 of record NC_092292.1, on the reverse strand, counting down.
TGTATTATACATGACAGCTAGAGACTGAGTATGAACGAATGTGGCTTTTGTTGTCTTTTCCTAGCGTTACCTCGCGCGCGTGAGGGGGGAGGGGGTTTCATTTCATGTGTGACGGGGTAGCGACGGGAATGAATAAAGGCAGCAAGTATGAATTATGTACATGTGTATATATGTATATATCTGTGTATGTGTATATATATGCATACGTCGAAATGCATAGGTATGTATATGTGCGTGTGTGTATGTGTATGTATATACATTTGTATGTGGATGGGCTGGGCCATTCTTTCGTCTGTTGCGTTGCACTACTTCGCTAACGCGGGAGACAGCGACAAAGTAAAATGAATGAATATATATGTGTGTGTGTGTGTCTGTGTGTGTGTGTGTGTGTGTGTGTGTGTGTGTGTGTGTGTGTGTGTGTAATTAACGTGCATTTCTTTCCTTTGTGTTTGAAATGACGAAAGTAAAGAGACTTTACCTTGGCAAGAGTTGATGGATGAGGATAGAGGTTGACGGAGTAGGCGTCCCGAGTGAGTCTGAAGTCCCATCTGTTTTCTATATGAGGGATCTCCAGCGCGTCGCAGATAGATTGGACGTGGGCCGACGTCTGGCCGGACTGAGGCCCGAAGATCGCTGCCACTCCTGACTTGAGCAGTGAACACACTGTGGGCAAGATGGCAACTGTGTTAGTGATAGTGGCTATCCAGGAGTGACACTGGATATAGTTAATGATAATGGTGATCTGGGGGAGACAGTGGGTGTAGGTTAGTGATGGTGGTAGTCTGGGGGAGACAGTGGCTGTAGGTTAGTGATGGTGGTAGTCTGGGGGAGACAGTGGCTGTAGGTTAGTGATAGTGGTAGTCTGGGGGAGACAGTGGCTGTAGGTTAGTGATGTTAGCAGTCTGGGGGAGACTTCGGTTGTGGGTAGTGATGGTAGCAATCTGGGGTATGATGGGTGTGGGTTGATGATGGTGGCGGGCTGGGGGAGCCAACAGGTGTGGATGAGGTGATGGCAAGATGGGGAAGACGATGGGTGTTGGTTAGTGACTATGACAGTCTGGGGGAGACATTAGGTGTAGGTTATTGCTTGAAGCAGTCTGTGAACAAGATAACAGGGTTAACGTAGTGATGACATTAACTATGACAGTCACAGTCTGTTGTAGGTAGTGAGTGTGGTTCGGTAACTATGACAATTTAGAACAACTGTGGGTGCAGGTAACTGTCGGTGTTAGTCTAGGTGAAGCATTAACTCTAGATGAGTATCATGAGTGCATGTGAGTGTATATGGAAGTGTGGGGAATACAGTGTGGGTTATAAATTCTGTATTTATAGGTCAGACATTGTAGGTTAGTGACTGGTAGTGTAAAGAAAGTTCGTGTGTCTTTGCGACTGTGGTAATGTGGAGGCAAAAAGTTGGTGTTTATAGTGAATTTGGTAATGAATGAGGGAGTTAGGGCGAGAGAGTAACTGCAGAGATGTAGACGAGTGAGTGTTGGTGGATAGCGTCTGTTGTAGCCTGGAGACATTCTGGATCGATGAAAGAGAGATTTTAGGAGAGACAATAGATAAATTAGTGCGATATGAAGTGTGTGGTGTGAGTGACAGTGCTCAGCGCTGCGTATTGGAAATACTGAATCAGGATTAGTGAATTTTAATGGTGTGGTGGAAACAGCGAATATGGGTCAATAACTGTGACAATGTGGGGAGATGTAGCGTAGTTAAGAGACTGTGGCAATGTGGAGACAGTAACTGTTTGTTGGTATTGCAGTGGTTCGGTAAAGATGCTATGAAACCTACCTTAACTTATGTCAAAAGCGTTTTTATCCATCATCTGTTTCCTTGACCCTAAGAAAGCTTCTGGTCTGGGTGGTATTCTTCCTCCAGTTGTGAGATGATGCACCTCAGATTTAAACTTTATCCTTCGAGAATTGTTTTGCCTTCTGTTCTCCACTGCCCATCTCAACTTTCAAACTATCACCATCCAACTACAGACCAATTACCCTAACCTTAAGGATGCACTGTTAGCCACTAAATCTACACTTCCTCATACTCTATCTTTATCCCTCATTTCTTATTTAGGATATCAATAACCACTCGTGTAGAACCACAGACAATACCAACTGAATTCATTCTATGATAGAGAAAGTGTTTGTGTTCATCTGTCGGGGATTTCTCTGAGGTATAGTTAGGCCGGTCAAGATGAAACTTTTATGGTGTGGTGTACGATGGAGAAGGAAGACAAATGTCTCGGTCAAATGTTTTAAATTGAACTTTAGAATTTTCATTTCTCATATAATTTCTAAAAGTCTGTTGTTTGGTGATAACTTGCTCACACAAGAAAGTATATTCTGAGTCAATAAGGAAATGAATCTCTTGAGGAAAGAAGGAGGTGGTGGGATAAGGAAACACTGGCAAAGAAATAGAGAAGTGAAATTCAGTCTGACGTCACAGCTTACTGGAGCACAGCGGCCAATAAATGACACAACACCGGAGAAATGAGATGACAGAAAAGACCCAAGTTCGACAAAACAAATTCGACTCGTTATGGAACACCATCGAAGACATGACACATGAAGTGAAACCCGCCTGTAGTGCGGGAACTCTGCTGGTGTACATGATTACAGGTTACAGAGGAGTCTCCCTCAGGGGCACCCAGAAGGGGAACAGAGCTGAGGCAGGTTGTCCCACTATCCCTTCCTCAAGGGAACCCAAAAAATCCACAGAGAATGCGTCCCTGCCCATCAGTACCCTCGATAAGATCTTGCCATTAAAGCAGGGATGATGCGTAGTGTTCACCGCATGTAAATCTAGAGGTAAGAACAATAACTGTATAAAGAAATGAACTAATATATAACTGTTCAATGGATTTAGTCAGCCATTCAGCTGAAAATGAATATAACAGAATTGGTAAGTCATGATAGTTACCAATTATTCAATCATACAAGAGCTTGAGATTAAGATGAGCTGAATATTTCCACAATTTGGGTAAGCACATGGTTGAGGTGGTTGTAGATAGCCAGGGTGGCAGGTATATAGGGATATTCACGGAAAAAAATGGCGTTTATACATTATGCATTTACGTGAACACTAAGTGGTGAATAGTTACAGTGATACAGTAACTGACATACCACGTAACGTAAGTAACTGAAACGTGAGATGTTCATTTGCATAGTAATGCAGTTGTTCAAGAATTGTTTCGTACATTCATAATGGTAGGTAAAGATCTGTTTCTATGATTGTCTGTACGAACTCTGATTGGAACAATCAGATTGTGATGACGAGCGGTGGTGCGTAGTCGAGGTGCGTTGGTGGAGGTGTCTGTGGCTTGGTGGTGTCAGAAGTTTACTGCCAAATTGCCGTGTGAGCTGCCGGTGTTGGTGGGAGATGGTGGACAGGGTCAGCCAGATGAGGACCTCTACGTAGGTGGTGTAAAATGGGCTGAAGATGATTCGGAAGAGATGAGGTTGGTAGGCATGTTGAAATGGGGTTAATGTTGAGTTGTGGTCATCGTTGGTAAATACTGGCCAAGTGGTTGTTAATCTGGTGTGCAGCCTCCTCATTGCTAAGTTGGACTACACAAGGGAAGGGGACAACCTGCGCTTGTCACAGCCAATAAAGTTCTTTTATTCATCACACCAGTGACCAGTGTGGGTCTGCTTTAAATGCTGCATCTTCTTTGAGTTATAGGCCTTCTTCGCGGCTCGTATTTCGTGTTGCACTTTGTCGCGAAGTTCATTGCGCAATCGTTGTTGCGACAGTTGAACGCTCAGTTTCGCTGTTGCAATGTGTGATCCAGGAAGCGTTGGCTGGGTGTAGTGTTACCGTCTTCTTGGGCAAGAGGTGTTGGTGAGCCTGGCTGCAGATTTCATGAAACATCTCCCACATGATGTTAACATCAGTCTTGTACTGACGTGCTAATCAAAATTTCTCTACGTTCAGTCAGTAAGTGGCCGATCAGTATCGGTGTCTGCCTGCTTGTTTAAGAAGAGGGTGTGGCGGGGATACGACTGAGGACTACGTCCAAGAGGGACAGAGGCTCGGGTGGTAGGTACTGGTCATCTATGTCAGTAAGAATCAGGTCAAAAGTGTTTTGACCATACGTGGGAAGGTGAACAGCTCTGATACAAATGGGGTTGTTCTTTGAGGATGCTGGTGTCCGTGTCAGTAAAATTCCTATGTATCATAAGATTAGAACAAACGTACCTTGTCCTGTGTGTGTGTGTGTGTGTGTGTGTGTGTGTGTGTGTGTGTGTGTGTGTGTGTGTGTGTGTCAGACATGTAGGTAAGATACTCTAATAATGCCGCCTTAGTGGCAGAGTAAATTAAAACGCCAGTTTGATACTAGTGTAATGTGGGCGAAATCTTAGCCTACAGCACTTCCAGAACCCCCCTCCGCCCACGCTTTGATGTGCGAATGTGACAGAACCTCCCCTAAGCTTTGATGTACGATGGTGGCAGAACCTCCCACACGCTTTGATGTACGAGGGTGGCAGAACCTCCCACACGCTTTGATGTACGATGGTGGCAGAACCTCCCACACGCTTTGATGTACGAGGGTGGCAGAACCTCCCACACGCTTTGATGTACGAGGGTGGCAGAACCTCCTCCACGCTTTGATGTACGAAGGTGGGAGAACCTCCCACACGCTTTGATGTACGAAGGTGGCAGAACCTCCTCCACGCTTTGATGTACGAAGGTGGCAGAACCTCCTCCACGCTTTGATGTACGAGGGTGGCAGAACCTCCTCCACGCTTTGATGTACGAAGGTGGCAGAACCTCCTCCACGCTTTGATGTACGAAGGTGGCAGAAAATTGGTTGCATGTCTCGTGTTATTAGCTGAAGTTCCCACCTCAGTTACAGCACTGAGAGATAGTAGAATCATTGATGAAGACGTGTGAATACAGTCTCATCGAAACCTGTAGACAAATATGATAATGTTTTGTGTCAATAACATTTAACTTACATGCCTACTATTATAATGAGTCTGTGGGCTTCATTTGTTTACATCAAAGTGTTTTGTGTGCTGGCAAGCGACTGTGAATCATACGTAATTGTCTGAGCAGGGCTTACAATTAGCAGTAACGTATCAACTACTATAGTCGTCACACAAATAACCAAGTAGCTGCAGTGTAAACTGCTCCACAATCCTTCACTAAATATCGATGGTTTATATTGCATACATTAGTGAGGGGATTACCTTCCTTCACGACCTACGAGGTCTTAGCCAAACTTTAAGATTGCCTTTATTTTGCCAGTTTCTGGATCACAACTAAATGGTATCTTGTGATTCTAGAGTGACGCGCTATTTCTGTTAGAGACTATGCAAACATTTTATCAACTTTGTGCTGAGTTGATCTACGGCATAACACTACACAACACCCGTAAGATGGCAGCACCGTTGCATACCCCTTGTTTCTATAAGTGTCTATGGTTTACGATGGAGTGAAATAGAAAGAAGTGAAATTTCTAAACTATATTTACGTGGATGATGATCAGTGATACGGTAAGTCAGAAGGGTAACTTGATTCTGTCATGTTACATGTTTTCACCATCTGGTATTCCCTTAAATTTAAGTCTTGTCTGGTCCTTTCAAACCAGAGTCGATAATTGCATCTACTTTAGAAACATATCAAGATAAACGGCTGTGAACATGAATATTGAGATTTCAATAAAAGCTTCCATCTTTCCATTCTATGAGACAATTTGAAACTCTTAGAAGCATTCTGTACTTCACGTTTCACAGAATTTGGCAAACACGAACCAAAATATTGTGCTCTTGTACACGTTAGTTTGATGGAACTGGTGATAATGACATTGTATGAGGTCTGCCTGACCTGTGATGGCGGGGCTGGTGGCTCTGAGGGGTCGTGATTGCCACGCACTAAGCAGGCTTAAGCAGGTCGAATGTCAATACAGCCACGGTGAACAGCCTTGACCTCACCAAGGGATAAGGGGGCGATGGTAAACAATGATCAGTAATGACACTTCAAATATAGCATTTCAGGTCACTGAACATTATCTATTCTTGCAGGTGAGAATGATTAAACGTACACATATTAGACATGTTGAATATTTTATTCAAAAGAATAGTGCAACACAACGTCATATAGTATTGTAACAAAATCATAACTATAGATTAATGGTCTTCTTCGTAGCTAGGATAAATGTGTGGGAGTCAGCTGTACCTTTGATTGTTTACATCATAGAACTTATGAGAAACGAAACTCAGCATAATGCTAGACATTAATCACAGCATAAGTTGTATACTATACCACATAAGAATTTCACCGCAAATTGTAAATCAAACAATGAAGATCAGTCCTAGGTGGAGTAAGGTGTTGGTGCACATGTGAGAGTGTATGTGGTCTCACAAGTATCCTTAACGAACGACGGCAGAAAATGTTGAAGACCCTACAATTGACAGGCTGAAGGCCAGACAACCAACTTATAACGCAGTTCCTCATCTCATGAGATCCTGAACCATACTGGATTACCTGATGCTATTGTAAGTCAATATTTGTGATGATACAAACTATATTTAAATATTTTCAAGAAAGAAACAAGGCCAGGAGAAATGCTGAATGCAGGAGCGAGCGTTACTATGTGTGGAGTCAGCATTGAAGAAGTATTTTCTTACACAGATAGATCCATCAATTTATTGTAATCACATGTAAGTGAAATATTAATTCCTTTATCACATTCTTGTGTATTTTAGACAATGATATTTGCAATATGCCTCCCTGGTATGCAGCCAAAATGTACCAGTAATGTTGGGTCAGCCGTTAGTTACTAACAGCAACATGAAAGACTTCTGAAAAATACACGAGTATCAGCAGAGACAACACTTCTGCTGCTGGCGTCCACCATTATGACCAGGGTGTGACCAGCTGGCTCTAGTGTGGTGGTGTGTTGGTTGTCTCCCTCCTCACCATGTACCTCCACAACTCCGTCTATGTAACGCCACTTACCACTATTAGATTAAGCATAAAATTAATCAGACTACACATGACTGAGGCAACTCTCAGCAACCAGACTGTTGACCTATACAACATGACATTGCTGGGGTGGATGTCTCATGATCAGTCTCTGTGTCAGATCTGTTCGTACATTATTAACTGAGAGTGTTGAGAGAAGACAGATTGGAGGAATCTTATGTCCTGCTCACACTGTTGCTTAGGTAATGCTTGATGATGAAGGATTTCCTCTGATATAAGGAATAAATTATAATATCTGGTTAATGAAGTTTGATAAGTGACTGATACTGTACAATGAGATCCTTTGCTAACAGGGATCAGGCGATGCAGACTGGAAGCACAAGCTAACTTAAACGAACCTGACTAGGAGTTTAGCCCTCTTATATCGTAAGGGTAACCATTGTATTGTATCTCTTTGCGAATCTCACCCAGCCTAACGTCGATTAACCTAATCTAGGCAAACATATATGCGAACTAATCTAACTTATCCTGAACTATGTTACAATAAGGTACAAAGATCGTAACATCAAAGAATTTGTAATTAAGAACCTATATGGAGCGTAGGATATTGCTTATTACAATTTTTGTTGTTATCCAAAGAATAACACCAAACAGACTTGGTTATAACATCATTAGGAATAAGATATGTATCTCCTTACGAAATGTATACATGTATACCATCATTCTATATTCAGTTTACTTAAACGCCTTATATGAGGAACCAATTGCTTTTTTAGAGTTTTAACGTAAAATAGACATTATTCTTGGTAGGACTTCATCAAGACACCACATAAACATCACGTATACTGAAAATAAGGTGAAATCTATGGCAAAATGTTTATTGTAGATAGCCTCGAGCCACGGAACTTCCATCATGGCTTCTAAAAGAATAGAATTGTTTCATGAAATTTACTGGATATCTCTAGATATCTTCAAGTTGTACATAACATTTGGATATAAAAGTCCCTTCTAATGCGACTGAATTTAGAAAAGAAATGATAAAGTATCAGAGATTTATGTGGAACTGTTTACATGGATTATTGACAAGTTCACAGCAGTTTTACGCTCGAAAGTCTTCGACTGACAAAATTAGTAAGTGGGGTGCCTCAGGAACCAGTCCTTGGCCCTATACCCTTTTATAATCTGTATATATGACGCAAAAATTTGCCTTACATCTAAGATATCAAAATGTGTTGACATTACAGAATTAAGAGGTAGAGCTTCGACTATGAGGAAGAATGGAAATATTCAAGGAAATCTTGTGAACTTACAAAGAGAGCAGAAGAAAGGCAAAGAAAATTTAACTTAAATTTCCCAGAGATGCACTTTGTAACTAAGGAAACTAAACATGAATACAATACGCTCAAGAATGCGTTTTTCATTGTTGACGGAGAAAAGAATCTTGGAGTCGTAAAAGTAAACAAACAAAAGCAAACTAAAAATTGTCTAGCAATACTCAATAGATCATCAAATGATACAATCTATAACCAGGAACTTTGCCTACAAAACTCAACAAAACCATCCAAACAATCCTCAGCTGGATAGTAAGGCCACAACTTTGCTTAGCTACTTACCGCTGGTGTCTGAATTGCATAAATGACAGATACTTATATGAACAAATACAGAGAAAGGATGCAAGAGTAAATCGTATCTCTAATAAACGTACCGTATGATAACTCAACGAAGATCAGAGCGCGTTAACAAAATCTGAATAGCTTTGGCACTGTCCATCAAGAGGTTCTGATGCTAAACACAATGATGATAATGGAATAAAACTTAGAGTAGCAAAATTTTTTTTTCCTATATAGAACTGAACACTAGAACGCGTCATCGTTAGATGTTAAAACTAAAAAATCTATCATTAAAAACTGGTTTGAAAAAGTTGATTAGTTTGGGTTAATACTGAATGAAAATGCCATGATAAACATATTTACACAAACACATTATATATCACCTCCAGGTAGAAAGGCAGACGTCCTCCATTAAATCATCACCAGAGAATATCTCGGTTAGCATAAATCAGTAAAGATATCATTCAATGGTATTCATTCTCAGATTTTCCTGTAAAGATTCACGTTGGTTTTTACTTTAACAATGGATAACATTTGGCCCAACCTTCCTACTCTCCCTGCCCTTGTCTTACCCAGCGTGCTTTAAAGTCTCCTCAGTCTCCCTGTCTCACATCTCTATACTTTCTTCCATCGAGTCTGTCTCATACGATTATAATTTCCAATGTCGATTATGAAGAAAAGTGTTATGTTTAAGTGCGATCCTAATGGAAGGGTATCAGTATACAGTATTCTTTATCGTTTGTTTTAGGTCGGATGTTGGTACAATTCAGGTAATTCCAGGCGGTCTTAACTATGCCCGTAACTATCAGTGAATATCACCATTTTGCTGGTGCGGTGCACTTCCTTCGTGATGGTATTAAGTGATGGAAGGTGTTTTGCTAAGTAACTTCTTACAAAAGCCGGTAGTCAGCATTACAGCCACTGTCAGACGCACTTTGCTTACTGGCGTGTATAAACGATAGGTTTTATTGACGGAAATTTGCTGAACAGAGGAATAAGATAACATGTAACCGAAATTAAGGTCATTCTAACTATTACAAAGTAAGGCGTGTAGCGTATGTAGGTTTGGAAAGCGAAATCGGAGCGTTATATCCAGAGTGATGCAGACTCATGACCCAGCTAATGCTGGGCTAATGCTCCACCCAGGGAACATTACATACAAGATCTACCAACCAATAGCAGAATGATAACTCTAATTGAATATACCTGTTCTTGACAAACAAATATCATGTATCTTAAACTCTGGCTACTTAGACATATATAGAGACATCTACAGATTCATCTTTCTTTCCATAAGGAAAAGAAGACTTGACACGATGCATCCTGATTAAGCCTAAATTACAATAGAAGGAACTGAAATGAGTTCCACGCCCACTTACTCGCCTCCCTTGCTTTCTTCTTTCCCCCCAAGTACCTTCCAACAACCACCTCCCATAATCTATAGTTTTCAGAAATCCTTCCCTGTAGTCCACAGTCAAGTGATGGGTCCAGGTCTCACTCCCTGTAACCACAAGTTACCAAAATTGGCTTCATACAGTTCAAGCAGCTCCAGTATTGACACAACCTTCTGGGGTCGATCCTGAGCCAACTTGCCACAAATTTAGACATGCACAGTTCATGGACGATGGCAGCAACGCTTTCGTGTGAATTTCCAACTTCATTGCTAATATCATCGACTTTAATGCGCCGATCCACCGTAATCAAGCGCTTGACTTGGACCAAAATTGCCTCATCGGTGGCATTTGAAGTTTATGTTGACCATGGACCATCCCCAAGACTCTCGCAGCCGCACCAGAGCTCTGGCAATTCGTATTACAGTTGCATATGAAGTGACGTCATCACCGTGAACGACCATCTCACCTTGATGAGGATAACTCAAGTACATAGTTTGTTTCGATACGAACTTTATGGCGCTTCAGGATGCAAGTCTTTATGGTCATTGATATATGTATATATATATATATATATATATATATATATATATATATATATATATATATATATATATATATATATATATATATATAATTTTTTTTTTTTTTTTTTTTGCCGATGTCTCCCGCGTTTGCGAGGTAGCGCAAGGAAACAGACGAAAGAAATGGCCCAACCTACCCCCATACACATGTATATACATACGTCCACACACGCAAATATACATACCTACACAGCTTTAAATGGTTTACCCCAGACGCTTCACATGCCTTGATTCAATCCACTGACAGCACGTCAACCCCGGTATACCACATCGCTCCAATTCACTCTATTCCTTGCCCTCCTTTCACCCTCCTGAATGTTCAGGCCCCGATCACAAAAAATCTTTTTCACTCCATCTTTCCACCTAAAATTTGGTCTCCCTCTTCTCCTCGTTCCCTCCACCTCCGACACATATATCCTCTTGGTCAATCTTTCCTCACTCATTCTCTCCATGTGACCAAACCATTTCAAAACACCCTCTTCTGCTCTCTCAACCACGCTCATTTTATTTCCACACATCTCTCTTACCCTTACGTTACTTACTCGATCAAACCACCTCACACCACACATTGTCCTCAAACATCTCATTTCCAGCACATCCATCCTCCTGCGCACAACTCTATCCATAGTCCACGCCTCGCAACCATACAACATTGTTGGAACCACTATTCCTTCAAACATACCCATTTTTGCTCTCCGAGATAATGTTCTCGACTTTCCCACATTCTTCAAGGCTCCCAGAATTTTCGCCCCCTCCCCCACCCTATGATCCACTTCCGCTTCCATGGTTCCATCCGCTGCCAGATCCACTCCCAGATATCTAAAACACTTCACTTCCTCCAGTTTTTCTCCATTCAAACTCACCTCCCAATTGACTTGACCCTCAACCCTACTGTACCTAATAACCTTGCTCTTATTAACATTTACTCTTAACTTTCTTCTTTCACAAACTTTACCAAACTCAGTCACCAGCTTCTGTAGTTTCTCACATGAATCAGCCACCAGCGCTGTATCATCAGCGAACAACAACTGACTCACTTCCCAAGCTCTCTCATCCACAACAGACTTCATACTTGCCCCTCTTTCCAAAACTCTTGCATTCACCTCCCTAACAACCCCATCCATAAACAAATTAAACAACCATGGAGACATCACACACCCCTGCCACAAACCTACATTCACTGAGAACCAATCACTTTCCTCTCTTCCTACACGTACACATGCCTTACATCCTCCGTAAAAACTTTTCACTGCTTCTAACAACTTGCCTCCCACACCATATATTCTTAATACCTTCCACAGAGCATCTCTATCAACTCTATCATATGCCTTCTCCAGATCCATAAATGCTACATACAAATCCAATTGCTTTTCTAAGTATTTCTCACATACATTCTTCAAAGCAAACACCTGATCCACACATCCTCTACCACTTCTGAAACCACACTGCTCTTCCCCAATCTGATGCTTTGTACATGCCTTCACCCTCTCAATCAATACCCTCCCATATAATTTGCCAGGAATACTCAACAAACTTATACCTCTGTAATTTGAGCACTCACTCTTATCCCCTTTGCCTTTGTACAATGGCACTATGCACGCATTCCGCCAATCCTCAGGCACCTCACCATGAGTCATACATACATTAAGTAACCTTACCAACCAGTCAATAATACAGTCACCCACTTTTTAAATAAATTCCACTGCAATACCATCCAAACCTGCTGCCTTGCCGGCTTTCATATATATATATATATATATATACATATATATATATATACATATATATATATATATATATATATATATATATATATATATATATATATATATATATATATATATATATATATATATACATATATATATATATATATATATATATATATATATATATATATATATATATATATATATATATATATATATATATATATATATAAATATATATATATATATATACGTATGTAAGTAGGAGAGATGGCCAGAGAGCGTTATTGGATTACGTGTTAATTGACAGGCGCGCGAAAGAGAGACTTTTGGATGTTAATGTGCTGATAGGTGCAACTGGAGGGATGTCTGATCATTATCTTGTAGAGGCGAAGGTGAAGATTTGTATGGGTTTTCAGAAAAGAAGAGTGAATGTTGGGGTGAAGAGGGCGGTGAGAGTAAGTGAGCTTGGGAAGGAGACTTGTGTGAGGAAGTACCAGGAGAGACTGAGTACAGAATGGAAAAAGGTGAGAACAATGGAAGTAAGGGGAGTGGGGGAGGAACGGGATGTATTTAGTGAATCAGTGATGGATTGCGCAAAAGATGCTTGTGGCATGAGAAGAGTGGGAGGTGGGTTGATTAGGAAGGGTAGTGAGTGGTGGGATGAAGAAGTAAGATTATTAGTGAAAGAGAAGAGAGAGGCATTTGGACGATTTTTGCAGGGAAAAAATACAATTGAGTGGGAGATGTATAAAAGAAAGAGACAGGAGGTCAAGAGAAAGGTGCAAGAGGTGAAAAAGAGGGCAAATGAGAGTTGGTGTGAGAGAGTATCATTAAATTTTAGGGAGAATAAAAAGATGTTCTGGAAGGAGGTAAGTAAAGTGCTTAAGACAAGGGAGCCAATGGGAACTTCAGTGAAGGGCGCAAATGGGGAGGTGATAACAAGTAGTGGTGATGAGAGAAAGAGATGGAGTGAGTATTTTGAAGGTTTGTTGAATGTGTTTGATGATAGAGTGGCAGATATAGGGTGTTTTGGTCGAGGTGGTGTGCAAAGTGAGAGGGTTAGGGAAAATGATTTGGTAAACAGAGAAGAGGTAGTAAAAGCTTTGCGGAAGATGAAAGCCGGCAAGGCAGCAGGTTTGGATGGTATTGCAGTGGAATTTATTAAAAAAGGGGGTGACTGTATTGTTGACTGGTTGGTGAGGGTATGTAATGTATGTATGACTCGTAGTGAGGTGCCTGAGGATTGGCAGAATGCGTGCATAGTGCCATTGTACAAAGGCAAAGGGGATAAGAGTGAGTGCTCAAATTTCAGAGGTATAAGTTTGTTGAGTATTCCTGGTAAATTATATGGGAGGGTATTGATTGAGAGGGTGAAGGCATGTACAGAGCATCAGATTCGGGAAGAGCAGTGTGGTTTCAGAAGTGGTAGAGGATGTGTGGATCAGGTGTTTGCTTTGAAGAATGTATGTGAGAAATACTTAGAAAAGCAAATGGATTTGTATGTAGCATTTATGGATCTGGAGAAGGCATATGATAGAGTTGATAGAGATGCTCTGTGGAAGGTTTTAAGAATATATGTTGTGGGAGGCAAGTTGTTAGAAGCAGTGAAAAGCTTTTATCGAGGATATAAGGCATGTGTACGTGTAGGAAGAGAGGAAAGTGATTGGTTCTCAGTGAATGTAGGTTTACGGCAGGGATGTGCGATGTCTCCATGGTTGTTTAATTTGTTTATGGATGGGGTTGTTAGGGAGGTGAATGCAAGAGTTTTGGAAAGAGGGGCAAGTATGAAGTCTGTTGTGGATGAGAGAGCTTGGGAAGTGAGTCAGTTGTTGTTCGCTGATGATACAGCGCTGGTGGCTGATTCATGTGAGAAACTGCAGAAGCTGGTGACTGAGTTTGGTAAAGTGTGTGAAGGAAGAAAGTTAAGAGTAAATGTGAATAAGAGCAAGGTTATTAGGTACAATAGGATTGAGGGTCAAGTCAATTGGGAGGTAAGTTTGAATGGAGAAAAACTGGAGGAAGTAAAGTGTTTTAGATATCTGGGAGTGGATCTGTCAGCGGATGGAACCATGGAAGCGGAAGTGAATCATAGGGTGGGGGAGGGGGAGAAAATCCTGGGAGCCTTGAAGAATGTGTGGAAGTTGCGAACATTATCTCGGAAAGCAAAAATGGGTATGTTTGAAGGAATAGTGGTTCCAACAATGTTGTATGGTTGCGAGGCGTGGGCTATGGATAGAGTTGTGCGCAGGAGGGTGGATGTGCTGGAAATGAGATGTTTGAGAACAATGTGTGGTGTGAGGTGGTTTGATCGAGTAAGTAACGTAAGGGTAAGAGAGATGTGTGGAAATAAAATGAGCGTGGTTGAGAGAGCAGAAGAGGGTGTTTTGAAATGGTTTGGGCACATGGAGAGAATGAGTGAGGAAAGATTGACCAAGAGGATATATGTGTCAGAGGTGGAGGGAACGAGGAGAAGTGGGAGACCAGATTGGAGGTGGAAAGATGGAGTGAAAAAGATTTTGTGTGATCGGGGCCTAAACATGCAGGAGGGTGAAAGGCGGGCAAGGAATAGAGTGAATTGTATCGATGTGGTATACCGGGGTTGACGTGCTGTCAGTGGATTGAATCAGGGCATGTGAAGCGTCTGGGGTAAACCATGGAAAGCTGTGTAGGTATGTATATTTGCGTGTGTGGATATGTATGTATATACATGTGTATGGGGGTGGGTTGGGCCATTTCTTTCGTCTATTTCCTTGCGCTACCTCGCTAACGCGGGAGACAGCGACAGAGCAAAATGAATAAAAAGAATAAATATATATATATATATATATATATATATATACATATATATATATATATATATATATATATATATATATATATATATATATATATATATATATATATATATATATATATATATATATATATATATATATATATTATCCCTGGGGATAGGGGAGAAAGAATACTTCCCACGTATTCCCTGCGTGTCGTAGAAGGCGACTAAAAGGGGAGGGAGCGGGGTGCTGGAAATCCTCCCCTCTCGTTTTTTTTTTTAATTTTCCAAAAGAAGGAACAGAGAATTGGGCCAGGTGAGGGTATTCCCTCAAGGCCCAGTCCTCTGTTCTTAACGCTACCTCGTTATTGCGGGAAATGGCGAATAGTTTGAAAGAAAAAGAAAGATATATAAATATATATATATATATATATATATATATATATATATATATATATATATATATATATATATATATATATATATATATATATAAATATATATCTTTTTTTTTTTTTGCTTTTAATTTATTTTGCTCTGTCGCTGTCTCCCGCGTTAGCGAGGTAGCACAAAGAAACAGTCGAAATAATTGCCCAACCCACCCACATGCACGTCCGCACACGTAAATATACATACCTATATATCTCAACGTATACATATATGTATACACAGAGACATAGATATATATACACATGTACATAATTCATACTGCCTACCTTTATTCATTCCCATTGCCACCTCGCCACATATGAAATAACAACCACCTCCCCCCCCTCATGTGCGCGAGGTAGCGCTAGGAAGACAACAAAGGCCCCATTCGTTCACACTCAGTCTCTAGCTGTCATGTAATAAAGCACCGAAACCACAGCTCCCTCTCCACATCCAGGCCCCACACAGCTTTCCATGGTTTACGCCAAACGCTTCACATGCCCTGGTTCAATCCATTGACAGCACGTCGACCTCGGTATACCACATCGTTCCAATTCACTCTACTCCTTGCACACCTTTCACCCTCCTGCATGTTCAGGCCCCGATCACTCAAAATCTTTAGTACTCCATCTTTCCATATCCAATTTGGTCTCCCACTTCTCGTTCCCTCCACCTCTGACACATATATCCTCTCTGTCAAGCTTTCCTCATTCATTCTCTCCATGTGCCCAAACCATTTCAAAACACCCTCTTCTGCTCTCTCAATCACACTCTTTTTATAACCACACATCTCTCTTACCCTATTATTACTTACTCATCCAAACCACCTAACACCACCTATTGTCCTCAAACATCTCATTTCCAGCATATCCACCCTCCTGCGCACAACTCTATCCATAGCCCACGCCTCGCAACCATACAACATTGTTGGAACCACTATTCCTTCAAACATACCCATTTTTGCTTTCCGAGATAATATTCTCGACTTCCACACATTCTTCAAGGCTCCCAGACTGTTCGCCCCCTCCCCCACCCTATGATTCACTTCCGCTTCCATGATTCCATCCGCTCCCAAATCCACTCCCTGATATCTAAAGCAGTTCACTTCCTCCAGTTTTTCTCCATTCAAACTTACCTCCCAATTGACTTGTCCCTTAACCGCACTGTACCCAATAACCTTGCTCTTATTCACTTTCTTCTTTCACACACTTTACCAAACTCATCCATAAACAAATCCATAAACATCCATAAACAAATTAAACAACCATGGAGACATCACGCACCCCTGCCGCAAACCTACATTCACTGAGAACCAATCACTTTCCTCTCTTCCTACACGTACACATGCCTTATATCCTCGATAAAAACTTTTCACTGCTTCTAACAACTTGCCTCCCACACCATATATTCTTAATACCTTCCACAGAGCATCTCTATCAACTCTATCATCTGCCATCTCCAGATCCATAAATGCTACATACAAATCCATTTGCTTTCCTAAGTATTTCTCACATACATTCTTCAAAGCAAACACCTGATCCACACATCCTCTACCACTTCTGAAAACACACTGCTCTTCCCCAATCTGATGCTCTGTACATGCCTTCACCCTCTCAATTAATACCCTCCCATATAATTTTCCGGGAATACGCAACAAACATTTTTTTTTTTTTTTTTTTTTATACCTCGTCGCTGTCTCCCGCGTTTGCGAGGTAGCGCAAGGAAACAGACGAAAGAAATGGCCCAACCCCCCCCATACACATGTACATACACACGTCCACACCCGCAAATATACATACCTACACAGCCTTCCATGGTTCACCCCGGACGCTTCACATGCCTTGATTCAATCCACTGACAGCACGTCAACCCCTGTATACCACATCGCTCCAATTCACTCTATTCCTTGCCCTCCTTTCACCCTCCTGCATGTTCAGGCCCAGATCACACAAAATCCTTTTCACTCCATCTTTCCACCTCCAATTTGGTCTCCCTCTTCTCCTCGTTCCCTCCACCTCCGACACATATATCCTCTTGGTCAATCTTTCCTCACTCATTCTCTCCATGTGCCCAAACCATTTCAAAACACCCTCTTCTGCTCTCTCAACCACGCTCTTTTTATTTCCACACATCTCTCTTACCCTTACGTTACTTACTCGATCAAACCACCTCACACCACACATTGTCCTCAAACATCTCATTTCCAGCACATCTATCCTGCTGCGCACAACTCTATCCATAGCCCACGCCTCGCAACCATACAACATTGTTGGAACCACTACTCCTTCAAACATACCCATTTTTGCTTTCCGGGATAATGTTCTCGACTTCCACACATTTTTCAAGGCTCCCAAAATTTTCGCCCCCTCCCCCACCCTATGATCCACTTCCGCTTCCATAGTTCCATCCGCTGACAGATCCACTCCCAGATATCTAAAACACTTCACTTCCTCCAGTTTTTCTCCATTCAAACTCACCTCCCAATTGACTTGACCCTCAACCCTACTGCACCTAATAACCTTGCTCTTATTCACATTTACTCTTAACTATCTTCTTCCACACACTTTACCAAACTCCGTCACCAGCTTCTGCAGTTTCTCACATGAATCCGCCACCAGCGCTGGATCATCAGCGAACAACAACTGACTCACTTCCCAAGCTCTCTCATCCCCAACAGACTTCATACTTGCCCCTCTTTCCAAGACTCTTGCATTTACCTCCCTAACAACCCCATCCATAAACAAATTAAACAACCATGGAGACATCACACACCCCTGCCGCAAACCTACATTCACTGAGAACCAATCACTTTCGTCTCTTCCTACACGTACACATGCCTTACATCCTCGATAAAAACTTTTCACTGCTTCTAACAACTTGCCTCCCACACCATATATTCTTAATACCTTCCACAGAGCATCTCTATCAACTCTATCATATGCCTTCTCCAGATCCATAAATGCTACATACAAATCCATTTGCTTTTCTAAGTATTTCTCACATACATTCTTCAAAGCAAACACCTGATCCACACATCCTCTACCACTTCTGAAACCACACTGCTCTTCCCCAATCTGATGCTCTGTACATGCCTTCACCCTCTCAATCAATACCCTCCCATATAATTTACCAGGAATACTCAACAAACTTATACCTCTGTAATTTGAGCACTCACTCTTATCCCCTTTGCCTTTGTACAATGGCACTATGCACGCATTCCGCCAATCCTCAGGCACCTCACCATGAGTCATACATACATTAAATAACCTTACCAACCAGTCAACAATACAGTCACCCCCTTTTTTAATAAATTCCACTGCAATACCATCCAAACCTGCTGCCTTGCCGGCTTTCATCTTCCGCAAAGCTTTTACTACCTCTTCTCTGTTTACCAAATCATTTTCCCTAACCCTCTCACTTTGCACACCACCTCGACCCAAACACCCTATATCTGCCACTCTGTCATCAGACACATTCAACAAACCTTCAAAATACTCATTCCATCTCCTTCTCACATCACCACTACTTGTTATCACCTCCCCATTTACGCCCTTCACTGAAGTTCCCATTTGCTCCCTTGTCTTACGCACCCTATTTACCTCCTTCCAGAACATCTTTTTATTCTCCCTAAAATTTAATGATACTCTCTCACCCCAACTCTCATTTGCCCTTTTTTTCACCTCTTGCACCTTTCTCTTGACCTCCTGTCTCTTTCTTTTATACTTCTCCCACTCAATTGCATTTTTTCCCTGCAAAAATCGTCCAAATGCCTCTCTCTTCTCTTTCACTAATACTCTTACTTCTTCATCCCACCACTCACTACCCTTTCTAAACAGCCCACCTCCCACTCTTCTCATGCCACAAGCATCTTTTGCGCAATCCATCACTGATTCCCTAAATACATCCCATTCCTCCCCCACTCCCCTTACTTCCATTGTTCTCACCTTTTTCCATTCTGTACACAGTCTCTCCTGATACTTCCTCACACAGGTCTCCTTCCCAAGCTCACTTACTCTCACCACCTTCGTCACCCCAACATTCACTCTTCTTTTCTGAAAACCCATACTAATCTTCACCTTAGCCTCCACAAGATAATGATCAGACATCCCTCCAGTTGCACCTCTCAGCACATTGACATCCAAAAGTCTCTCTTTCGCACGCCTGTCAATTAACACGTAATCCAATAACGCTCTCTGGCCATCTCTCCTACTTACATAAGTATACTTATGTATATCTCGCTTTTTAAACCAGGTATTCCCAATCATCAGTCCTTTTTCAGCACATAAATCTACAAGCTCTTCACCATTTCCATTTACAACACTGAACACCCCATGCATACCAATTATTCCCTCAACTGCCACATTACTCACCTTTGCATTCAAATCACCCATCACTATAACCCGGTCTCGTGCATCAAAACCGCTAACACACTCATTTAGCTGCTCCCAAAACACTTGCCTCTCATGATCTTTCTTCTCATGCCCAGGTGCATATGCACCAATAATCACCCACCTCTCTCCATCAACTTTCAATTTTACCCATATTAATCGAGAATTTACTTTCTTACATTCTATCACATACTCCCACAACTCCTGTTTCAGGAGTATTGCTACTCCTTCCCTTGCTCTTGTCCTCTCACTAACCCCTGACTTCACTCCCCAGACATTTCCAAACCACTCTTCCCCTTTACCCTTGAGCTTCGTTTCACTCAGAGCCAAAATATCCAGGTTCCTTTCCTCAAACATACTACCTATCTCTCCTTTTTTCACATCTTGGTTACATCCACACACATTTAGGCACCCCACTCTGAGCCTTCGAGGAGGATGAGCACTCCCCGCGTGACCCCTTCTTCTGTTTCCCATTTTAGAAACATAACATACACCTCTATAATTTGAGCACTCACCTTTGTCCTCTTTGCCTTTGTACAATGGCACTATGCAAGCATTCCGCCAATCCTCAGGCACCTCACCATGAACCACACATACATTAAATAACCTTACCATCCAGTCAACAATACAGTCACCTCCTTTTTTAATAAATTCCACTGCAATGCCATCCAAACCCGCTGCCACCTCGACTAAAACACCCTATGTCTGCCACTCTATCATCAAACACATTCAACAAACCTTCAGAATACTCACTCCATCTCCTTCTCACATCAACACTGCTTGTTATCACGTGCCCATTAGCCCCCTTCACTGAAGCTCCCATTTGTTCCCTTGTCTTACGCACTTTATTTACCTCCTTCCAGAACATCTTTTTATTCTCCCTAAAATTTAATGATACTCTCTCACCCCAATCTCATTTGCCCTCTTTTTCACCTCTTGCACCTTTCTCTTGACCTCCTGCCTCTTTCTTTTATACATCTCCCACTCATTTGCATTATTTCCCTGCAAAAATCGTCCAAATGCCTCTCTCTACTCTTTCACTAATAATCTTACTTCTTCATCCCACCACTCACTACCCTTTCTAATCTGCCTACCTCCCAAGCTTCTCATGCCACAAGCATCTTTTGCGCAATCCATCACTGCTTCCCTAAATACATCCCATTTCTCCCCCACTCCCCTTACCTCCTTTGTTCTCACCTTTTTCTATTCTGTACTTAGTGTCTTCTGGTACTTCCTCACACAAGTCTCCTTCCCAAGCTCACTTACTCTCACTACTCTCTTCACCCCAACATTCTCTCTTCTTTTCTGAAAACCTCTACAAATCTTCACCTTCGCCTCCACAAGATAATGATCAGACATCCCTCCAGTTGCACCTCTCAGCTCATTAACATCCAAAAGTCTCTCTTTCGCGCGCCTATCAATCAACACCAATATATATTTTTTTTTTTTTTTTTTTTTATACTTTGTCGCTGTCTCCCGCGTTTGCGAGGTAGCGCAAGGAAACAGACGAAAGAAACAGACGAAAGAAATGGCCCAACCCCCCCCATACACATGTACATACACACGTCCTCACACACAAATATACATACCTACACAGCTTTCCATGGTTTACCCCGGACGCTTCACATGCCTTGATTCAATCCACTGACAGCACGTCAA
Source organism: Panulirus ornatus (assembly GCF_036320965.1). NCBI lineage: Eukaryota > Metazoa > Arthropoda > Malacostraca > Decapoda > Palinuridae > Panulirus > Panulirus ornatus. The sequence goes on along the minus strand of NC_092292.1, from coordinate 3,473,581 downwards.
CCCCTGTATACCACATCGCTCCAATTCACTCTATTCCTTGCCCTCCTTTCACCCTCCTGCATGTTCAGGCCCCGATCACACAAAATCTTTTTCACTCCATCTTTCCACCTCCAATTTGGTCTCCCTCTTCTCCTCGTTCCCTCCACCTCCGACACATATATCCTCTTGGTCAATCTTTCCTCACTCATTCTCTCCATGTGCCCAAACCATTTTAAAACACCCTCTTCTGCTCTCTCAACCACGCTCTTTTTATTTCCACACATCTCTCTTACCCTTACGTTACTTACTCGATCAAACCACCTCACACCACACATTGTCCTCAAACATCTCATTTCCAGCACATCCATCCTCCTGCGCACAACTCTATCCATAGCCCACGCCTCGCAACCATACAACATTGTTGGAACTACTATTCCTTCAAACATACCCATTTTTGCTTTCCGGGATAATGTTCTCGACTTCCACACATTTTTCAAGGCTCCCAAAATTTTCGCCCCCTCCCCCACCCTATGATCCACTTCCGCTTCCATGGTTCCATCCGCTGACAGATCCACTCCCAGATATCTAAAACACTTCACTTCCTCCAGTTTTTCACCATTCAAACTCACCTCCCAATTGACTTGACCCTCAACCCTACTGTACCTAATAACCTTGTATATATATATATATACATATATATATATATATATATATATATATATATATATATATATATATATATATATATATATATATATATATATATATATATATATATATATATATATATATATATATATATATATATATATATATATAAACGCCCACACACACATATACATACATATACATTTCAATGTATACATACATATTCATACACAGACATATACATTTATTTTCTATTATGATTTTGCTTTGTCGCTGTCTCCCGCGTTAGCGAGGTAGCGCAGGGAAACAGACGAAAGAATGGCCCAACCCACCCACATACACATGTATATACATAAACGTCCACACACGCAAATATACATGCCTATGCATCTCAATGTATACATATGTATACACACACAGACATATGCATATGTACACATGTGGATAATTCATGCTGTCTGCCTTTATTCATTCCCGTCGCCACCTCGCCACACATGGAACAGCAGCCCCCTCCCCCCTCATGTGTGCGAGGTGGCGCTGGGAAAAGACAACAAATGCCCCATTCGTTCACACTCTGGCTGTCATGAAGTGATGCGCCGAAGCCATGGCTCCCTTTCCACATCCGGGCCCCACAGAACTTTCCATGGTTTGACCCAGACGCTTCACATATACATATACACAAATTTACACATCCATACTTGCTGCCTTCATCCATTCCTGTCGCCACCCCGCCACACACAGTCTTTGTCAATCTCTCCTCACTCATTCTCTCCATGTGACCAAACCATTTCAACACACCCTCTTCTGCTAATTGAACCACACTCTTTATTACCACACATCTCTCTTACCCTTTCATTACTTACTCGATCAGGCCACCAAACACAACATGTTGTCCTCAAGCATTTAATTTCCAACACATCCACCCTTCTCCGCACAACTCTGTCTGTAGCCCGTGCCTCGCAACCATGTAGCGTTGTTGGAGCCACTGTTCCTTCAAACATGCCCTATTTTTGCTCTCTGAGATAGCGTTCTTGCCTTCCAAATATTCTTCAACGTGGCCAGAACCTTCACACTTTCCCCCACCCTGTGACACTTCTGCTTCCATGGTTCCATCTGCTGCTAAGTTCACTCCAAGATATCTAAAACACTTCCCTTCCTCTAGTTTTTCTCCATTCAAACTTGCCTCCCAAATTACTTGTCCCTCAACCCTAATGAACCTGGTGACCTTGCTCTTGTTCACATTTGCTCTCAACTTCCTTCTTTCACACACTTTGCCAAACTAGGTCACCAGCTTCTGCAGTTTCTAACCCGAATCAGCCACCAGTGCTGTATCATCAGCGAACAGCAACTGACTCACTTCCCAAGTCCTCTCATCCAGAACAGACTGCATACTTGCCCCTCTCTCCAAAACTCTAGCATTCACCTCCCTAATCATCCCATCCATGAACAAATTAAGCAGCCATGGAGACATCAGGCACCTCTGCCGCAAACCGACATTCGCTGGGAAGCAATCACTTTCCTACTCATGCACATGCTTTGCATCCTTGGTAAAAACTTTTCACTGTTTCTAGCAACTTGCCTTCCACATACTCTTAAAACGTTCCACAAAGCATATCTCTCCACCCTATCATATGCCTTCTCTAGATCCATAAACGCTACATACAAATCCATCTGTTTTTCTAAGTGTTTCTCACATACTTCCCACGTATTCCATGCGTGTCGTAGAGGGCGACTAGAAGGGGAGGGAGCGGGGGGCTTGAAATCCTCCCCACTCGTTTTTTTTTAATTTTCCAAATGAAGGAACAGAGAAGGGGGCCAGGTGAGGATATTCCCTTAAAGGCCCAGTCCTCTGTTCTTAACGCTACCTCGCTAATGCGGGAAATGGCGAATAGCTTGAGAAAAAAAAAGAATATATATGTATATATATATATATATATATATATATATATATATATATATATATATATATATATATATATATATATATATATATATATATATATAGGTTTCAGAAGTGGTAGGGGATGCGTGGATCAGGAGTTTCCTTTGAAGAATATATGTGAGAAATACTTAGAAAAACAAATGTAGTATTTAAGGATCTGCAGAAGGCATATGACAGAGCTGATAGAGATGCTCTATGGAAGGTATTAAGAATATATGGTGTGGGAGGCAAGTTGCTAGAAGCAGTGAAAAGTTTTATCGAGGATGTAAGGCATGTGTACGTGTAGGAAAAGAGGAAAGTGATTTGTTCTCAGTGAATGTCGCTTTGCGGCAGGGGTGTGTGATGTCTCCATGGTTGTTTAATTTGTTTATGGGTGGAGCTGTTAGGGAGGAGAATGCAAGAGTTTTGGAGAGAGGGGCAAATATGTTGTCTGTTGTGCATGAGAGGGCTTGGGCAGTGAGTCAGTTGTTGTTCACTGATGATACGGCGTTGGTGGTTGATTCATGTGAGAAACTGCAGAAGCTGGTGACTGAGTTTGGTAAAGTGTGTGAAAGAAGAAAGTTGAGAGTAAATGTGAATAAGAGCAAGATTATTAGGTACAGTAGGGCTGAGGGACAAGTCAATTGGGAGGTGAGTTTGAATGGAGAAAAACTGGAGGAAGTGAAGTGCTTTAGATATCTGGGAGTGGATTTGGCAGCGGATGGGATCATGGAAGCGGAAGTGATTCATAGGGTGGGGGAGGGGGCGAAAATTCTGGGAGCCTTGAAGAATGTTTGGAAGTCGAGAACATTATCTCAGAAAGCAAAGATGGGTATGTTTGAAGGAATAGTTGTTCCAACAATGTTATATGGTTGCGAGGCATGGGCTATAGATAGAGTTGTGCGGAGGAGGGTGGATGTGCTGGAAATGAGATGTTTGAGGACAATAGGTGGTGTGAGGTGGTTTGATCGAGTAAGTAATGAAAGGGTAAGAGAGATGTGTGGTAATAAAAAGAATGTGGTTGAGAGAGCAGAAGAGAGTGTTTTGAAATGGTTTGGTCATATGGAGAGAATGAGTGAGGAAAGATTGATATATGTGTCAGAGGTGGAGGGAACGAGAAGTGGGAGACCAAATTGAAGGTCGAAGGATGTAGTGAAAAAGATTTTGAGCGATCGGGGCCTGAACATGCGGACGGGTGAAAGGCGTGCAAGGAATAGAGTGGATTGGAACGATGTGGCATACCGGGGTCAACGTGCTGTCAATGGATTGAACCAGGGTATGTGAAGCGTCTGGGGTAAACCAGGGAAAGTTTTATAGGGCCTGGATGTGGATAGGGTGCTGTGGTTTCTGTGCACTATACATGACAGCTAGAGACTGAGTGTGAACGAATGTGGCATTTGTTGTCTTTTCCTAGCTCGGTATGTATGGATGCATGTATCAAATAGGAGAGTGATGATTGAAAGAGTGAAGGTATGTACAGAGCATCGGACCGAGGAGGAAAATGTGGTTTTCAGGAGTGGTAGAGGATGTGTGGATCAGTTATTTTTATGAAGAATGTATGCGATAAATACTAAGAGAAACAGAAGTATTTGATTGTGTCGTCTTATGGATCTTCTGAAAGTGGATTGTAGAAATGATAGAGATGCTGCTTTGTGGGCGATGTTACAAATATATATCAGAGAAGGAAATGTATTAGAGGTAATGGTTTCATTTTTCTTTATCAAGAGTGTAAGGCGTGTGTGCGAGTAGAGAGAGAGAGGAAGGTGACGTGTTCCAAGCGAAGGTAAACCCACGACAGGTGTGTGTGATGTCGCTATGGCTATTTGATTTGTTGAAAGATGGGGGTGGTGAGGGGAGGTAAATGTAAGGGTCTTGGAGAGGAGCGGATATGCAGTATGTAGGGAGTGAGGGAGTTTGGGAAGCGAGTCAGTTGTTGTCTGCTGATTCGGGTGAGTTTGAGAGAGAGAGGGAAAGGAGAAAGTTGAGAGTATTTATAGATACAATCAATGTTATTTTGTTGAGCGGTATAAAAATACAGGCTGATTAGGGTGTGAGTTTGTCTGAAAAAAAAAAACCTGGAGAAAGTGAAGTGTTCCTCATACCCGGAAGTGGACATGGTAGCGAAAGGTTCTATGAGCATTTAGGAACGTGTAGAAAGATAGGTCATTATCTGTGAGGGTGAAAATATGAATTACATTAGTACAGTAGTCTCAACCTTGTTGTCAAGGCACAGGCTATAGAGGACGACTTGCAGAGGAAGGTGAATGTGATAGAAATGAGATGTTTGAGGGCAGCATGTCGCTAAAGGAGAATTGATCGAGTAAGTGATAAGGTAATATGAACATGACTGAGAGGGCTGAAGATAGTGTGCTGAAATGGTTTAGACATATGAAGGGAATGCGTCAGGAGAGGTTGACATCGACGACACGTGTGTCAAAAGTGGAACATTCAGGAGTTCCATAGGTACACAGACCACACAGAACCAAGGTCCAAGCGAGGTGGTCTGGCCTTAACGGTAAGGTATGGGAGAGAAAAAAGAAAGGTGTGCACGAGATAGGGAGAGGTGGAACGATGTAGTTATACAGGGGACGGCGGAACCAAAGAATGTGTAGCAGCCAGAGTAAGCCATGGAAAGGTATGTGGGGGCCTGGGTGTGGATAGGCAGCTGTGGTTTCTGTGCATTACACATGACAGCTAGTGAATAGATGTGAGCGAATGAAGCCTTTTCTTCGTCTGTTTCCAGCGCTTCGTCGCTAGCGTGGAAAACGGCGAACGAGTATAAAAGAAAAAAAAGAATTTTGGTGATGATAACATCAACAAAAGCAACAAAAATGATGATAATAATGATGATGATAATGATGATAACAATACTACTACTACTACTACTACTACTACTACTATTACTACTACAACTGATAATAGTCATAATAGTAATAACAATGATAGTAATAGTAATAACAGTAATAACGATGATAATGATAATAGTAACAATAATTATAACAATAATAATAGTAATGATAATAATAATGATAATGATAATAATAATAATAATAATAATAATAATAATAATAATAATAATAATAATAATAATAATAATAAAATAATAATAACAATAGTGATAATTATAATAATAATAATAATAATAATAATAATAATAATAATAATAATAATAATAATAATTATGATAATAATGATACTAATAATAATCTGTTGTGAATGAGAGGACTTGGGAAGTGAGTCAGTTGTTGTTCGCCGATGATACAGCTCTAATGGCTGATTCGTGTGAGAAACTGCAGAGGTTGGTGACTGTGTTTGGAAAAGTTGACTGTAAGTTGAATAAAAGCAAGGTTAATACGTTCAATAGAGTTGAGGGACAAGTTGATTGGGATGTAAGTTTGAATGGAGAAAAATTGGATGAAGTAAAGTGTTTTAGAAATCTGAGAGTGGACTTAACATCGGTTAGAACCATGGAAGCGGAAGTGAGTCACAGGATGGGGGAGGGGGCGAAGGTTCTGGGAGCGATGAAGAATGTGTGGAAGGAGAGAACGTTATCTCGGATAGCAACAATGGGTATGTTTGAAGGAATAGTGGTTCCAACAATGTTATATGGTTGCGAGACGTGGGTCATTGATAGGGTTGTACGGAGGGGGGGTTGGATGTGTTAGAAATGAAATGTTTGAGGACAATATGTGGTGTTAGATGGTTTGATCGAGTAAGTAATATAAGGTTAAGAGAGATGTGTGGAAATTGAAAAGAGTGTGGTTAAGAGAGAAAAAGAGGGTGTGTTGAAACGGTTTGGACATATGAAGAGCATGAGTAAGGAAAGATTGATAAAGAGGACCTATGTGTCAGAGGTGGGGAGAAGATGGAGAAGCGGGAGACCAAATTGGAGGTGGAAGAATGGAGTGAAAATGATTTTGAACGATCGGAGCCTGAAGTTACAGGATGGTGAAAGGCGGGCAAGGAATAGAGTGAATTGGAACGATGCTGTATACCGGGGTCGACGTGCTATCAATGGACTGAACCAGGTCATGTGAAGCGCTTGGGGTAAACCATGGAAAGGTCTGTGGGGCCTGGATGTGGTGGATAGGGAGCTGTGGTTTCGGTGCATTACACATGACAGCTAGAGACTGAGTGTGAACAAATTTGGCCTTTACGTCTGTATTCCTAGCGCTACCTTGAAGCAGGGGATGCGATACTGTTTTCCTGTGGGGTGGGGTAGCGACGAGAATGGATGAAGGCAAGCAAGTATGATTATGTACATATGTAAGTATGCAATGTCTGCGTACGTGTATGTATATGTATGAATATGTTGATATGTATATGTATGTATATGTATGAATATGTTGATATGTATATGTATGTATATGTGCGTATGTAGTTGTTTATATGTATATATATGTATATATGAGTGGATGAGCAATTCTTCGTCTGTTTCCTGGCGTTACGTCGCTAACGCGGGAAACAGCAATTATGTATAATAATAGTAATAATGATAATGATAATAATGATATAATAATCATAATAATAATGATAACAATGATAATGATAATAGCGGTGATGACAATGATAACGATAATAATTACAAAGATAATAAAAGCAATAGATAATGATAACAGTAAGAGATATAACTGTATCAGTAAATCAGTGAGGTAAATTCATCAGATAATTATTTTTTCCTGTGATTAAGGTCTAAAAAGTCATATCAAAATGCTTGTTATAAAGAACATAAGAGTTTTACACAGTCTATAAGATACATTAATCACCGTCTTGACACGTAATGACCCTAATTTGTCTTGTCTGGACGGCCAGCTGGGGAAAGTGTTATGTACTGAGATATTGTTGACCCACTACCAGTGTCATCACATTGATCTCCTTTGCATCACATTACATATCTGACGTGTCTTATCTCGTCCATTATGTTATCTTTGGTCTGGTCATCACATTACATATCTGACGTGTCTTATCTCGTCCATTATGTTATCTTTGGTCTGGTCATCACATTACATATCTGACGTGTCTTATCTCGTCCATTATGTTATCTTTGGTCTGGTCATCACATTACATATCTGACGTGTCTTATCTCGTCCATTATGTTATCTTTGGTCTGGTCATCACATTACATATCTGACGTGTCTTATCTCGTCCATTATGTTATCTTTGGTCTGGTCATCACATTACATATCTGACGTGTCTTATCTCGTCCATTATGTTATCTTTGGTCTGGTCATCACATTACATATCTGACGTGTCTTATCTCGTCCATTATGTTATCTTTGGTCTGGTCATCACATTACATATCTGACGTGTCCTATCTCGTCCATTATGTTATCTTTGGTCTGGTCATCACATTACATATCTGACGTGTCTTATCTCGTCCATTATGTTATCTTTGGTCTGGTCATCACATTACATATCTGACGTGTCTTATCTCGTCCATTATGTTATCTTTGGTCTGGTCATCACATTACATATCTGACGTGTCTTATCTCGTCCATTATGTTATCTTTGGTCTGGTCATCACATTACATATCTGACGTGTCTTATCTCGTCCATTATGTTATCTTTGGTCTGGTCATCACATTACATATCTGACGTGTCTTATCTCGTCCATTATGTTATCTTTGGTCTGGTCATCACATTACATATCTGACGTGTCTTATCTCGTCCATTATGTTATCTTTGGTCTGGTCATCACATTACATATCTGACGTGTCTTATCTCGTCCATTATGTTATCTTTGGTCTGGTCATCACATTACATATCTGACGTGTCTTATCTCGTCCATTATGTTATCTTTGGTCTGGTCATCACATTACATATCTGACGTGTCTTATCTCGTCCATTATGTTATCTTTGGTCTGGTCATCACATTACATATCTGACGTGTCTTATCTCGTCCATTATGTTATCTTTGGTCTGGTCATCACATTACATATCTGACGTGTCTTATCTCGTCCATTATGTTATCTTTGGTCTGGTCATCACATTACATATCTGACGTGTCTTATCTCGTCCATTATGTTATCTTTGGTCTGGTCATCACATTACATATCTGACGTGTCTTATCTCGTCCATTATGTTATCTTTGGTCTGGTCATCACATTACATATCTGACGTGTCTTATCTCGTCCATTATGTTATCTTTGGTCTGGTCATCACATTACATATCTGACGTGTCTTATCTCGTCCATTATGTTATCTTTGGTCTGGTCATCACATTACATATCTGACGTGTCTTATCTCGTCCATTATGTTATCTTTGGTCTGGTCATCACATTACATATCTGACGTGTCTTATCTCGTCCATTATGTTATCTTTGGTCTGGTCATCACATTACATATCTGACGTGTCTTATCTCGTCCATTATGTTATCTTTGGTCTGGTCATCACATTACATATCTGACGTGTCTTATCTCGTCCATTATGTTATCTTTGGTCTGGTCATCACATTACATATCTGACGTGTCTTATCTCGTCCATTATGTTATCTTTGGTCTGGTCATCACATTACATATCTGACGTGTCTTATCTCGTCCATTATGTTATCTTTGGTCTGGTCATCACATTACATATCTGACGTGTCTTATCTCGTCCATTATGTTATCTTTGGTCTGGTCATCACATTACATATCTGACGTGTCTTATCTCGTCCATTATGTTATCTTTGGTCTGGTCATCACATTACATATCTGACGTGTCTTATCTCGTCCATTATGTTATCTTTGGTCTGGTCATCACATTACATATCTGACGTGTCTTATCTCGTCCATTATGTTATCTTTGGTCTGGTCATCACATTACATATCTGACGTGTCTTATCTCGTCCATTATGTTATCTTTGGTCTGGTCATCACATTACATATCTGACGTGTCTTATCTCGTCCATTATGTTATCTTTGGTCTGGTCATCACATTACATATCTGACGTGTCTTATCTCGTCCATTATGTTATCTTTGGTCTGGTCATCACATTACATATCTGACGTGTCTTATCTCGTCCATTATGTTATCTTTGGTCTGGTCATCACATTACATATCTGACGTGTCTTATCTCGTCCATTATGTTATCTTTTGTCTGGTCATCACATATGATCAACATTGTGTGTACTGTTCTATACACTCATCTGTATAGTGTTATGTTGTGATCTATTTTAATGATAGATACACAGTGTCATTATACAATGTATTTAACAGTATGAACACAATAATATTTAGTTTCTTTACCTCGCTTGTGCCTTCCCTCTATATAAACATCTATTCTTGTAAAATATGTAATGGAATATGTAAACTAAATTTATTCTTTAATCCCTAAAATCTTGCTGGTGTCGTACCTTTTCTAGATGCCCTGAACGAGTCATTGGGAGGGATCTCTTCTATCTGGGCAGAGAGGCGAGCGTGAGCCAGCAGTGTACTGTCGCTGTTGATGGCGTCTACAGCATAGCGGAAGGCCACCTCCTGGCGCTCATCCGAGAGGTCGAACAATCCACCTGGAGAAGAGAAACTGGGGTTATATAATGCTGGTTGTGATGTTACGTTTGTGATGCTACAAAAACAACTTAACTGAAGAAGAGAGCCAGGGGTTATATAGTGTTGGTTGTGATACTACGTTGATGGTGCTACAACAACAACGTTGTTGCAGGAGAGAGCCAGGGGTTATATAGTGCTGGTTGTGATGTTATGTTGATGATGCTACAACAACAACGTTGTTGAAGGAGAGAGCCAGGGGTTATATAGTGCTGGTTGTGATGTTATGTTGATGATGCTACAACAACAACGTTGTTGAAGGAGAGAGCCAGGGGTTATATAGTGCTGGTTGTGATGTTATGTTGATGATGCTACAACAACAACGTTGTTGAAGGAGAGAGCCAAGGGTTATATAGTGCTGGTTGTGATGTTATGTTGATGGTGCTACAACAACAACCTTGCTGAAGGAGAGAGCCAAGGGTTATATAGTGCTGGTTGTGATGTTATGTTGATGGTGCTACAACAACAACCTTGCTGAAGGAGAGAGCCAAGGGTTATATAGTGCTGGTTGTGATGTTATGTTGATGGTGCTACAACAACAGCCTTGTTGAAGGAGAGAGCCAAGGGTTATATAGTGCTGGTTGTGATGTTATGTTGATGGCGCCACAACAGCAACTTTACTGAAGGAGAGAGCCAAGGGTTATATAGTGTTGATTGTGATGTTATGTTGATGGTGCCACAACAACAACCTTGTTGCAGGAGGATGATGATAAGGATCATTAATAACGATAGTTTCAACCAGAGGATTGGCATCATTGTCAGCCGGACTACCTGATAACTTGACGTGTTTGGTCACGATGTGTTGTCATTAAAGTAGAGAGAAATTCTCTGATGGACACAAACAGCACATACAATTACTCTGATTTAAATGAAAAGAAAAGAAAAAACGTATCAACTTGACGCTTACGAAATGATAAGCTGAGGGAACACATGAGCCACGGATGGTCGGACACGCATGGAACGAAAGACAACGGTTCCTACCTGCCAACCTCATCCTCCAGGGGTAAAAGGTAATTAAGATTGTTATGAGTTCTTGAAGGCAATAGGGATAAATTTTTGAGACATCAAAGTTGAGAAAATACTCTATTGAAAGCAGGAATCATTGTGAGTGAAGAAAGTGATGTACACATGATCTCGCTCAGGCCCGCCCTCACCTCATACCACACAGGTGATGTGTGTGACTCGTCTGGTTATTCACTATGGCCTCAGGATGGTCACCGTTGGATGCAGTGTTTGCGTCTCCCGGACGTTCCTTCCTTCACACCACACCAGACATGGTTGATGACGTGGGCGTCTGTCTCTCTCCTGACTGACGTCACTGATCATCCGGACCCGCCTGCTCCTGGAGAGAACCTCTGACGTCATATATTCACTGGTCGTCACCAATGTTCGTCTTAAGAACATCTTCTCACAACACTTGACGGATGATAAACACTTCACATCTTTCCTCGTGCATTATAGTACAACTTGAAGTTGTAGAACAAAGTTGTATTACAGGAAGTCCCTAACTTCCCTGCAGATACTTCCTCTTTCCAAAGTGTCAGATGTTGTGCTGACAGATGTTAGGATGCCTTTCCTGTAGAGACTGTGTTTGTATCATGATTACTTGAGATGAAATGATGGGAAAATCTTGGCCGATAAGTAGTGATGATATTATGATAAGAAGGCTTCTTTAACTGTAGATGATAGATCGTGTTTGGTTTAACGATGAGAATTCAACAATTTTCTAATCATGTGTATGATATTAGGATTAGAAAATTCTTTAAGATAAAATATACCGAAACTTTCAGAAGATCTCGGGTTAGATGCCATATAAGCGAGTCAGAACAGGTCAAACAGCGAGCAAAGATAATAGAGTATGTGGAGCTATGCGCGTAGATCGCGGACCTGCTTACAATTCCTGCCACAAAACGTAATCTAACACGAAAAGAAAAAAAAATAATGGAACGATTGTAAAAATGATAAACAATGTTACTTCCGTTGCTAGGATACAACCCTTGTGATGAATGAATAGAGATTGACCATTATTTTCTCTAAGAAATCGCAGAAGTTCTTATAAGTTTTCAAAATACTAAGTAAAAAGGAATATACACAATACTTTCCTCACACTATACAGAGATAGAATGACCAAATATAAGGTATGATCTGAGACAGAAAATGTAATGCAAACGTTGGCAAATGTTTCTTAAGTGTTGGAGTTGTGGAACATCGGAATAAACTGTTTTCATGTATTGTTAGGGCAAGAGGTATTAATACATTTGGTATAAGGTGCAACTGATACTTGAATTATATTTGTTACACTAGAAAAGTTCATTAAAAAAAAAATGATCGTATAATTCACATATTTCAGCTTCCCCTCTACACAGTAGCCAGGGTCCTTCCCCCGTGTATCCTGTGGCTGTGGTTAGATCAGAGTGTGGAGTCCAGTCATCCTGTCCTTCATGCTGTTCACAACAATAATTTCTCTTTGTACTTCGTGTTGAAGGATCTATCACAGCCTACATCCTGCTAGTGAACAAGCCGGAGGGAATGATGGACAGCGAATAACCTTCTCCTTCACTTTCCATCTATATACACTAAGGAACGTAGGATACAGTTACTGTTCTGCAGTACAAAATCTCGTCATGGACCATTACTTGGTGTTTCCACTTACAGCCATGCGTTCGTAACTTCCAACCTCATATGGACATATGGATACCACAATGGGGGTAGTGGCTCGGAGACCATCAGGATTACCACGCGGAGCAGACTTAGGCAGGACGAGTGTCAACAAAGCCATGTTGAACATCCACACCGTCACAACGGGTAGCTTCAGTAAATGATAATGAAAAATATCAGAAAAAGGAATTTGGTGCCTTGTCTCTGGGTCATTTAACCTCTCACATCCTTGTTGTTGGATATATGTTATGCCATCAAGATCAAAGATAACGAAACGTCTTATCTTCAAATCAATAAGATAAGAATAGAAAGGCACACCCATATCATAGTATTACCAGGGAAGTGTTACCAGGGAAGTGTTACCAGGCAATTAGTGCTGCCATATGTCACCACGTTAGAAGTATGACACACACCTTTACCACTGATGGTTTACAGCATCAGAGAACCTACCAGTCATCACAGACACACTGACGTACTGTGTGAGTAATTCAACCAACATTACTTGAGGATTACATAGGAATATGATCATAAAGTCTTGGGTAAACTAACATAATAAGTTTGTGAAGTCGAGTAAGTAGTCGATTTATGTCCACTTTGTATGACTCCCTTCAGCCATACCGATATAACGTATGTTATTGTATTTCGATGTTTGTAGTAGAAAACACAATTAAGAAATGTTCGTACAAAAACAGATTCGTGAGTGAGATAGAAGTATTTTAGTTACACAGAAGTTTGCATCAAGCTCGCGTTATTAAGCACGAAATCTTAAGAGCAAATATAACTTTTTATAACACATCAAATTGCTTGTTCTCGTGAAACTTGAAAAAAAAAAATTCTTAATTGATCTGGTTCAGGAAGTACTCTAGAATACGTCAGGTATATATCACAAATATATCACAATCAACTGGAATTAACTAATCCCATTGCCCTTTCCATACATGGAAAAGGTAAATGAGAAAGAAGTACAAGATTATTATACGTAAACACATCACAAGTGAGAGATGTCGCCATAAATCGAGGTGTTTTTGACCCCGCTTGCACTCAACGACACAGCCACATACACGAATTACAATGGTCCTCGTCCTCTGGTATAACAACACCACGTAGTGGGCTTGTAACAACACTAAGTTGTAAACTTGTTCGTGACACAAACAGAAAGTTTGCCTCGCTCAGCACCGGAAGCCCTCCCTGGCCCACACAAAAGGCCAGGCTGGCCACTTACCAGTCTACTCGTGGGAGAGCGTCGGCCAGACACGGGGCCTCTGACAGGGGCGGTAAGGCTACTGTATTTACTTTAGGATTTCCGCACCCGTGCGCCCTCTCCATCTTACCCCACTAACTTATTACCCTTACATGTACCACAGTAATACTGAGAGTCGCTTAATTTTTAACTTAATCGCTTTTTAGAATTATTGTTTGTAATCTCTACCTTGTAATCTTGAGACGGAATTAAGTATTACATTGTTCTTTTATTTCTTTTCCCCCATCAACATTCTATATCTTGAAATGATTAGAAACCACAGTATCGTCTTATGTATGGCCTTCAGAATCCTCAGCTGAGATGTGGCTGCGTGAGAAAGGGTAGTGAGTGGTGGGATGAGGAGGTTTAGATACTTGTGAAGGAGAAAAGAGAGGTATATGAACGGCATCTGCAAGGAAAGGGCTGCGAGTGACTGCAAATTGTACAAGAGAACAACATGGCAGATGGTCAAGAGAATACAGAGTTGAGAAAGACGTAAATCACAGACGAGGTGAGAGTAATATTAGTGAACATAAGGATAACGAGAAAATGTTCTGAAAAGTTGTGAAAAACGTGAGAACAAGAGAACAAACGAACACACTGAGGGGGAGCAGATGGAGAAGAGGTAACAGCAATAGAAGAGGTAAACGAGAGCTGAAATCAGTATTTTGAAGGACTGTTGACTGTGATAGATGATGGAGTAGCAGATGTTGGGTGTTCGGGACGAGATGGTATGCTGAGTAGTCATAGCAAATGGTTTGGTGAATAGGAGGAGGTGGTGAAAGCCTCGCACAAGATGAAGTGTAGCAAAGTGGCAGGTGCGGATAGGGTTGGCTGAACTCCTCAAGAAACTGGGTGAGAGTGATTTCATACAGTTAGTCGAGCTTTTCAGTGTATGTATGATCCCTAGCTGAGGTGCCTGAAAACTGGCTGAATGTTTGTATAGTCTCGTTACATAAAGGTAAGTGGGACAAAACTAAATACTTGAATTACAATGCAATAAATCTTTTGAATGTAGCTGGTAAGATTAAAGGGAGATTGGTTTCTGAAAGGATTATGATATGCACAAAGCATCTGACTGGAGACGAGCAATGTGGCAGCTGGAGTCATGGAGGACGTTTGGAGCAAGTGTTGCTTTGAAGAATTTGTAAGAAATGCAGCATTTATGTAGCATTTATGGACCTGAAGAGAGGCATGATATGGTTGACAGAGATGCTCTGTGAAAGGTGTTACGAATATATTTTGTGGAAGGACACCTACTGGACGAAATGAGTTTTCATTGGAAGAAGGTGTGGATGTAAGTAGAAGGGAGGAGGGTGAGTAGCTCTAAATATATGTAAGTCTGCATCAAGGGTGTGTAGTTTCATCATGGCTGTTTAATACATTCATCGATGGAGCTGTGGTGGAAGTAAATGCAAGGTAGCTGGAAGCATGGAAGTTGAAGAATGTCATTGGGTAGGAGAGGGAGGATATGTTCTGGATGCATTTAAAAGTGTGTGGAAGAAGAGATCATCGATTGTCTTAGTCAAAGATGGATAAGTTTGAATGTATAGTAGTGCAGACGGTATCCTATGAATGCAGAAAATGGAAGAGGATTGATAAGTTATATATGAATTACTCAGGGACAATGCGAGGTGAAAACAATGTTGATCACATATGAAATGAGACGTGTGTGATCGTAAGTGCAATCTGATTGAAGGAGCAGACCAAGGTATGATAAAATGATCTGAATATATGGAAATCAAATGGAGAGAAACAGATCGAGGATGAACGTGGCAGAAGTGGAGGGTGTCAGGGGGAGTTAGGAGTCAGGGGAGGAGGAGACAGAAAAGATGATGAAAGGCTGGAGTGACAGGGGCTTTGAGGTGCTGAGCCCTGAATATTCAGTAAACCTCGTAACTGGCGATGAATGGCGGGTTATGGTATCGATGCATCAGGAAAATAACAGTTAAAGAGTGGATGCGGCGAAATATGGCCGCTGTGTCGTATTTTCTTGGCATTACCTTCAAGCGAGAAAGGACGAATGGAAATGAAAACAAAGTATATATATCATTATTATTATTACTTTTGTACATTTCCAGGATCCTTTTTTATGGAGCTCATACAGATTCGGCGATGCACTTCACGCAGAAGCTGGGAATGACAGACTCCATTGGACAGAGATGGTCCACAAGAAGACAGTAGTTCTTCACGTTCACTGACGATGGCACCCACCAGGCGATGGGAACTCTTCGCCTCCTGTGTAACACCTTCGGGCGAGTCTGTCGCTCTGTTGCTTATCTCTTCATTTCTATGAGTTAAGTAAAAACAAGAAAAGTAGGATAAAAAGAATGGATCAAAACCCAAACACTGGTAAGCCAATATGTACAAAATGAGGTATTTTCTTATAATGTTTCCAGTTTCTATATTCTCCCAACCTAGTAACATTGCTGGTCGTCAGCCGTTCCCCACACGGAAACAATTGCTTTATCGTCATCCATCTTGTAATTGAATTACTGCAGACTGCCGGTGGTTGCAGGTCCTTTGATCGATTTTACCACATATTTCTCTCCTGTTAAATCAGTGCTGACGTGACAAATGCAACCATATATATATATATATATATATATATATACATATATTTCTTTTTTTTTTTTTTTTTTGCTTTGTCGCTGTCTCCCGCGTTTGCGAGGTAGCGCAAGGAAACAGACGAAAGAAATGGCCCAACCCACCCCCATACACATGTATATACATACGTCCACACACGCAAATATACATACCTACTCAGCTTTCCATGGTTTACCCCAGACGCTTCACATGCCCTGATTCAATCCACTGACAGCACGTCAACCCCTGTATACCACATCGCTCCAATTCACTCTATTCCTTGCCCTCCTTTCACCCTCCTGCATGTTCAGGCCCCGATCACACAAAATCTTTTTCACTCCATCTTTCCACCTCCAATTTGGTCTTCCTCTTCTCCTCGTTCCCTCCACCTCCGACACATATATCCTCTTGGTCAATCTTTCCTCACTCATTCTCTCCATGTGCCCAAACCATTTCAAAACACCCTCTTCTGCTCTCTCAACCACGCTCTTTTTCTTTCCACACATCTCTCTTACCCTTACGTTACTTACTCGATCAAACCACCTCACACCACACATTGTCCTCAAACATCTCATTTCCAGCACATCCAACCTCCTGCGCACAACTCTATCCATAGCCCACGCCTCGCAACCATACAACATTGTTCGAACCACTATTCCTTCAAACATACCCATTTTTGCTTTCCGAGATAATGTTCTCGACTTCCACAAATTCTTCAAGGCTCCCAGAATTTTCGCCCCCTCCCCCACCCTATGATCCACTTCCGCTTCCATGGTTCCATCCGCTACCAGATCCACTCCCAGATATCTAAAACACTTCACTTCCTCCAGTTTTTCTCCATTCAAACTCACCTCCCAATTGACTTGACCCTCAACCCTACTGTACCTAATAACCTTGCTCTTATTCACATTTACTCTTAACTTTCTTCTTTCACACACTTTAGCAAACTCAGTCACCAGCTTCTGCAGTTTCTCACATGAATCAGCCACCAGCGCTGTATCATCAGCGAACAACAACTGACTCACTTCCCAAGCTCTCTCATTCCCAACAGACTTCATACTTGCCCCTCTTTCCAAAACTCTTGCATTCACCTCCCTAACAACCCCATCCATAAACAAATTAAACAACCATGGAGAAATCACACACCCCTGCCGCAAACCTACATTCACTGAGAACCAATCACTTTCCTCTCTTCCTACACGTACACTTGCCTTACATCCTCGATAAAAACTTTTCACGGCTTCTAACAACTTGCCTCCCACACCATATATTCTTAATACCTTCCACAGAGCATCTCTATCAACTCTATCATATGCCTTCTCCAGATCCATAAATGCTACATATAAATCCATTTGCTTTTCTAAGTATTTCTCACATACATTCTTCAAAGCAAACACCTGATCCACACATCCTCTACCACTTCTGAAACCACACTGCTCTTCCCCAATCTGATGCTCTGTACATGCCTTCACCCTCTCAATCAATATCCTCCCATATAATTTGCCAGGAATACTCAACAAACTTATACCTCTGTAATTTGAGCACTCACTCTTATCCCCTTTGCCTTTGTACAATGGCACTATGCACGCATTCCGCCAATCCTCAGGCACCTCACCGTGAGTCATACATACATTAAATAACCTTACCAACCAGTCAACAATACAGTCACCCCCTTTTTTTAATAAATTCCACTGCAATACCATCCAAACCTGCTGCCTTGCCGGCTTTCATCTTCCGCAAACCTTTTACTACCCCTTCTCTGTTTACCAAATCATTTTCCCTAACCCTCTCACTTTGCACACCACCTCGACCAAAACACCCTATATCTGCCACTCCATCATCAAACACATTCAGCAAACCCTCAAAATACTCACTCCATCTCCTTCTCACATCACCACTACTTGTTATCACCTCCCCATTTGCGCCCTTCACTGAAGTTCCCAGTTGCTCCCTTGTCTTACGCACTTTATTTACCTCCTTCCAGAACATCTTTTTATTCTCCCTAAAATTTAATGATACTCTCTCACCCCAACTCTCATTTGCCCTTTTTTTCGCCTCTTGCACCTTTCTCTTGACCTCCTGTCTCTTTCTTTTATACATCTCCCACTCAATTGCATTTTTTCCCTGCAAAAATCGTCCAAATGCCTCTCTCTTCTCTTTCACTAATACTCTTACTTCTTCATCCCACCACTCACTACCCTTTCTAATCAACCCACCTCCCAGTCTTCTCATGTCACAAGCATCTTTTGCGCAATCCATCACTGATTCCCTAAATACATCCCATTCCTCCCCCACTCCCCTTACTTCCATTGTTCTCACCTTTTTCCATTCTGTACTCAGTCTCTCCTGGTACTTCCTCACACAAGTCTCCTTCCCAAGCTCACTTACTCTCACCACCCTCTTCACCCCAACATTCACTCTTCTTTTCTGAAAACCCATACAAATCTTCACCTTAGCCTCCACAAGATAATGATCAGACATCCCTCCAGTTGCACCTCTCAGCACATTAACATCCAAAAGTCTCTCTTTCGCTCGCCTGTCAATTAACACGTAATCCAGTTACGCTCTCTGGCCATCTCTCGTACTTACATAAGTATACTTATGTATATCTCGCTTTTTAACCCAGGTATTCCCAATCATCAGTCCTTTTTCAGCACATAAATCTACAAGCTCTTCACCATTTCCATTTACAACACTGAACACCCCATGTATACCAATTATTCCCTCAACTGCCACATTACTCACCTTTGCATTCAAATCACCCATCACTATAACCCGGTCTCGTGCATCAAAACCACTAACACACTCATTCAGCTGCTCCCAAAACACTTGCCTCTCATGATCTTTCTTCTCATGCCCAGGTGCATATGCACCAATAATCACCCATCTCTCTCCATCAACTTTCAGTTTTACCCATATTAATCGAGAATTTACTTTCTTACATTCTATCACATACTCCCACAACTCCTGTTTCAGGAGTACTGCTACTCCTTTCCTTGCTCTTGTCCTCTCACTAACCCCTGACTTTACTCCCAAGACATTCCCAAACCACTCTTCCCCTTTACCCTTGAGCTTCGTTTCACTCAGAGCCAAAACATCCAGGTTCCTTTCCTCAAACATACTACCTATCTCTCCTTTCTTCACACCTTGGTTACATCCACACACATTTAGGCACCCAAGTCTGAGCCTTCGAGGAGGATGAGCACTCCCCGCGTGACTCCTTCTTCTGTTTCCCATTTTAGAAAGTTAAAAATATATATATATATATATATATATTTGGTGATAGAGAAACGGTACCAAGGCAAATGGAATTCAGCTGGCCGGTAACAAAAATGCTTGTGTTAAAGCGATAGGAGAGAGAGAGAGAGAGAGAGAGAGAGAGAGAGAGAGACAGAGAGAGAGAGAGAGAGAGAGAGAGAGAGAGAGACAGAGAGAGAGAGAGAGAGAGAGAGAGAGACAGAGAACCAAAACTCTTATCAATCTATTAATAACAAGAACTTATAAGGAGTCGGGTAGGATCCTGAGTTAACGAAGGTAAGGAGTCATGATTATGGATGATGAAGCATAGCAACAACACGGAGCAGTTTTCTATATATCTATTTTTTGTACTAATTAGCAGCATTACGAATTGTGACACAATGATCATTAGCACACACACGTTACCAGGATTTACCGTCACAATTAAAATGTTGAAGACCAATAAGAATCCAGGTCCTGATCGTTTCATCTACGAGGAATTAAAATCGGCAAATAGGAAATACTAAACAGCTAATATATATATATATATATATATATATATATATATATATATATATATATATATATATATATATATATATATATATATATATATATATATATATATATATATATATATATATATATATATATATATATATATATATATATATATATATTCAGTAAATCTCTCCAGGCTGGAATTATTCCACTGGACTAGAGACTGGCAGACATCTTTTTTTTTTCACGTTGGCGACTCCAGTCAGGGACAAAAGTCCACATCGAGGTCGGGCCATATTTGAAATATAAAAAGAATTATGAAAGGGAAAAAGAAGAGACAAGGGAAAGCATTTAAGAATTTTGAAGGAAGTGGAAAAACCTTTATTTTGAAATGTGCCAGGTTGTAGTTATTGGGTAAGGGAAGCTGGGAAACGTCTGTCAGTTGTGATGTTCAGACATCTAGAGTCCATTACACTGATCAACAGATTGGGTGTTTCGCAAATGAAAATACCTAAACATTACTAATTTTGGGACGATTGACATGACTATGACGCTTAAGAATATTATTGGCTCTAGTTCTGAAGATAAGGGATGGGTCCCAATATATAGATTTGGCATTGGTTTTCGTGTTGTGCGGCAATTAGGCAAGATCTGGCAACCCCGAGCGTGGGAGGTGGATGATGCTTGTTGTATATGATTTTCTTCCTGGGAGTCGCCAGTGCACACGTGTCGTACTCGTTTCACGATGACTTTTTTTCATACCCTATGTTTTTATTCGTATCGTTCCCTTGTCAGAAAGTAGTATATATTTATATATATATATATATATATATATATATATATATATATATATATATATATATATATATATATATATATATATATTCTTTCAAACTATTCGCCATTTCCCGCATTAGCGAGGTAGCGTCAAGAACAGAGGACTGGACCTTTGAGGAAATATCCTCACCTGGCTCCCTTCTCTGTTCCCTCTTTTTGGAAAAAGAAAAAAACGAGAGGGGAGGATTTCCAGCCCCCCCCCCCCCCCCCCCCGCTCCCTTCTCTTTAGTCGCCCTCTACAACACGCAGGGAATACGTGGGAAGTATTCTTTCTCCCCTATCCCCAGGGATAATATATATATATATATATATATATATATATATATATATATATATATATATATATATATATATATATATATATATATATATATATATATATTCATTTATTTATTTATTTTGCTTTGTCGCTGTCTCCCGCGTTAGCGAGGTAGCGCAAGGAAACAGACGAAAGAATGGCCCAACCCGCCCACATACACATGTATATACATACATGTCCACACACGCACAATATACATACCTATACATCTCAATGTACACATATATATACACACACAGACATATACATATATACACATGTACGTAATTCATACTGTCTGCCTTTATTTGTTCCCATCGCCACCTCGCCACACATGGAATAACAACCCCCTCCCCCCCTCATGCGTGCGTGGTAGCGCCAGGAAAAACACCAAAGGCCCCATTCGTTCACACTCAGTCTCTAGCTGTCATGTAATAATGCACCGAAACCACAGCTCCCTTTCCACATCCTGGCCCCACACACTTTGCATGGTTTACCCCAGACGTTTCATATGCCCTGGTTCAATCCATTGACAGCACGTCGACCCCGGTATACCACATCGTTCCAATTCACTCTATTCCTTGCACGCCTTTCACCCTCCTGCATGTTCAGGCCCCGATCACACAAAATCTTTTTCACTCCATCTTTCCACCTCCAATTTGGTCTCCCACTTCTCCTCGTTCCCTCCACCTCTGACACATATATCCTCTTGGTCAATCATTCCCCACTCATTCTCTCCATGTGACCAAACCATTTTAAAACATCCTTTTCTGCTCTCTCAACCACACTCTTTTTATTTCCACACCTCTGTCTCACCCTTACATTACTTACTCGATCAAACCACCTCACACCACATATTGTCCTCAAACATCTCATTTCCAGCACATCCACCCTCATGCGCACAACTCTATCCATAGCCCACGCCTCGCAACCATACAACATTGTTGGAACCACTATTCCTTCAAACATACCCATTTTTGCTTTCCGAGATAATGTTCTCGACTTCCAAACATTCTTCAAGGCTCCCAGAATTTTCGCCCACTCCCCCACCCTATGATTCACTTCCGCTTCCATGGTTCCATCCGCTGCCAGATCCACTCCCAGATATCTAAAACACTTCACTTCCTCCAGTTTTTCTCCATTCAAACTTACCTCCCAATTGACTTGACCCTCAACCCTACTGTACCTAATAACCTTGCTCTTATTCACATCTACTCTTAACTTTCTTCTTTCACACACTTTACCAAACTCAGTCACCAGCTTCTGCAGTTTCTCACATGAATCAGCAACCAGCGCTGTATCATCAGCGAACAACAACTGACTCACTTCCCAAGCTCTATCATCCACAACAGATGGCATACTTGCCCCTCTTTCCAAAACTCTTGCATTCACCTCCCTAACAACCCCATCCATAAACAAATTAAACAACCATGGAGACATCACACACCCCTGCCGCAAACCTACATTCACTGAGAACCAATCACTTTCCTCTCTTCCTACACGTACACATGCCTTACATCCTCGATAAAACTTTTGACTGCTTCTAACAACTTGCCTCCCACACCATATATTCTTAATACCTTCCACAGAGCATCTCTATCAACTCTATCATACGCCTTCTCCAGATCCATAAATGCTACATACAAATCCATTTGTTTTTCTAAGTATTTCTCGCATACATTCTTCAATGCAAACACCTGATCCACACACTGCTCTTCTCCAATCTGATGCTCTGTACATGCCTTCACCCTCTCAATCAGTACCCTCCCATATAATTTACCAGGTATACTCAACAAACTTATACCTCTGTAATTTGAGCACTCACTCTTATCCCCTTTGCCTTTGTACAATGGCACTATGCAAGCATTCCACCAATCCTCAGGCACCTCACCATGAATCATACATACATTAAATAACCTTACCAACCAGTCAACAATACAGTCACCCGCTTTTTTGATAAATTCCACTGCAATACCATCCAAACCTGCTGCCTTGCCGGCTTTCATCTTCCGTAAAGCTTTTACTACCTCTTCTTTATTTACCAAATCATTTTCCCTGACCCTCTCACTTTGCACACCACCTCGACCAAGACACCCCACATCTGCCACTCTATCATCAAACACATTCAACAAACCTTCAAAATACTCACTCCATCTCCTTCTCACATCACCACTACTTGTTATCACCTCCCCATTAGCGTCCTTCACTGAAGTTCCCATTTGCTCCCTTGTCTTACGCACTTTATTTACCTCCTTCCAAAACATCTTTTTATTCTCCCTGAAATTTAATGATACTCTCTCACCCCAACTCTCATTTGCCCTCTTTTTCACCTCTTGCACCTTTCTCTTGACCTCCTGCCTCTTTCTTTTATACCTCTCCCACTCATTTGCAATTTTCCCAGCTAAAAATCGTTCAAATGCCTCTGTCTTCTCTTTCACTAATAATCTTACTTCTTCATCCCACCACTCACTACCTTTTCTAATCAACCCACCTCCCACGCTTCTCATGCCACAAGCATCTTTTGCGCAAGCCATCAGTGCTTCCCTAAATACATCCCATTCCTCCCCCACTCCCCTTACCTCCTTTGTTCTCACCTTTTTCCATTCTGTACTCAGTCTCTCCTGGTACTTCCTCACACAAGTCTCCTTCCCAAGCTCACTTACTCTCACCACTCTCTTCACCCCAACACTCTCTCTTCTTTTCTGAAAATCCCCACAAATCTTCACCTTCGCTTCCACAAGACAATGATCAGACATCCCTCCAGTTGCACCTCTCAGCACATTAACATCCAAAAGTATCTCTTTCGTGCGTCTATGAATTAACACGAAATCCAATAGCGCTCTCTGGCCATCTCTCCTACTTACATACGTATACTTATGTATATCTCGCTTTTTAAACCAGGTATATATATATATATATATATATATATATATATATATATATATATATATATATATATATATATATATATATATATATATATATATATATCCTTCTTTTTTTTTTTCCAAAAGAAGGAACAGAGAAGGGGGCCAGGTGAGGATATTCCCTCAAAGGCCCAGTCCTCTGTTCTTAGCGCTACCTCGCTAATGCGGGAAATGGCGAATAGTATGAAAAAAAGAAAAAAAAAAAAAAATATATATATATATATATATATATATATATATATATATATATATATATATATATATATATATATATATTATCCCTGGAGATAGGGGAGAAAGAATACTTCCCACGTATTCCCTGTGTCGTAGAAGGCGACTAAAAGGGAAGGGAGCGGGGGGCTGGAAATCCTCCCCCTCTTGTTTTTTTTTTTTTTTTTTTTTTCCCAAAGAAGGAACAGAGAAGGGGGCCAGATGAGGATATTCCCTCAAAGGCCTAGTCCTCTGTTCTTAATGCTACCTCGCTAATGCGGGAAATGGCGCATAGTATGAAAAAAAAAAATATCTATATATATATATATATATTCCCTCAAAGGCCCAGTCCTCTGTTCTTAGCGCTACCTCGCTAATGCGGGAAATGGCGAATAGTATGAAAAAAAAAAGAAGAAAAAAAAATTTTATTATACTTTGTCGCTGTCTCCCGCGTTTGCGAGGTAGCGCAAGGAAACAGACGAAAGAAATGGCCCAACCCCCCCCCCCCATACACATGTATATACATACGTCCACACACGCAAATATACATACCTACACAGCTTTCTATGGTTTACCCCAGACGCTTCACATGCCTTGATTCATTCCACTGACAGCACGTCAACCCCTGTATACCACATGACTCCAATTCACTCTATTCCTTGCACGCCTTTCACCCTCCTGCATGTTCAGGCCCCGATCACACAAAATCTTTTTCACTCCATCTTTCCACCTCCAATTTGGTCTCCCACTTCTCCTCGTTCCCTCCACCTCCGACACATATATCCTCTTGGTCAATCTTTCCTCACTCATTCTCTCCATGTGCCCAAACCACTTCAAAACACCCTCTTCTGCTCTCTCAACCACGCTCTTTTTATTTCCACACATCTCCCTTACCCTTACGTTACTTACTCGATCAAACCACCTCACACCACACATTGTCCTCAAACATCTCATTTCCAGCACATCCATCCTCCTGCGCACAACTCTATCCATAGCCCACGCCTCGCAACCATACAACATTGTTGGAACCACTATTCCTTCAAACATACCCATTTTTGCTTTCCGAGATAATGTTCTCGACTTCCACACATTCTTCAAGGCTCCCAGAATTCTCGCCCCCTCCCCCACCCTATGATCCACTTCCGCTTCCATGGTTCCATCCGCTGCCAGATCCACTCCCAGATATCTAAAACACTTCACTTCCTCCAGTTTTTCTCCATTCAAACTCACCTCCCAATTGACTTGACCCTCAACCCTACTGTACCTAATAACCTTGCTCTTATTCACATTTACTCTTAACTTTCTTCTTCCACACACTTTACCAAACTCAGTCACCAGCTCCTGCAGTTTCTCACATGAATCAGCCACCAGCGCTGTATCATCAGCGAACAACAACTGACTCACTTCCCAAGCTCTCTCATCCACAACAGACTTCATACTTGCCCCTCTTTCCAAAACTCTTGCATTTACCTCCCTAACAACCCCATCCATAAACAAGTTAAACAACCATGGAGACATCACACACCCCTGCCGCAAACCTACATTCACTGAGAACCAATCACTTTCCTCTCTTCCTACACGTACACATGCCTTACATCCTCGATAAAAACTTTTCACTGCTTCTAACAACTTTCTTCCCACACCATATATTCTTAATACCTTCCACAGAGCCTCTCTATCAACTCTATCATATGCCTTCTCCAGATCCATAAATGCTACATACAAATCCATTTGCTTTTCTAAGTATTTCTCACATACATTCTTCAAAGCAAACACCTGATCCACACATCCTCTACCACTTCTGACACCACACTGCTCTTCCCCAATCTGATGCTCTGTACATGCCTTCACCCTCTCAATCAATACCCTCCCATATAATTTACCAGGAATACTCAACAAACTTCTACCTCTGTAATTTGAGCACTCACTCTTATCCCCTTTGCCTTTGTACAATGGCACTATGCACGCATTCCGCCAATCCTCAGGCACCTCACCATGAGTCATACATACATTAAAATAACCTTACCAACCAGTCAACAATACAGTCACCCCCTTTTTTAATAAATTCCACTGCAATACCATCCAAACCTGCTGTCTTGCCGGCTTTCATCTTCCGCAAAGCTTTTACTACCTCTTCTCTGTTTACCAAATCATTTTCGCTAACCCTCTCACTTTGCACACCACCTCGACCAAAACACCCTATATCTGCCACTCTATCATCAAACACATTCAACAAACCTTCAAAATACTCACTCCATCTCCTTCTCACATCACCACTACTTGTTATCACCTCCCCATTTGCGCCCTTCACTGAAGTTCCCATTTGCTCCCTTGTCTTACGCACTTTATTTACCTCCCTCCAGAACATCTTTTTATTCTCCCTAAAATTTAATGATACTCTCTCACCCCAACTCTCATTTGCCCTTTTTTCACCTCTTGCACCTTTCTCTTGACCTCCTGTCTCTTTCTTTTATACATCTCCCACTCAATTGCATTTTTTCCCTGCAAAAATCGTCCAAATGCCTCTCTCTTCTCTTTCACTAATACTCTTACTTCTTCATCCCATCACTCACTACCCTTTCTAATCAACCCACCTCCCACTCTTCTCATGCCACAAGCATCTTTTGCGCAATCCATCACTGACTCCCTAAATACATCCCATTCCTCCCCCACTCCCCTTACTTCCATTGTTCTCACCTTTTTCCATTCTGTACTCAGTCTCTCCTGGTACTTCCTCACACAGGTCTCCTTCCCAAGCTCACTTACTCTCACCACCCTCTTCACCCCAACATTCACTCTTCTTTTCTGAAAACCCATACAAATCTTCACCTTAGCCTCCACAAGGTGAGTAATGTGGCAGTTGAGGGAATAATTGGTATACATGGGGTGTTCAGTGTTGTAAATGGAAATGGTGAAGAGCTTGTAGATTTATGTGCTGAAAAAGGACTGATGATTGGGAATACCTGGTTTAAAAAGCGAGATATACATAAGTATACTTATGTAAGTAGGAGAGATGGCCAGAGAGCGTTATTGGATTACGTGTTAATTGACAGTCGTGCGAAAGAGAGACTTTTGGATGTTAATGTGCTGAGAGGTGCAACTGGAGGGATATATATATATATATATATATATATATATATATATATATATATATATATATATATATATATATATATATATATATATATATATATATATATATATATATATATATATATATATATTGGAAATGATCACAATTGAGCGCGTGATCAAGTATATTCCTATGAGTCCAAGGGAAAATGAAACACGGTAAGTCTCCAAGTGCACTTTCGTTTATTAATCACATCATCAGGGGAGATACAAAAAAGAAATATAACAATCAGTTGATATACTACGAAGAGACGTGGCTAGGACGCCATTTGGTAGACAAGTGACTGCCCGAATGGAGGTCAGGTGCCTTCAATGCTGGCATTAAGCGTATGATAAACTAATTATGTGGACAAGAAGGGAAACTGTTTACAAATTTTATCAACAATAAAACTACCTAATTTGTATAGACCTTCACTAATATTAAGGTTAGAGTTCTTTGTGGCAGGTGTCACACTCTCCTAAGATCACAACATACGTGGTGACCTGGCAGGTCTCACACTCTCCTAAGATCACAACATACGTGGTGACCTGGCAGGTCTCACACCCTCCCAGGATCACAACATACGTGGTGACCTGGCAGGTCTCACACCCTCCCAGGATCACAACATACGTGATGACCTGGCAGGTCTCACACTCTCCCAGGATCACAACATACTTGGTGACCTGGCAGATCTCACACTCTCCCAGGATCACAACATACGTGATGACCTGGCAGGTCTCACACTCTCCCAGGATCACAGCATACGTGGTGACCTGGCAGGTCTTACACTCTCCCAGGATCACAACATACGTGGTGACCTGGCAGGTCTTACACTCTCCCAGGATCACAACATACGTGGTGACCTGGCAGGTCTCACACTCTCCCAGGATCACAACATATGTGGTGACCTGGCAGGTCTCACACTCTCCCAGGATCACAACATACGTGGTGACCTGGCAGGTCTCACACTCTCCCAGGATCACAACGTACGTGATGACCTGGCAGGTCTCACACTCTCCCAGGATCACAACATACTTGGTGACCTAGCAGATCTCACACTCTCCCAGGATCACAACATACGTGGTGACCTGGCAGGTCTCACACTCTCCCAGGATCACAGCATACGTGGTGACCTGGCAGGTCTAACACTCTTCCAGATATACAAAACACGCGTTGGTGTGACCTGGACTCATACTGGTCAAGGATCACAACACACATGGTAGAGTGGCCGGGATTCACCCTCCCTAAGAACCAAAGTAATATGGTGGCTCAGCTGGAACTTGCTCTCCCACGAAGACAGCATACATGATCGCGTGGCTGGGCCTCACACACCACCGGGACCATATCTGGTGAAGACTCGCACTATTCCCAGGTCTGGAAGGGACTCACACTCTGCCAGGATTACAGCCCACATACTGGCCAGGACACATTGTCCAAGGAACATAGCACACGTAGTGATGGTGTGGCTAAGACTTGCACCGACCCAGGAGCAAAGAAATAGTGATGGCCTGGCTGTGAGGCAGAGTCTTCAGCAAAATGACAAGAGAGGTGGTGGTGTGGTCAGACTTGTACCCTCCTGGAGACAGACTAACCTTGTCTGTGTGGCTGGATTTCAGACTGTCTTTGAGCACAATGGACGTCGTCCTGTGGTGGGAACTCCTAAAGGCTCGTAGCCTGGGTGTGGTGGGAGGCTTGCAGAGTTCCAATGAGTTCCCCGCTAAGGTGATAACATTAGGCAGGGAAACATATAGTGTCTTGAACCTGATCATTGAGTTTTCTTTTTTCACTTTTCCATTCATATAAGATTCCAGACGTCCACTTGTTGTACTGTTTACTAGGAACTGAACTTCCCTTTTCTGAAAAACGATGCTGAAGACTTTTAAAATCACGATCTGTACAATCTTGATTCAGATTCATTCCATTTCTGAAAAAGATAAGCAAACACGTTTCCCAGCACATCCCGTATTCTGGTCTGGCCTGGAAATGACAGACAAGACGTAGGTGGTGCGCTGCCCCATGAATCCCGACCGTGATGATGCCCCTGGGCCATACGAAAAAGAGGGGAGGTAACCCCCCCTCCCCTCACCCGCCACATAATTGAGTTCCACCTTGTCAATATGTCTCCCCCCTCCACCCACCTCCAGACTAGGGCCCTACATATTCCCTCCAGGAACACAACACACACAAGATGGCGGAGCCAAATTACTGAGTATCACAATCATCCAAGAATACACAACACTTGGTGATGAGTTAAGAACACACACGCTTTCTGAGCGAACCACCACACATGGTGGTGAGGCTGGGACATAACTCTCCAGGGAACCACCACACATGATGGTGAGGCTGGGACATAACTCTCCAGGGAAGCACCACACATGGTGGTGAGGCTGGGACATAACTCTCCAGGGAAGCACCACACATGATGGTGAGGCTGGGACATAACTCTCCAGGGAACCACCACACATGATGATGAGGCTGGGACATAACTCTCCAGGGAACCACCACACATGATGATGAGGCTGGGACATAACTCTCCAGGGAACCACTCCACAGCTGCTGGTGTGGTGGATATTCACACACTCCAGGGAACACATCACATGACCATGTAGCCAGGACGTACATTCGCCCAGGATCACAGTACACGTGGGGCTCTGATGTTATGTTCTCGCACAGAACACAACACACAGTAACGTGTTGCCTGGGCTCGCACTCCCTGAGGAACACAGTACACTTGGTGATGTGACCAGGAGCCAGAGTCTCCCAGTAACACAAGTCTCTCAGCAACAAAGTGCACATGGTGGATGTGCCGAGGTCACACATCCCAGGTAACACAACCCACGTTATGATATCATCTTGAACAACACTCTCCTAAAGTACAACACAGCTTGTGGTGGCGTCCCAAGGACTCACGCCCCCAGGAACACAGCAAGCATA
This sequence comes from Panulirus ornatus, assembly GCF_036320965.1. NCBI lineage: Eukaryota > Metazoa > Arthropoda > Malacostraca > Decapoda > Palinuridae > Panulirus > Panulirus ornatus. The sequence continues at coordinate 3,442,965 of NC_092292.1, read as the reverse complement.
TACGTATGCCCAGGACTTACACTTTCTCAGGGGCACAGCACACAAGGTACTGTGGCCAAGGGCCACACTGCCAGGGACGCAACATTTGTGGTGGCGTGGCCACGTTCACACTACCCCAGGAACGTGACACACTTGGTAACGTGGCCACGTTCACACTACCCCAGGAACGTGACATACTTGGTAGCGTGGCCACGTTCATACTACCCCAGGAACGTGACATACTTGGTAGTGTGGCCACGTTCACACTACCCCAGGAACGTGACACGCTTGGTAGCGTGTAGCCACGTTCACACTACCCCAGGAACGTGATATACTTGGCAGCGTGGCCAGTTTTCAAACTACTCCATGAGCACAACACACTTGCAAGCGTGGCCATTATTCACACTATCTCAGGAATGGAGCACACTAGGTGAGGTGGCCATTTTTTACGCTCTCAAAGGATAAGAACAGACGAGTAACATGACCTGGCCTCAGACTCACTAGGGACCACAACACTCGAGGTGGTGCGACAGTGATTCAATGTTGCCCAAAACCGCAACACACACCGTGGCGTGGCTGGCGGCCATACTCTTCCAGCAACACAATAATAACACTCACTTCGTCTTGGCCGGAATATACGTTCTCTCAGGAACACAACACTTGTGGTGGTGATGCCAGGATATACACTCTCCCAGGAACACAACAGAAGTGAAGGTGTTGCCAGGACACACACTCTCCCAGCTGTGTAACTCTCCCTCCTCTTCTTGGTCTCTCTTATATCATCTTCCCATCATAACATTAATCTTACCTAAAACATAACCCAATCATCACATTTTCTTTATTTAGATTCCCACCAGTTCTTGATACCTTACCGACTTGATTAAGCTTTCGACCTTATTTATAACTATATCATTTTCACTAACGTACACATATTACTGAGGCAATATATCTATATAGTTCCCTACATTTCTTTAGAGCATTTTCGTTCATCACTCTCATATTTTCCCCACACTTGGCTCAGCTGTGGCCAGATCCTGTTTCAGCTGACTTGCTTTATTTCTCCTTATCTTTTATCTTCTCTCTAGCACCTGCTCCTCAGTTCTCCAATATACTTCCCAGCCAAATGTTTTTGTCCTCATCTTTATGCTGCAATAAGTTGTCTACGTTATTCTACCTCTTGAACTTTTAGCGTAACAAAGTAATGTATCCCTTTCTTCCAACATGTCAGTCCGCATATTTTTGGTGTGTCTTTATTTATGTTACAGATTCTTTACACATTATTTACATGGGAAATAACTTCTGATCTCCAGCTTCAGTTATTACGTATATCTGTGTACACATACTTCCCTTTCAGATCCTCATCTAAAACAAACAAATATCTAACTGTTTTTTGTCACATAACACATTCCTCCCCTCTCTCTCTCTTTCACCTCCTCCAACAGTCTCCCTGTTTCTTCTAATTTGCTCTCCTCTTCCAAACTTTTTTCATAATTCTTCTCTCCTTATAATTATCATGAGATCTTTCTACTTCCTTCCTTCTCCCCTTCCATCTCTGTGATCCTCTCCTCCTTTCTAATTCTTCTCTCTTTGCACCGTTTCTTTACCCTGGCTTCTCGTTCCCTTCTCCTTCCTCCCTTCCTCCCTGGTGAGGCTGTCACTCAGGCGCGGGTCCTCTCTGGCCTGTGGTGCTCCACAAGCCTCCTCCAGAGACTGTCAAGTGGCCCTCGACCGACTCTTCTAAGTCTTCTGTCTCCGCGTGCTACCCCGCCGCTCCTGCCGCGTTTGTTGCTCTGACGTGTTGTCCAGTGTCGCCTCCCGCTGCCCTAGTCCTCCTCCCGCCTCTTGTGTGACAAGATGTCGTACTAACGTGGTCCGCTGCCCAGCTGCTCCTCACGTATCTTGTAGTCTACCATGTCATCTGTCACCTCCCTCTACCCTACTCGTCCTTCAGTGTCTAATACTGTGTCATGTCCTTGGTCGCCAGTCTTGCTTCCTCCGTATCTCAAGCTCTGCTAACACCAGCTGTAAATCACAGACCTGCCGCCAGCTACTCCTATACACGCTTTAGATCTACCGCTGACCTTTCCGAAGACTGTAAACCTGTCATCTGGTATCCTGGATCTTATACTGTAATTTGTTAGTTCTGGTCCATAACCTGGGCATTGCAACCTGGCTTTAATACTAACGTTCTAAGGCTGTCATGTGTTGCTGGTGATGTTGACAGTTTGGTGCAAAATTGAACCGTTATTATTGTTATCATTACTATTATCATTATCATTATTATCATTATAATTATCATTATTATTATTATTATTATTATTATTATTATTATTATTATTATTATTATTATTATTATCATTATCATTATTGTTATTATTATTATTACTATCATTATTATCATCATTATTATCATTATTGTTATTATCATTATCATTATTGTTATTATAATTATTATCATTATTATTGTTATTATCATTATTGCTATTATCATTATTATTATTATTATTATAATTATTATTATTATCATTATTATTATTATTACTATTATCATTATCATTTTTATTATTATTATCATTATCATTATAATTACTATCATCATTATTATCATTCTCATTATTATGATCATTCATTTATCACGTGTGCTTTTACGAATAACACAGTGACAGATAGAATAGATAGAAAGATGAATTTAATGCAGATAAGATGCGAGAAAAAAGCGGAAAGAGAAATCATCAATGTAAAAGGGGAGAAAACAGAGAATGATTAGGGAATAGCATGTTGCTGTGAGAGGAACACGGGAAATACAGTAAGATTTCTGTAGTGATCGTGGAATGTAAAGAAAGCGAAGGAAAGCAAATATCAAGTGAAGTTTAATCCATAACGTGTGGCAAATGAAGGTCAAGTGTGGGGGTAACGCCACGAATATACCGGTGCTGAGGCGACTGAAGAAATGAGAAAAACACGATGCTCAGAGAACAAAGAATTCACTCATGAAAACATTACAAATAGTTCTTATAAATTTCGGTCGAGAGAAAACTGAACATCGGTACGATATCTGAGTACATGACCCGTGGGTCACGTGTGATGAACGTAGAAAACGATCAAGCTTGGTCGGATGATAACCAGCAAACTACTGTTAGCGTCATTACAGAGAGACAGTAACACATGACCGAGGCTTCACCTCCCGACTGACACGTTCTCCTTCATACCCTCTCCCTCCACCACTTCCCTCCACCACCTCCCTCCCCTGACCTTCCCTCCCCGACCTTTCCTCCCCTGACCAACCATCCCCTGACCTTCCCTCCCCTGACCTTCCCTCCCCTGACCTTCCCTCCACCACCTACCTCCCCTGACCCTCCCACCCCGACCTTCCCTCCCCTGACCTTCCCTCCCCTGACCTTCCCTCCCCTGACCTTCCCTCCCCGACCTTTCCTCCCCTGACCAACCATCCCCTGACCTTCCCTCTCTGACCTTCCCTCCCCAGACTATTCCTACAGCTCACACATAATATCAGAATTTGTTATCGCTAATAGCAACAAGGTAATAAATTGTTATTAACCTATTTTCTCTCTTTTTCATACATACTCGCCATTTCCCGCTTTAGCGAGGCAGCTTCAAGAACAGAGGACTGAGCCTTAGGGGAACACTCACCTGGCCACATTCTCTTTTCCGTCCTTTGGGAAAGTTTTGAAGATGGGAGACCAGTGAAGAAAACGTCTTTCCTGACCGTTCATTCATCTCATATCCTTATGACTGAAGTCTATAAAGATGAGACTCACAAGAATAACACAGCTAAACCTCCAAGTACGTAAGTTTGGGATTATTTAGATATTGTACAACAGGACTGGAAAATGATCATCACGCCATTATGATTTTTCTTTTATAAACATCCATAGAATTTGTCACTTAGAAAACATTTCATCAACCGAACACCGTCTCTGCAGCTTCTAGGAATCACAAATTGGTAGTTTTATTGATATATTAATGTTTTTCATTTCTTCCTTAGCATAAGTTCTGAAAAATCATGTATACCGTAGCTACACAAATGTCAACTTCTATGTAAGAATGTACAAGATATGAGTAGAATTCCTGTAACCCTCGCACAGCCAATCTACATATACGACCGTTGGCATGTAAGTGTATGTGTTATTACTGGCAACACGTACCAACGGTGCGTCAGAGAGAGCGAGGGAGTGAGGCAGGGAGAGGGGAGGCCACAGCACGGCAGGACAGAAGGTTTATCACTTCTAAAACTAAACTTTATGTAGCCAGCAAAGGTGTCAACGGGTCGGGCTGGTGTCTGGTATTACTCTCTTCATACTGGGAAAATATATATAATATCATTCATCTTGTAGAGAAAGATCATTATGTAATGATGATACATTGGAGTATGTAATAACAATCTATTAGAGTGTTTGTAGCAACATTAAGAACTTATGGTATCATAATGATATATGAGAGTGGGAGGGAAGATTGAGGAGGGAATATCAAGGAAGGAAGGGTAGGGGAGGGAAGGTCTGGAAAGGGATTGTCGGGGAGGGAAGGTTGGTGGAGGGAAGGTCGGGGGAGGGAAGGTCGGAGGAGGGAAGGTCGGGGAGGGAAGGTCGGTGGAAGGAAGGTCGGGGGAGGGAAGGTCGGAGGAGGGAAGGTCGGCAGAGGGAAGGTCGGGGGATGGAAGGTCGGGGGAGGGAAGGTCGGAGGAGGGAAGGTAGGGGAAGGGATGGTTGAGATGATTAAGAAGCAGGTAAAGGATTCAAGGTACAGGTCGACCTGACCTCTCTCTCATTACAGGAGAGAATGAAGTGAGGTCATCGAGGGTGACCTGTGTGTTGATCCCTTCGTCTGTTTATTGATTGACCCATAACCTTACCTTCGTGTAGTGGCGTTGTTTCTCTTAATACTTGATATCTTTCTTTGCATTGTGTTTTTTTCCTGCATATTATGTACACTTGCTACTTGTGATATATATATATATATATATATATATATATATATATATATATATATATCCTAGTCTAAGCCAGGTACCCATTTCATCGGCCAACCCTTAGGGGTGGATGAACGGCTGGATTGACTGTGGACCGACTGCCGCATGCAGGATTCGAACCTATGCGATAGACACTGGACAGTCCGTGAGTGCGTCATGGTCAGGAACGCTAACCACTACACCACGGTATATTTTAACGTTGGGATATTCAATTATGAACTGTAGAATTTTAATTGTCGACTGGGAAATATTGCCTTTGTTGAATTTATTGTATCATTATAATATCATATTTTACATAGAGTGGTCTCATTCGTCATATTTTTTGTTCCATTTTTATTGATCATTCATTTCATGTTGAGCTTTCATGATATATATTTGTTAAGAAACATTTTAGATTATATTCTTTTAACAGAAACTGATAATGTATATATTACATGCATACCCAACCCTACCCTTGGAGAGGCTTTATAACTACCACTGGATGGTAGAGATAGGTCTGCTGGTTCAGGTCCTTCTTGTTCTAAAACAGATGATAATTTTTCCTTCTACGTGGATTGCAGTTTTGAAGCTGCTGTTGCCCTATAAGTGGTCCTGGATTTGTATAATGATAACAGTGATATATATCACTTGGTGTATACATGAATATATGTATGTATGAGTGTATGATACTATAGTATGAAGCGCAATGAATGATTCATATTTTTAAATTCATAGCCTTTGAAAGTATTCTTAGATTAAAGTTTGCTTCTTTTTAATCAACATGTGGCTGAAGGTTTTCACACCAAAGCATTTATTCATACCAGTGTTTGAAGTGCTGATTAGCCTCCTCCAGTCAGGCATTGCTGGATTTTACATGCAAATTTTACATAATAATTCTCCACAGATTTACTCTGGAGTTGAAATGACTTTTGAAAACTTAAAGAGATATCGTATTCCCGTGAAAGTTTGCAAATGTTTTATCCTAACCAAAAATATTAGTTTTTTGATACTATCTTTCACCGCTTTTCTTTAAGCTCATTTTGCATTCGAGAGACAAAAATCTATTGTAGAAGAGAATGAAAATTGCCAAAGATGTAAGCAGATGATGCGGTGCTGGTAGCTCAGTCACATGACGGACTGGGTAGAATTATGGGCTCCTTTACTAATGTCTGTAGGAGGAGGATCCTAAGATCAAATGAGAGTAATAGTAAGACTTCAGCGCCTGAACTGATGGGAAGTTATCATGTGATATCACTCTTCATGGTGAAGGACTGGAACCGGTGGATGAATTCTGTTATCTGGAGGCAAAGTGCATTGAGGACGGTGCTGGAGAAGCTGACGTTGATGATAGAGACTTGCAAGGAGAAAAATTTGGAGTTATAATGAAAACTCTGATGAATGGAGCAGATGAAGTGTAGAGTGTACCAGAAGGTAACGTGATGGAGGACGTGTCCCAGCTCTGGTGGGTCAATGTGGAGCTGAGATTCCTATTGCTGTCGATAGGAATAAGAATAAAGGTAACAAAGATGAGTAACCTGAGTATTATGGTTAAAAGATGGAGTGATACACAGAGTGATGAAGGATGATGGAAGATGGATGTATGGTGTGGCATATCATTTTGGAGAGCAATTTTGAGAAGTTTGAAGATGGTCTGGTGTTACTCAGTGTACTGCATGAGGAAGGCTGGTGAAGAACATGGTATAAGTGGTCCAGTCGAAGGTACAAGGAGGAGGAGAGGCGGACCGGAGATGAGACAGATGGAAACCATGCAGGAATCAATTAGGCCAAAGGATACTTCAGATTAGGACGGCAGAAGATGAATCTGGCATCTGACGCAGTGGAAGCCACTTGTGTCCCACTTGTATCTTACTGATGTGCAAAGAGAGAAACAAGAAGCACTTGTATCAGCAAGGATGATCATGTTTCATTATAAAGGTCAGTATTTGTAGAATTAAATATGTATTAGAGTGATTTGGAAGAAGCCATGTGCATGATACACTCATGGAAATAGTAGAGGATTCAAAGATATCATAAGTATCATTATAAGTATTATCCTTATCATTATTATGATTATCATTATTATCATTATTATTATTATCATTATCATCATTATCATTATTATTATTATCATTATCATTATTATTATTATTATTATTATTATTATTATTATTATTATTATTATTATTATTATCATTACTATTATCATTATCTTTTTTTTTTTTTTTGCCGCTGTCTCCCGCGTTTGCGAGGTAGCGCAAGGAAACAGACGAAAGAAATGGCCCAACCCATCCCCATACACAATGTACACACACACACACGCCCACACACGCAAATATACATGCCTATACATCTCAATGTACACATATATATACACACACAGACATATACATATATACCCATGCACACAATTCACACTGTCTGCCCCTATTCATTCCCATCGCCACCTCGCCACACATGGAATACCATCCCCCTCCCCCCTCATGTGTGCGAGGTAGCACTAGGAAAAGACAACAAAGGCCCCATTCGTTCACACTCAGTCTCCAGCTGTCACGCAATAATGCCCGAAACCACAGCTCCCTTTCCACATCCAGGCCCCACAAAACTTTCCATGGTTTACCCCAGACGCTTCACATGCCCTGATTCAATCCACTGACAGCACGTCAACCCCGGTATACCACATCGATCCAATTCACTCTATTCCTTGCCCTCCTTTCACCCTCCTGCATGTTCAGGCCCCGATCACACAAAATCTTTTTCACTCCATCTTTCCACCTCCAATTTGGTCTCCCACTTCTCCTCGTTCCCTCCACCTCCGACACATATATCCTCTTGGTCAATCTTTCCTCACTCATTCTCTCCATGTGCCCAAACCATTTCAAAACACCCTCTTCTGCTCTCTCAAGCACGCTCTTTTTATTTCCACACATCTCTCTTACCCTTACATTACTTACTCGATCAAACCACCTCACACCACACATTGTCCTCAAACATCTCATTTCCAGCACATCCACCCTCCTGCGCACAACTCTATCCATAGCCCACGCCTCGCAACCATACAACATTGTTGGAACCGCTATTCCTTCAAACATACCCATTTTTGCTTTCCGAGATAATGTTCTCGACTTCCACACATTCTTCAAGGCTCCCAGGATTTTCGCCGCCTCCCCCACCCTATGATTCACTTCCGCTTCCATGGTTCCATCCGCTGCCAGATCCACTCCCAGATATCTAAAACACTTTACTTCCTCCAGTTTTTCTCTATTCAAACTTACCTCCCAATTGACCTAACCCTCAACCCTACTGTACCTAATAACCTTGCTCTTATTCACATTTACTCTTAACTTTCTTCTTTCACACACTTTACCAAACTCAGTCACCAGCTTCTGCAGTTTCTCACATGAATCAGCCACCAGCGCTGTATTATCAGCGAACAACAAATGACTCACTTCCCAAGCTCTCTCATCCACAACAGACTTCATACTTGCCCCTCTTTCCAAAACTCTTGCATTTACCTCCCTAACAACCCCATCCATAAACAAATTAAACAACCATGGAGACATCACACACCCCTGCCGCAAACCTACATTATTATTATTATTATTATCATTATCTTTATTATTACTATTATTATTATTACTATTATTATTATTATCATTATCATTATAACTATTATTATTATCATCATTATTATTATTATTATTATTATTATTATTATTATTATTATTATTATTATTATTATTATTATTATTATTATTATTATTATTATCATCATTATTATTATTATCATAATCATCATCATCATTATTAGTAGTAGTATTATCATCATCATATTATTGTTATTATTATCATTATTATTATTATCATTATCATTATTGTTATTATCATTATTATTAACATTATCATTATTATTATCATTATTATTATTATTATTATTATTATTATTATTAGTAGTAGTAGTAGTAGTAGTAGTAGTAGTAGTAGTAGTAGTATCATTATTATCATTATCATTATTATTATTATCATCATTACTATTATTATCATTATCTTTATTAACATCAGAAATGGCTTTCTCCCAAGCACAACTATAAATATTAAATATATCAGTACATCATAATACACCCAGTAGATTCTGTATGATATGACACGGTACTGCATATATTAAGGTGGTAAAGTCTCTGTAGTTCACTGAGAACTGCAATGTAGAATTCAGATCCACTGTCTAAAAGAATCACCCCTGGAGTCGAGTGTCGACCAATAATAATGGCATCCTTAATGCTTGGGTAAACCCATTACAACATTTTGATTCATCATACACCACCTGCCATCAGGGATGCTGCATGTAAAGATACGTAATCTCGTATAATGAGATCATTAAATGGTACCTCACTCTCCTGACGGAAAAATCACGTTTTCCCTCAAATACAACAAATTGGAGATTGCAGTGATTCACGTAACGAAGACTGTAGCTTTCTCCACATCGAGGGCAGTTCCAGGGCTACAACGTGAGAGCAAGTTAACCTCTGTGGCTGACGACCCATAGACTCAAAGGTGGAAGTGAAGTGTTGTGTAGTCAGATACCAGAGAGATAACTTACCTTTATGATCAGTCAGTAAGATCAAGGTGTCTCATCACCAAATCTAAAGTGTTTAAAGTAACCAGACCATGGCTCCAGCCTCCGGATAATAAGTCCCCGTATATAAGGTTCTGTTAACATATCATACAGTAGGTATTATTCTACCATCAAGACTGCGTGAGGGATACCCTGAGTCCCTTATTGGAAGCATCAGTTGCCATAGTGAAAGGCTCAGAAACCTTGGGATACCAGAATACTTTAAACATTTAAGAGCCTCCCTCCGCCTTTTTTCAGACACATTCTTGACTTCTTTTGAGAGCATCTGTCAGCTACTTGACCAAACTTGCAAAGTTGTGTATGATCATCTGGAAAAAAATCAACAACAGGTAAATCCATGTAGGAATTGAAGCAAGAGACTGTATAACTTCCCTGACCTGGTCACCACTTCCTTGTTTACATTATGTCTTGGAAACCACAACAATTTCTGGAGACACCTTCCTCTGTGACTGTTTGATCTTCCGTTCAGTACGCTTTTAATTCCAGTCAATCAACTATAACTTATTGTGATGATTAATATTCTTCCAGATTACAGTAATGTCATGTAAGTACACTGGCAGCGTACTCCACAATAGTCCTTGAGGAAGTGTTCTCACCAAAGAAGCGAGGGTGACGGAACCTTCGAAATCTGTTGATTGTTGATAATGATACTGGGAGATCACAAATCCAGTCATAGGCTTAGTTTCTTTATCCAAGCTCACAAACTAAGATCCTATCTGAGGTTAGTACTACATAAAACCATATTCATCTTGCCTGTGGATTAGGTATATAGGTATACAAGGAACGGCAAAGGAAACCTTGTCAGGTATGGTTACTGCATTCAGTAGGTGATAAACCATCGCTGGACGGAGGTCACGTCCTATGGTGGGACTAGGAATAATTGCACACACACCAGGGCTTACACCAGACTCAGTAATTTGTTGACCATTTCATTGAGTATGTCCTTGTAGCTGGGATAACTGTGAGTTTTAGACTACAGTCTTGAACGATACCCAAGCTTCTGTCTCATCAGTGTTCAGATTGCTCATCATGTGTCAACTTTTTGATTCGTGACCCAACAACGATTCCTTTTTTTACTTTTTCGTTATTTGGCTCCGGAAATTTACTGCCTTTGTATCAGTAGCAGTTTACTAACTTATCTGGTACTTTGATAAACTGCCTCACATCAAACTCAACTTTATGTGGAGTGATGATAACAAAACTTTATCATGCTCAATCAGCTTTACACAATTGATGGTCTTTGAACCTGGAGTCAATGTGTTTCTAGGAGGCCATTCCCTTTTCTTCCAGTTTTTACTTCTCTCTCTAATGCCCAACTCACATGAGAAGCATGGCATTGTTGTGTGCCCAGCCCCGGACTCTGTATTATATGTGACGATAGTTGCGCACCAACTATACAAAATAAGCGATATGAATGTCTCAAATAGATAAAGATGATGAGATAAATGGTTTTCATTTTTGGATTCTTTACACTCTATGTGTTATAGCTCCGTAATGTGTCTTGATATTTTAATTGCATGCCAGTGAATCAAAAGTAACAGCACAAACCATTTGCCGATTCAGGTGCAAAAACATTTACTCCAATCAAGCGCTTGTCATTCACTTCGAATTCGCAGTGTAGGTTGTTCTTTTAAAGTGGATGTCACACAACATCAGTTGGTCAAACAACGTATATACCACAATCATGTTAGACTACATCTTGTCTCTGAGAATCAGCGAAAATTTAGGAAGAAAGTAACTGGTTACCCATTCATGGTTCCCGACAAGTACAGTCCATCAGCATGAAGGTTGAATTGTCCTATGGTAACCATCAGTCATCATTTCCTCACTCAAGTGTTCATCCAAGGTACCACAGGAGGATCACCACAACGGGTCGAGGTATCAGAGACTACTTACTGGAACACATTAAGAATCAACCAGGTTTAAGATATTGGGCTTCCTCGCAAGTCTTCCTCATGATGACTAGGATCTTGATGTCATGACCAGTTACTATTCGTGGTTCGTCTACGGTTGTGAGTGTCCGATTTTCATTCGCTGGCACCTGCAGCGCGCCATACCAGTTCTCTGTTAGGTTCCCTGATTATCTGTAGACTCCCGTCTTCCCTGAGTGCTCGGTCTTGTTCATCCCACTGCCTCCTGCCTGCTAAGACAGACGCTTGTTCTGCAGGCTGACTGCTCCCAGCTGGAGTTACTACCTTAAGACACCTGAACTCTCATACTGACTCACGGTCTTCGGCTACGCACTTCCCACATATCCAACATGATATCCTGCTGTTAGTGTTGCACGTATGTCACGGCATTTGTAGGTCAACATGATGCTGTAAATCCTTCGGCATACACAGAACTCTAGTGCCAAAGCGAGGATTCAGAAGTAGTGCAATAATGAGACTGAGTTCCTATGGAGACCTAAGCTGTATAAGGTGCACGAACACTTTACGTTGCATGAGTCGCCTCCCTAATTGAACTTACTCGACAGTTTTGGACTGAGCGCCCCTTACCCTACCTTCGTCTCCTGGAGCAAGTGGACGATGGAACATGGAAACTCACCTTCAGCCAGTGTCACTTTAAGGAAGACCCTCCATATAAGCAAAAGAGAGAACTTTATAAAGACCTCTCGGGTGTAATGGTCATTTAAAGGAATAACGTCCTTTAAGTTTCCGTCTTTAACGCCCCCCCCGCCTGGTCGACCTGAGGGAAAACCTACAACACAACCACACCTCCACCCAGACTGACCCTATCTTGTGGACATCATCCTCGCTCTATCATCGCGGGTCATATTCAGAACCTGAACTGTCTGTACACCAAATGGATAGCAAAGAAATCGGGTCGTCCGTAAATATAAACGTATTAGCTCACTGCTGACGTTTGTAAAATTCTTTCGTCTGATGTAGAATCATTGCCAGTGAACATAAGATCTTCTATATTCAGTCATTATTCATACTGATTGTAAAAAGAAAGCGGAAATTATGGTGGGAGTAAGAAAGAAAGAGAAGAGAGAGGATAAAAGATGTGAAATTGAGTAAGTGAAAAGACAGATTGAAAAGAATAGGAAAACAAAACCAGAGCAGAGCAGAGAGAGAGAGAGAGAGAGAATATTCATAAATGTAAACACTGTTATAATAGCGTGTAAGGAGGCTGTTACTGGGGTGTGTTGTGTACGTAATCAGAGCAGCTCCCGCCCCTGGACCGAACTTCATCATTCACTAATATATCAAGTTTCCTCACGTCAAGTGTTCCGCCTCTCTCGACTGATATCCTTATGTGTATGACACAAAGTTGTGCTTCACCGTGTAATACCAAGTGATAACATATGTTCAACACATTATAGGAATATCCTCTACTAACTGTGCAAGGTCATATCAGAAGTTCCCACATCAAGGCAACACAAAACGAACTCAGATATTCTTTAATTCATTCTTATCATTACAGTAAACACATGTGCAATATGGCCGTATGATACTGGCAGCTTTTGTGGTTAGTTTTTCGTTTCTTTAATCTTAAGTGTTAATGCTTCAGCTAGAATTCTGAACCTCACATTTGTCCATCATTTCGACTCCAGGAATCTTTAAAACCTTCTTCCTTTGTATTATTATTATCATCTAGTTTAATTACTGTCATCCATAAGATAGCTTACACTAACGAGAAATCTATTTTTGCCCTTATCAGGAGTTTAGATACACACTATATTAACATCGAAAGTATGAGACATTCGAGCAAAGAGCATTGTTGTTGTAGATGATATTCATCCATCGAGTCATGGTCGACGTCTTGCATCTTGTTAAGGATTAAGGAATGTTCCTCCTTCAGTAGATCCACTTCACATTACACTCCTGACCAAGTCTCTATACAACAGGCTCTCTTTAGCTCAGTTGTTTTTACTTCATATCTAATCAACCATGCCTCATGTTTTGTCCTTGATATGATACTTCCTATTGACAATTCTACACTCATATCTGTCATTGGATCGTATCTTTACCATTTCAGAAATCGTTTTGTTTATCGGTCATATCGTTTTATTGCCTGTAGAGCAGAGGAAAGATGGAGAAGACGTGAAAATGAGAAGACGGCTTACGAATGTGATATTACCGGTGTCATTTGAAGGGGTGTGTGTGTATGTGTGTGTGTGCGAGGGGGGGGGGGATGGTAGCTGTGTTCACAGCGATCTGCTAACTGGATGCGGTTTTATTTGTCGTTCACTAGATAAGTATCACTATTTCTTATGGAAGGAGATCATAATGGATGTAGAAGAGTGAAGAAAAGACGGTGTAGTGGCTAACGCGATAATGCCCTCATTGCATTAGGGCAAGTCCCTCCTAAGTTGTTGCTGGGAAGAGCTAAAGATTGTCTTTCACCTCAGCTTCGTATAATGTTTGACTACAATTGAACCCATTGAACCCTAGCTATAACACATTCACATTCAGAGCCTCCGCTGCGTCTCTGTAAATTGTAGCAGACACTGATTGCAGTTTACGACGATCTCAACCCATCGATTGACTTGGGTCATTGTGAGACTCAGACAAATCCTTACGACGCTATGAGATCGCTGCCAAGTTTATTGACCTAATCTTTGGCGAATGTTCAGACACTGAGAGGGCTGTGGAAAGCATTGCGGGGCATGTCTGACTTCCTCTCATTATGTTGGAGAATATTTTGTCCAGTGCTGCAACACTTGTCATCCTCTGTTTAGACTAATGGCGGTAGTTAATGGCATATGATGTTGTGGAGAGACATGAGTAAGTTTCACTTAAACTCTGCTGAGGTAATGCCATATACAGACCTGGTTTGTTACAGTAACGCTGGATGGAGGAGGCAAACGGATTATAAGCCATAAAGTTCTGAGCAGCAGCAGTTGGGTCAGAAGGACACTTGGAACGGCCAGGATATCTGCCTGAAAGTTCGCAAGATGAACAGGATCCAAACCCCTGTCTGCTGGTGCTTGTTATCATGATCTGTATTTGGAGACAGTATTGAGACGAGGCTACCGATGCTTATTTACTTGGTCTCAAGTTTATGTACCTGACCAGGTGTTGAATATTGAACGAATGATTATAAAATCTACATGAAATAAAAGATGTAAAATAGGACGAAAGGGTGTGCACAATCAAGGTGGGTATATTTCACATATCTGGGCTGGAGAAGGCGGCCTTATATCTGTTGCTGGAGAAGGGGAGTAAAGAAGTATGTTGTCAGCAGAGCAGACGGGAGGAATGTATGACTGTATGTGGTGATCATACCGTCTGGCGAGTCTTAATACACCTCCTCCTACTGAGCATGTCGGACATGACCTAAGGAAAAGAAGAAAAAAAGATAAAGAACGTCATTACGATCGCTCATATCGCTGCGGAAATACACATATCTCCTTAAGCTTAACTGTGTATCTGTGTTATAACCTCTCATTATCTTGTTCTTCTCTCTCCCACAAATTCCTTTTATAATTTGTTTGTTCTGATATCAAAATCCCTCAGTCAAAGCAAAACTTCTTATCTCTCTATATTTATCTACCACCAGATTTATGCCATTTCTATGGGTTCAATCAAGGTCATATGGGCTGAACTTGTTGTGGGAGGATCAATATTGTATGACTGGGGTCCACATCCCCAGTCTTGTTGGCTGGTACAATGCAGGAAGACCAAGTTCCCTGAGGCAGATTAGCTTTATCCAACATCCTTTCTGAAACTCGTCTGCACATCATTCACCAAAAGTCCTTCCACTTCAGCCTATGTGAGTGACACATCCTAACCCAATTGTGACAGTCGCTGTTCTTCATACCTTCAACATCGCCGGGACCCTCCCATGCAGACGTCTCCACCTCAGTAAGTCGCCAGCCCCACCTCTCCATATCTCACAAAAATGTGCGCCTTCCGGCATTTCCCTCACCATTGTCAGAGAGGCCGTCAGGATCCTTAACAATGCCGGTCTGAAGTTCAGTGAATTCAGGATTCAGTGAGACTCTCACTTCCTGCCTGTGTCATGAGCTGTTGTAACTAGCGAGCAGCATCGTCTGTCGGTCTTATCGGACGATCGAGTCAGTAGTGTCGACATGTGGTACTGGTGAGGCAGGACTGGTCAGGGTATGTGGCAGTATCGTTACAGTCGTGGCTGGCCTGTGTGGTGGTGGTGGAGCAAACCTGGTGAGCTGTGTGGTGGGTATCAGGATATTTCTAACCTGGTTGTTTGGTGACGTCTGGACGAGCCTGGCCAGTGTGTATGATAGTGCCAGAGTAGCCCTGGTCAGGTTGTGTGGTTGTATAAGAAGAGAAATGTAAGTTATGGATTTCTTTCCCTTATCTATGGTCTGAATACCATTCCTGTGTTATGCCATATATTTGTTATCATTAAATGCCAGTGACTATCTTTACCTTTGATAAGACGGTCGAGTGGTACTCGGTCTCATATTGAAATGACAAAATATTCTTTCATAAGTAATAGTGATGTAATATGGGTCACATCTATTTGGTCTTACGAGTGTTAGAAACCAAATAACAGTCTTGATGAAAGTGTTTCGGAGTCGTGATTTGTACTGCTGTACGGTACATGTGCTACCAACTGTGTTTTCATAGCTAGGCTACTGATAGATGTGACCTGTGGCAACACTGTCTTAACCTACGAAGGAAACGATGGGAAAACAATTTACATAATGTGTGGCCAGAACTTTATATGATGGTCATGGGGGGAGATCATGACCGTTATGGGAAACATCATATTTGATGTATGTGAGGGAACTTGATGAAGAACCTAAGCTTGGTAAAGGTAGGGTAATTTGTGGAACTACTTTTGCTGGGCTGTTAGTGGACCAATCACCCATTATGAATGATGTTTTTCTCTAAAGTACACCTTTCAGTTATCGTATCTTTACCACACAGGAAAGTAAACGTTAACAATTAGTTTGGTGTGTCAGAGTCCATTGGGAGATAGAGCGTTTACCCTCACGATCACTGATGCAAAGATTCAGTGTAATGACTAGGACCATCGCGCTGGGTTACGACAATAGACGTAACAGTTCATCTTTCACTGTTACGAGCGGAGGAAAAATATGGAAATGGATGACATAAATCTGACTTTCACGGTCGTCTGCTTTATGGCCGACATCAACAACGGTGTACTAATGTGTGTGTGTGTGTGTGTGTGTGTGTGTGTGTGTGTGTGTGGATGATGTGTAGTGATCACAAGAGGAAGAAACATAATGACCACAACACATGAACGTGGGACGTAAGAGCCAACATTCCGGGAAAAGAGTTGTGACGGCCACAATAGCGGCCACTTGGTTTGATGATCAGTGAACCGGCCTGGCAAGTGAGAGGGTCCAGGTAAATCCTTAATCAATATTTCTTCCTCCGATTGTCTCTGTTTACCTGGCTGTAGGTAGGAACTCAGTGGTAATACGATCAACGGAGACACGTCGGCGGGAGAGAAGCTCGGTTTTGATGTGCGGTGATCTAGGGTTAGGTGGGTGGAAGGTCCTGGCCTGGAGCCCAGTAGGAGTGGCCACAGCTGGTCCACACCCTCATGTTATAGAGAAATGTTCACCAAGTGCTAAAAAGAATGAAGAAGGAGGTGAGGAGGCCACGACACAAGTGTGAGGAATGAAATATGAAAGATACAGAGCAGGACAAACATGCTAGAGCCTCGACGATAACAGTTCTCCTCAGAGCCTTAATACAGAGCAGACAGATATGAGGGACACAAGATAACAGAGGCAAGGCTGACTCTGATATACAGACATGAAGACCAGAAAGCAAGAAAAGTCAGGTGTAAGAACAACATTAAAAGTATGACAACCAAAGGTTAAGAAGGCTAAAGGCAAACCTTGAATATAGACGAGGATTAATGACTAATATAGAGGATGAGGAGGTGTGAGGGCGGCAACACAGATTGAAAATGTATGAAATTTACTGTACAAAACCAGGATGAAGAGACATCAAGGCTACGACGTGGCAAAGACACAATAGAAAATAATGAAGTATGGGGAACATAGCACTTAATAAAGTAATGAGGGTGATACTGTACATGATAATAGGGTTACATCAAGTAATGAAGTGATGAAACGAATGGCAACAACATAGTATGAGCAAGTTTGATGATTACGACTAAGAAGAGCAACACAAAACAATAGACCAATGATGAGGTGTGAGAGGCAGTGATGACGGTCCACAGAATTGGGTAGAGAGATGAGAGGACCACGACGCAAGGTATGAACATGTGAAGACCACAACACAGGAGAAAGTATGAATTCAAGGAACAACGTCAATATAAAGACGTGTGACATCCATAAGAAATAAGAAAAGGAGCTGAGGGCCACAATATAGGATGGACTGGTGTTACCAACAACACAAATGAATATTGTATGATGTCAGTAACGCTAAATAGACAGTGTAAAATCTGTAACACAGCACTGATAGGTGTGAAATCCACAACACAAGATAGACAGATGTGAAATCCACAACACAGATGTGAAAGGCGTCAATCATTTCATTACCATTATGTATATATTGTAACCAAAAGTTTTTTTAGTTTTCCAATCTCAGTTGTCCTTAACCCTCGTTCGAGATCACTCCACTGACCAGACACAATCCTTGTAACGGTAAGCAAGGCTTTAACAACACTGTTAATCCACAGGAGAAACCTGACCATTCGAGAGGAAGGTCTGTGGTTTAGAGTAAGGTAATGGTTGTGTTACTGAGCCGTGAACGTCCTCCAGGCAGACTTACCAGCATTTTGTTGATCATCATCACTTAGCAGGAAGGAAACTAACAAAATATATTTACATCTTTGTCTTTAGAAAATTTTTCTAGGACTCTAGCTTAATATACGTAATGGATTACTGCTTATGATCATGTATTGATTACGTATGGTTTGCTAAAGTAGCAGCTGATTACGCACATAAACGTTTTATCTTTAACATCAAATATTCCAACAATATTGTGCTCTGTGGCTTCGTTTCCTTCAAGGTCAGTATGAGAAGCACTACGTTAACAATGTTGAGATAAAGATGCATCCAACTGTGAGCCTGTTACTGTGTGTCTAGTGCATCATGAGCATGAGAGGCGGGGATACAACCCTACGAAGCATTATAGTGTCAGGTTTTCTAAGGAATAAAACATTGGCTACTCTTGAGATATTCTGAATACTTGTTACCACGTATGTAAGACCAGAATGTTGTCACCACGTGTGTAAGACCAGAATGTAGACACCACGTATGTAAGACCAGAATGTAGACACCATGTGTGTAAGACCAGAATGTAGTCACCATGTGTGTAAGACCAGAATGTGGACACCACGTGTGTAAGACCAGAATGTAGACACCACGTATGTAAGACCAGAATGTGGACACCACGTGTGTAAGACCAGAATGTAGACACCACGTATGTAAGACCAGAATGTAGTCACCACGTGTGTAAGACCAGAATGTAGTCACCACGTATGTAAGACCAGAATGTAGTCACCATGTGTGTAAGACCAGAATGTAGACACCACGTATGTAAGACCAGAATGTGGACACCACGTGTGTAAGACCAGAATGTAGACACCACGTATGTAAGACCAGAATGTAGTCACCACGTGTGTAAGACCAGAATGTAGTCACCACGTGTGTAAGACCAGAATGTAGTCACCACGTATGTAAGACCAGAATGTAGTCACCATGTGTGTAAGACCAGAATGTAGACACCACGTATGTAAGACCAGAATGTGGACACCACGTGTGTAAGACCAGAATGTAGACACCACGTATGTAAGACCAGAATGTAGACACCACGTATGTAAGACCAGAATGTAGTCACCACGTATGTAAGACCAGAATGTGGACACCACGTGTGTAAGACCAGAATGTAGTCACCACGTATGTAAGACCAGAATGTAGTCACCACGTATGTAAGACCAGAATGTAGTCACCACGTATGTAAGACCAGAATGTAGTCACCATGTGTGTAAGACCAGAATGTAGACACCACGTATGTAAGACCAGAATGTAGTCACCATGTGTGTAAGACCAGAATGTAGACACCACGTATGTAAGACCAGAATGTAGTCACCATGTGTGTAAGACCAGAATGTAGACACCACGTATGTAAGACCAGAATGTAGTCACCACGTATGTAAGACCAGAATGTAGTCACCATGTGTGTAAGACCAGAATGTAGTCACCACGTATGTAAGACCAGAATGTAGTCACCATGTGTGTAAGACCAGAATGTAGACACCACGTATGTAAGACCAGAATGTAGACACCACGTATGTAAGACCAGAATGTAGTCACCACGTATGTAAGACCAGAATGTAGTCACCACGTATGTAAGACCAGAATGTAGTCACCACGTATGTAAGACCAGAATGTAGTCACCATGTGTGTAAGACCAGAATGTAGACACCACGTATGTAAGACCAGAATGTAGTCACCATGTGTGTAAGACCAGAATGTAGGGAAAGTTTCCGAGGATAAGAAAGCCCGTGCTAATCGTGTACGTGGAGGACTAAAGGTTAAATCGGGATTATATTAAAAAGAAGTAATCCTTCTGTCAACATTCAACAAATCATGCATTTGTTTCCTTCATGAATTAATTGCGTGCGTCAAATAATGGAACCAGACGTTTAACATGTATGACCATTAATGAAGAACACGGTTTAACCACGGAGAAGGACGGGTCAACGGAGCGATGTAAAAGGAGACGGTATGGTCAACGGACATTATGAAAGGAGGACATAGTGGCCAGTGTACACACAGAGAGGTGACCAATGGAGCCAACCAAGAATGATGGAAGATATATCCCTGGCCAGCAGTCAGTGAGGGACACCACTTGAAATAAATGATACATGGACTTTAACACACCTGGAACAAAGAAATAAACTTACCTGCAGACAATATAATTTCCTGAAAACAAGAACAAAAAGAGAAGCAAGCAAAGTCACCAAAATTATAACAATTTCAGTAGGACACGATTTCAGTGAACTTTCAGATGATGATCATGAAGGTGTAGCATAGTGACCTACACAATAAGGTGTTACAAGCGGAGTCAAGCCGACTGTATGAAAGGATGTGTATCATGTGTGGTTAAAACTGTGGTGGACCAAACAGTAGCACATGGACCTGGCTGTTGCCCCCACACCTACCCCACCTCACGGCTAAGTTGAACAAGACAGTCAACACTAACTGTGAGGATTACGGTATCTTACACACACAGGAACCTACTATGACCCTCCACACACAGCACAACAAGCAACATAGAAAATACAAAGCCTTTTTCACAGAGCAACGGAAGTTTGACGACTAACACAACACACATGCTAGAACCAGATAAAGACTTGTTGGCGTAACAACGATCCTGCCGAGGGAGCCCGGGACGTCTTATTCCACCAACCTCATCGTCATTTCTCATACGTTGCTCACTGCTGGTACCACACAAATATCCTCCAGCGTCTGCCATAAACCTTCCCGTCCTATGCCCCATTACTTCCAAGTCATCAACTAAGAGGTGTTTTCCATGCTCACTCAGACCACAGTCAACAGTCAGTCAGTCAGTCAGTCAGTCAGACTCATCAGTCAACCGCCGAGGTGAAGACACCACCAGACATGGCAGAGTTGACTTGACTTGTAGTTTTCCTCGGGTTATCAAGACGATTATATGAATTACTGAGCAAATAACAAGAAAACTCATAAACCTAGAAATGCTGCTGCCTTTAACATGACGTGTCTTTACTCTTTGTGTGCTACGAGCAGAGAACAAAAGTTGATATCTGAAGAAACATGAACAAACTCCTTTTAACTCAAGAGTCTCACATGACAAAAGTCATGGACGTGAACCAAGGTGTCAGACCTGCTTCAAAACGTATTCATGGTCATTGCTTGAGCACATGCCCGTTGGTAAGTCATTCCTGTCAAAAAGAAAGTACAGTAATCTTGCCTTTATGGAAGTGAAATACTTACCGACGAGTTTGTCACCATCACCACTGGTAAACTCAGACTGAACTACTCCTAAATAGCGGCTACGATCCTGAGTGACGTAATCTCTGATAACTGATTAATCTGTTTATAATCACACTTTAATCTTCCTTTTTCGTATCAATAATACTGTAATTGTCCAGAGGGCTCTCACAGGATTTATTTTTCCAATTGGAAATCATTTTATAATGGAACTGTGAGATCCTGGTCACCTCTCATAAGAGGACAGATTAGGAAGGTAAAATGTAAAATGTGGGAGCTGATCGGTGTTATTTACAGACGGATGGCGTAACTGCCTAAATACCAGGAGAAAGAGGAAGATAGAAATAAGAATGTGTAAAATCAGGGATCAAACAATAGAATAAGTCAGAGGTTTAAACTAGTATGAGGTGTATAGAGAGAAGGGAACACGGACATGATAGGGAGGTGATGTAGGAGACGCATAGCCGGACAGTGATCGAAAGGTATTAGAGCATCAGAATGTTTACATCAGTACGAGACGACAGACACAAGAGAGATAGACAAGAACGCTACTGATACTGAAGATCAAAGGATAAACCTAAAATGCTTTACGGGCGTTGAAAAGAACGCAAATAGAGTCACCGACACAGGTAAGGACATAAATGAAGAGCTGAATACAATGATATACTGTATCTAACTAAAGGAAATTGTAAGTTAAGTCGCCACCGTACAGACGGGAGGAAGAGATCCTGGAGAACACTGTAAGTGAACAGCACCTGGGAAGAAGGACCCGTACTAGACTCCAGGAAGTCAGAAATGTTGAAGAGTAAAAGTGTACGTCAACTGAACTTATTGTCATCATCATTTTGCCTTCAATAGAATGAACAGTAAAAAGTATGGGAAGATTTAACAACAAAAATTTGACTCAGGTTTGAAAAATTGTCTTAGAAGATTGCTCTCCACACTTAAAGAATCATAAAGAATTACCAGAGATACTGTAATTAGTACCACAATTTAGTAGAGTCCTTTACAAACATAAAAAGGAAAAGTCCTCAATGTGACCATAAAAGAAGTAGGGATAAGGATAACTTGCTATAAATTCCAAATGGATCATCTATCATGCAAGACAGATGGAGCTTCAAAAGAGAACTTGACCTTTTTTCCGAGGGAATCCACTGAACCGCTTCTTAAATAACACAACACAGGAGAATATATCTTGGTTTATCGTCAATATATAAAGTTGATGTTGATGCGTAGTTTACCAAACATGACACATACGACAGAGATACATTTCTTTCAAAGGAGTAGCACTTAGGTAAAACCTTCAACATACTGTAACAAATCTAAATTGCTTATAACCACAAATTGTATGAAAGAACTTCAGAGTCAGAAAAATTCACGGCGAGAACACCTCTGTCATGCGGAGGGAGTTGCATGTAACTAATTCCCCAAGAGGAAGGAACCATCAGCCTGTGAGCACTGGACACATGCAACAAGCCACGAGAGGGTGAGGTAAATGTAGTCAACACTGGACAACGTAATGTCTGATAGAAATGCAAGGTTGAGAGACGGGAACACACGGGTATTAAGTTTCCTCTCTATATGCACAAACAGGTGATTATAACCTCACAATACAGTGCACAATAGGTAATCAAACACAGATATACAAACACACGACGCCCTCCGTGGTGTATTGGTTAAAGCTACGTAGCATGTGTCAAGCTCCAACGTAACGGATTTTATCAACGTCTGGCACAACCCTTGTGCACGCCTGCCTCGCTGTACCAGTTAAAGTTGGCAAGTTCATAACTTCTTCCATCATCAAGACATTAAACGAAAACCCAAACGTTGATAACCTAATCATCCACCACACGTGTCAGAGATTTCATCAATGTGGTCACAGGATCAGTATTCCCTGAGCCACCCAGCATAAGGTTACTAGTAAGAAGCAACACAAAAGACGGCAACACCTGTGTTGCAATAACTCAACAGTGACAACACTCCTGCACTCAGCTCGCGCTCTGCGAGAGAAGCATCCACCATGTGTAGTTAGCGATAGAAATTGCCTCACTATGAACGCCTCTTCCTACCAGCGCTCAACTCTGGATGATGCTCAGGTTCATGAGGCAGATCTTGGTCTTCCCCTGTGGGTCGGCAGGAGGTTACGCAGGTGTTATTGCCGAACTCATTCAGGAAACGGTGTACCCCACTCTGGGTGCCATCACTTATATCTTCCTGGGAGAACTTACCCAAGTTTTCAGATTGGCCTTGCTGGTAAGACCCCTCCGCCCACAAGCCTCCTTTGCTTCGGTGCTTCCATTTGTTTACTTAAGAAGGTAGTTGGCACCAGATCCATGGCGTCGGCATCACCATTCGCAGTCTCGCAGCCAACAAGTTTCTCAGAAGTGTCGGTGATAGGACTGTAACTGTGATGAAACCAATTCCACTCAATTTTGGTATCCTGCTGGGCTATGCAACACCAGGTCTTGTTGCACGGCTTCA
Source organism: Panulirus ornatus (assembly GCF_036320965.1). NCBI lineage: Eukaryota > Metazoa > Arthropoda > Malacostraca > Decapoda > Palinuridae > Panulirus > Panulirus ornatus. The sequence goes on along the minus strand of NC_092292.1, from coordinate 3,418,992 downwards.
TTCATAACCTGACCTGAATAAAGCTTAGTTCATATTATATTTACAGAACGCTCTCAATTCTGACAGAAGATACGATGTCACTGGAGAACACTACTGATACAATCCTTCCCTCCTTCTTTCCGTTCGTATATGCTGCAGTGTGCCATCAATTCCGCTTTCCATGAACGTGAGATCAATTTAGTTGAGCGGGTCTAAGGTGACTCTCTTAACCCTTTCCAATTCTGTTTGGCCTCCAAAACCATCGTCGGCAGCACGACTGATGAAGCGAACATTCAGTTCTTGGATGACGACACTTTGTGATCTGATTCTTGTTTGAGGAATCTTATAGGGAATTGCAGGGTCTCTTGCCCCTTGCCAGTGCGAGATCATCACCTTCAACCCAGAGACTGACGGCAGCTTATCTACAGTAGTATCAAGGACTTTAACGTTGAGTCTAGAGGAGAGGAGAGGAAAGCTCTTAGGATTCAAGGGTAATCGATGTCGTTTTAGATAAGAAGTAGCAAGACTGGAAGGGAACGGAAGACAGAATCATAACTATGGATGTCCTTAACGTTATTCTCTACCTGACCAGGTGTTCAGCCATACCGAAATTAACCTATTTTCGAAGGGCTTCACTATCTTCCTAGGGGGCCTCACCATCTTCATTGAACTTCACTATATTCGTAAGGGCTTCACCATCTTCGTAAGGGCTTCACCATCGTCCAACAATGAAAATTCAAGTAATACGAATTATGGGTTTGAGAGGATCCTGATCCTCCGTTTAGGTGAGCACCAGTAGAAAAAAAAGTTAAGATGCCAGTTATACCAGGTGGTAGTGAGTCCACATTGTGCTCCACATTGTTATGACAGCTTTACTGGCCTCCACCGAAGCCCTCAATGTAATGGTGTCTGAAGTGCCATGTGGAGCAATACAGGTGAACATTGTAATTTTGTTTTCAGTGTTGTGGGTCTGGCATGAATCTGCAAACGATGGACTTGCATGTAGAGCAATCGGGAATAACCCAAAGGACCCTCTCAGTCACGTTGGACTAAGCTTCATGAATACTGAACATATTCCTCTCATACATCTTATCTCCAACACATCCACCTCCTCCGCACATCCATCTGCCCCCTCACAACCTCATCTACCACATAACATCACTGGGACTACTATACATTCAAACATACCAATTTTCGTCCTCCCAGACTTAGACATCTTTCCACACGTTCTTCATTGTAACTAGAACCTATTCTATGACTCACTTCCGTTCTGTGGTTCGATTTCTGCCAGTTCCACTCCCAGGTATGTACAACACAACTTTTTCCAAATTTTCTCCACAGAAACTCACACCCCAGCTGACCTGTTCCGCTACCTTGCTAAATCTGATAACATTTCTTTTATTCACATTTACTCTCACATTTCTCCTTTCAGACACTCTTCCAGACTCGGACACCAACTTCTGCAGTTCTTGACTGAATCTTTCACAATCCTCCAAACTCGGTCACCAGCTTGTACAGTTTCTCACTCGAATCTACTACCAGTGCTGTGTCATCACAAAGCAACAACCGCCTCACTAACCAAACGTTTTCATTCCGTATAGACTGCATACTTGGCCTTTTATCCAAGACAACTGCATTGACCTACCTCACCAACCCATCCATGAACAAAGTAAACAACAAAGGAGACATCACGCACCCCTGCCGTGGACAGACCTTCACTTGAAACCATTCACTCTCCTCTCTTCCTACTCGTACCCAAACCTTACACTCTTGATAAAAGCTTCTCACTTCTTCCAGCAGGTCTCCTTCCACACCATATTCTTAACTACTACAAGGCATCTCTATGAACCCTATCATATACTCTCTCCAGAGCCATAAATGTCACATGCAAGTCCTCTGTTTCTCTGAGTATTTCTTACACTCTCTTTAAAGCAAAAAGTTGATGTATACATTGTCTATCACATCTGAAACCACTTTGCACCTCTTCAGCCTGATGGTTTGTATATCCCTTCACCCCTCAATCACCACTATTCAAAACAACTAACCAAGTTCACCAAACAAACTTATACCACAGTGGTTTGAAGACTCACCTTAATTTCCCTTGACTTTATATAATGGCATTAAACGTGAATTCGCCAATCTTCAAGCAGCTCACCATGGTCCATACATACGCATATAATCCTAACTAATCACTCAACAACAGTCACCACTTCTTAAGAAATTCACCTGCAATACCGTCCGCTCTAACCACCTTGCCATGACTCACTGCGCATACCAACCCGATTCAAGCGCTCTAGATCTGCCAGCCTATTATCAAACACATTCAACATTCCTTCAAAATACTCAATCTATCTCCTCCTCACCTCATCACTACCTGTTACCATTTCCTCATCTGTCTCCTTCACTGATGATCCAACTTGTTCCTTTGTTTTTCTCACACTGTTAATCTTCCAAAACGTATTATTCCTTGAAGTTCACTGATACTCTCTCATCCAACTCTCATCTACCCTCTTTATCAGCCTCTGTTGTTTGTTAGCTCTCACTGTTAATTCTCACTTTAACAAGCAAGTGAAGTTGTCGCTGAAAGATAATGTATTTTTCATCAAAAGAATTACATCATTGTTCTCTTCATTGGCATTTATATACTGACTTAGGACAACACTGAAGTCAGACGATCCAGCAAGACCCATATTGAGTTCAGTGGTCTGTCACATATTAACGTATTAATAGTCAACATTGTTGTTCGTATTCATCAAAACGTCACGTCCACCAGAAGTTATTGATAATGAGATTAAGAAGATAAATGCGATTCAATCTAAGTTAAAGTATCCTAGATCTTTCATTGATAAATCTCTTAAGTTCGCAAAGAAATCATTTTATAGGGCTAGCCCCAAACCTCCCAGGATACTAAGAATCTTAATTTTGTCATTTATTGATCATTTTGCTATAGTTCCCGACCTATTCAGCAATAAGAACAGCATTAAATCTAAATATGATGATCACACTAATCTGTGATAATAGCATGAAGGTGAAATCGCACTTCAGTAGGAGTTCATACGATTTTATTGAACATGTAATTTTTCTATACATGTGGCACGACATATTTCGTGGAGACAATCCACCTCATCATATGTCAGTTCTTAATAAAGTTATCAAAATAACATCACACTTGAGTCCCGCCGTCCAGCACCAATCTGTACAAACCAACAACTGTTGAATGATAGTAAGAATATTTAAATAAAAACTCTCCAGAAAATTTTGCGGGCTGATTTTACATAATACCCTGGAAAATCTGTAATATGTTGGGCAGACTGGTAAGGATCTCTCTGTTTGACTTGAACAAGAAATATATTGTACAAGAACAGGACAGGTTTGGAATGTCATATTTATTCATGTTAGAAATATTTATTTTTATGTATTATACTTTGTCGCTGTCTCCCGCGTTTGCGAGGTAGCGCAAGGAAACAGACGAAAGAAATGGCCCAACCCCCCCCCCCCCATACACATGTATATACATACGTCCACACACGCAAATATACATACCTACACAGCTTTCCATGGTTTACCCCAGACGCTTCACATGCCCCGATTCAATCCACTGACAGCACGTCAACCCCGGTATACCACATCGCTCCAATTCACTCTATTCCTTGCCCCCCTTTCACCCTCCTGCATGTTCAGGCCCCGATCACACAAAATCTTTTTCACTCCATCTTTCCACCTCCAATTTGGTCTCCCTCTTCTCCTCGTTCCCTCCACCTCCGACACATATATCCTCTTGGTCAATCTTTCCTCACTCATTCTCTCCATGTGCCCAAACCACTTCAAAACACCCTCTTCTGCTCTCTCAACCACGCTCTTTTTATTTCCACACATCTCTCTTACCCTTACGTTACTCACTCGATCAAACCACCTCACACCACACATTGTCCTCAAACATCTCATTTCCAGCACATCCATCCTCCTGCGCACAACTCTATCCATAGCCCACGCCTCGCAACCATACAACATTGTTGGAACCACTATTCCTTCAAACATACCCATTTTTGCTTTCCGAGATAATGTTCTCGACTTCCACACATTCTTCAAGGCCCCCAGAATTTTCGCCCCTTCCCCCACCCTATGATCCACTTCCGCTTCCATGGTTCCATCCGCTGCCAGATCCACTCCCAGATATCTAAAACACTTCATTATGTTGATTGGACTAGTACGACTTTAGCTATAAACTGTAACTTCTTGATCAAAAGAAATATCACTGAATCTTCCCTTATTAAATACACGAAGAACTATAATATGGACATTATTGAATCCAGGTAGATTCAAGCTATGAATAAAACGATGCTGACGGAGAAGCGATATAAATTATTTAAGATTATTCCAGGGTATATTCAGGGGTTAATGCGTAGCACTTCTGCTGAAGTTGTGGGAAAGTATGAAAGTGTGAAAGTAAGTGAGGCCCAGACTGATATGAGTGAAAATGAAAGTGGATAATGATGACCGGGTTATTGTTACTGTTGATGTAAGTGGCTGTGAGAGAAGCGACGACTGAAGCCAGTCTCAAAGGACTTGAATGATGCGTCAGCAATTTTGATGCAAAGGATAAAGGAAGAGTAATGGGTGATCTGAGTGCAAGAATGGGTGATGCAGTAGTTGAGGGTATAATTGTTGGGTAAAGTGTACCCATTGTGAATGAAAATGGTGGACAGATAATGGAGATGTGTTGAGGAAGAACTGGTGACTTGAAGTACCTGGTTTAAAAAGAGGGGATGTATAAGAACCAAGAGACCCTTTATCGACATTTCCAGGGTAGGTTGATCAATTTCAACCTACATAGGTTTAGTTTGATTTGGGTAGCCCTATGCGAAAGCGTTTTAAAGAATCACTGTTGTGGAACGTGTTCAAAAGCAATGTGTCAAAGACTAATGTGTCTAGATTACTTAGGATGTTTGGTTAAATCTGAATATATACCTCATCAAGTGAGATTTCGATGACTTTAGTATGCCATCCATGTCACTGTCCCAGTTGCCAACTGCTACAATTGGTATTCTTTCCCGAAAAAGTTAAAAGAACATTGAAAGTGCCGACACTGGATGACATTTGGTTGATGTTCGTGATGGATGATGGCGATCTCTGGCACTGGTCCACACATGACGTGCTACGTAAGTGATCTTAAAGCCTCCAGCTGGCGAATCTCATTATTCGTTTTAGCATAAGAATAGCAATATCTCGCTCATGATGATATACGTCCTTCCAAAATGTTGCCGAACAGTACGAAAACTGAATCGGCAGTTTGACTTACTGGCAGACATAATTCATGAGCAACACATTCAAATGTGGTGATAAATGCTGAGTCTGTGCGTAGGTTATGATTAGACAGAGGCGGAGGTTGTAGCTGTTTCTCTATGTGATTCTATAACTTGTTATATTTTTCATACGTTCAAAATTATTCTAATTTAGTTGTTGAAATAAGTCAGGATTCACGTCACCCTATCACTTTGCTTTCTTTTCATAGGCAAACTGAAACAAGGAGGAGGACATCAAGTATCAGTAGAGTGGGGGTGAGGAGATGCAAGACTCATTACCAAGATGCTGTTGGACAAGAGGCAAAAAAACCGAGTGTAGGAGGAAGGAGCACATTAATGATACTACCATTGCTGTTTTTAGGAAAGTGATCATTTAACATCAACGAAAGTGGATCTGAGTGATAATCAAGATCATCATTTGAAACAAACGTTAACAAGCAACGGATAATACATTCAGAACAGCGTGTGTCTTACAGAAAATAATAAAAGAAGACGATCAGTGTGCTGGAGGAACAAGGAGATTAAGTCACCTGTGGGGAGCAACACAGTGTACTATCTTCTCGCTGCACAAAGCAACATGGGAGTTGATGTGTCTTCTTGTAAAGAACAACTCAGAAGTTCATATCTCTTCTAAGTAAGCGGAGCTGCTGCCTTCTCCAGCAAGAGGCAACACAAGGACCTATAATCCTCTCCTATAAAGGATTAACACAGGAGTTGGTATCTTCTCTCAGCAGGTTAGATTCCCTTCCTCAGCAAGCTCGCCTCCCCAGGAAAGGGATTTTCAGGAGCTTTTAATCTTTCCTCGCGATGAGAAACATAAAGGTTGCCTTTCTTCCCTTCCCAACATGAAGCAAACTTGGTGTCACTATCGTCACTAAACTGTAGCAAACAAAATAGGGATTGTCATCATCTCACAGTAAGAAGCACACAGGAGTCGCTATATTGCCCCAGCAGAGCGCATCACTGATGTCATCATCTCACAGTAAGAAGCACACAGGAGTCGCTATATTCCCCCAGCAGAGCGCATCACTGATGTCATCATCTCACAGTAAGAAGCACGCAGGAGTCGCTATATTGCCCCAGCAGAGCGCATCACTGATGTCATCATCTCTCAGTAAGAAGCACACAGGAGTCGCTATATTGCCCCAGCAGAGCGCATCACTGATGTCATCATCTCACAGTAAGAAGCACACAGGAGTCGCTATATTGCCCCAGCAGAGCGCATCACTGATGTCATCATCTCTCAGTAAGAAGCACACAGGAGTCGCTATATTGCCCCAGCAGAGCGCATCACTGATGTCATCATCTCACAGTAAGAAGCACACAGGAGTCGCTATATTGCCCCAGCAGAGCGCATCACTGATGTCATCATCTCACAGTAAGAAGCACACAGGAGTCGCTATATTCCCCCAGCAGAGCGCATCACTGATGTCAATATCATTATCTAACAAGGAACAACACAACAGTCACTATTGCCTCCCAGCGAGGAAACACACTGGAGTTGCCATCCCCTCCTAGCCAGGGAAAACACAGAAGTTGCTATTGTCTCTCATCACCAAGCAACACAAGAGCTGCTTAAGAGCTGTTATCATCTTCCACCAGGAGTGATCTTCTCACAGGGAAGAGCAGAACAGGTGTTGTTCCCGTCTCTCTGCAGGAAGCAATACACGGGTCGCTCTCCTCTCCCAGCAGGAAGCAATACACGGGTCGCTCTCCTATCCCATCAGGGAGCAATACACGGGTCGCTCTCCTCTCCCAGCAGGAAGCAATACACGGGTCGCTCTCCTATCCCATCAGGGAGCAATACACGGGTCGCTCTCCTCTCCCAGCAGGAAGCAATACACGGGTCGCTCTCCTATCCCATCAGGGAGCAATACACGGGTCGCTCTCCTCTCCCAGCAGGAAGCAATACACGGGTCGCTCTCCTATCCCATCAGGGAGCAATACACGGGTCGCTCTCCTCTCCCAGCAGGAAGCAATACCCGGGTCGCTCTCCTCTCCCAGCAGGAAGCAATACACGGGTCGCTCTCCTCTCCCAGCAGGAAGCAATACACGGGTCGCTCTCCTCTCCCAGCAAGAAGCAATACACGTGTCGCTCTCCTCTCCCAGCAGGAAGCAATACACGGGTCGCTCTCCTCTCCCAGCAAGAAGCAATACACGGGTCGCTCTCCTCTCCCAGCTGTGGACGCTGTTCCTCATTTTAAAACTCCTTAAATTAACGACAGACGCATCACACATTTCAATTAAGCGGTTCTCTCCCTTCCTTGTAGTTCCTTACTTTTATCCCAATCACGACGGATTCTCAGAACTTACAAGAAACCTTTTCAGTGTTCCCGGTCCTCGGTTACTTCTTTATTCCTTTAGAGGCTTCGAGAATCTGTGGCTCTTACAGGAGGGAACAGACAGAGGCTGGGAATAGCACGGTGTTGTCCCAAGGGTTGTACCACCCATCAGTGATAACCACCAGTGGTAGAGGCCCGTTACTTCTCGATGGTGATCTGCAGACGTTGGAGACGATCCACAGACACACAAACAGACCCGCAAGCTTCTTAGCGTCACCACGGACAGCATACTAAACTCTAAGAAGCGTGTCAGTACCATGAAAACTTCCAACTCTCGTTGCTTCATTAATCTTCGAGTAAAGATACTTGGTCTGGTCTTCCTGCACCTGAACTTACGACCATCTGCAAAAGTTTCAGTCTTCCCAAACTCCCGCCTCCTCGTCACGTTTTTTATCTACAAGACACCAGGGACAGTAGCTGGAGACTACACAGTACACCACATCATCCCAGCAACTAGGAACATCATTAATCCTCATGAGATAATACGCCAACTTCCACCTTTTTCCTTAGTAAAACGAATGTCTATATAATAACCCCTTCATCATCTTTGATAAGTCCTCTTTCTGTTATACTAAATTCTCTGTATAATTTCCTCTAGTCAGCTATTAATTAGATGACATTATCATTAGTATCGTTATTGTCATTATTGTTATTAATATTATTATTATTATCATTATCATCATTTTTATTATTAGTATCAGTATCATTATTATTGTTATTATTATTATCACTATTATCATTATCATTATTATTATTATTATTATTATTATTATTATTATTATTATTATTATTATTATTATTATCATTATTATTATTATTATTATTATTATTATTATTATTATATTATTATTATTATTATTATTATTATTATTATTATTATTATTATTATTATTATCATTATTATTATTATTATTTTTTTTTATTATACTTTGTCGCTGTCTCCCGCGTTTGCGAGGTAGCGCAAGGAAACAGACGAAAGAAATGGCCCAACCCCCCCCCCCATACACATGTATATACATACGTCCACACACGCAAATATACATACCTACACAGCTTTCCATGGTTTACCCCAGACGCTTCACATGCCTTGATTCAATCCACTGACAGCACGTCAACCCCGGTATACCACATCGCTCCAATTCACTCTATTTCTTGCCCTCCTTTCACCCTCCTGCATGTTCAGGCCCCGATCACACAAAATCTTTTTCACTCCATCTTTCCACCTCCAATTTGGTCTCCCTCTTCTCCTCGTTCCCTCCACCTCCGACACATATATCCTCTTGGTCAATCTTTCCTCACTCATTCTCTCCATGTGCCCAAACCACTTCAAAACACCCTCTTCTGCTCTCTCAACCACGCTCTTTTTATTTCCACACATCTCTCTTACCCTTACGTTACTCACTCGATCAAACCACCTCACACCACACATTGTCCTCAAACATCTCATTTCCAGCACATCCATCCTCCTGCGCACAACTCTATCCATAGCCCACGCCTCGCAACCATACAACAATGTTGTATGTTATTATTATTATTATTATTATTATTATTATTATTATTATCATTATTATTATTATTATTATTATTATTATTATTATCAATAATATTATCATCATCATAATCCTTATCATTATCATTATAATCGTTATTATTGTCATCATTATAATCATTATCATTATATGACAACATATGTGATAAAGGATCGAAGTTGTGTGAGAATCTGTTGGTCGAACCAGATGTAGCTTCTCGACTGATTACCAACATAGATCATCACAGCAACTGGTCAAGACGCAATACAATGGTTTGAACATATTGTCAGCGATGCATGGAGGCAGAGGACAACAACATTGCAATGGGAAAAAGTTATTATTTGTCCATCTGTACGACAGAGTGAAAGCATGACGACAGAATTTCCATATGAATTGCATTATCATCCCATACAGGAAAGATGTATGAACCATTAGAGAACACACATTATGAAGATGAATCAGGGTATTATCAACATGGGTCCTAACCTAACAGAGGAACTAATGATTTAGATTTTACCTCAAGATCATATTAGAAAGGTGTTGGGAGAGGAGGAAGGTGAGGTGTTTGGCTTTCATAGATTTTGAAAAAGCTTCCGACGGACTTAATCAAATTGAAAAATGTAAATAGAATATATCCGACGACCATCAATATGGTATAGATTTGAAAATAGTCAGAGTCATTATAATCTATGGACAAATGTCTAAGAGAAATATACGTGAAATAATACAAAGATACAAAATAGCATAAGCTGATGACATAGCTGTTAAAACTGAAAAAGAAAGAAACAAACAGGATGTTGTGCTTAGAATGTTTGAAAAGAAACGGTAAGAAAATCAGTAAAAGTCAAACGATTGTGATGAATATTAGGAGAAACAGAGGTAAGTGTACCATATATATACGGATGATTGTCAACAACAGAAAATGATAAATATAGATACTTTGAAGTAATATCTAGTAAAAATCTACAGCAGATGAATATCATAAACCACAGACTTATACAATGCAAATCCCGTACGCTATACCCTATACTGAAGGATTTAAACGTATCATTGGAATGCAAGACAATACATATACTAACATTGTTCGACCAGCTTGAATAGCGAAGTAGCGACTGGAATAGACGAAGAAAGGCCTTATTCGCTCACATCCGTTCCATGATGTCGTGAGCAATGTACCGTAATCACAGCCCACTGTCTACATTGAAACCTCACTGAGGTTCCCCATGGTTTCCCCTGCTTGCTTTATATGCCTTGATTCATCACTCTAATTCACTCTATCCCGTTCATGCTTGTCACCCTACCGCATGTTTAGACAACGACCACTCAAAGTCTTTCTTACTCCATCTCTTCATCCCCTAGTTGGTCTCTCTCCTCTCTTGTCCCTTCCACTTGTGACATAGATATCCTCTTTGTCAGTCTCCCCTCACTCATTCTCTACATGTCCAAGCCATTTCAACACACCGTTTTCAGTTCTCTGAACCACTCCTCTTATTACCACACATCTCTCTTACCCTATTATTACTTACTCGATCAAACTACCTCACATCACATATTGTCCTCAAACATTTCATTTCCAACACATCCACCCTCCTCCGCACAACCTCAATAAACCGAAGCCTTGCATCTATACAACATCGCGGGGCTACTGAACCTTCACATATATACATTATTATTGATCTTATTATTATCATTATCATTATTATTATCATTACTATTATTATTATTATTATTATTATTATTATTATTATTATCATTATTATTATTATCATTACTATTATCATCATTATCATTATTATTATCATTATCATCATTATTATTATTATTATTATTATTATTATTATTATTATTATTATTATTATTATTATTATATTATTATTATCATCATTATTGTTATTATCATTATTATTATCATCATTATCATTGTTATTATTACTATTGTTACTACATTATTATTACTATCATTATCACTATTATCATTATCATTATTATTATCATTATTATCATCATTACAAACAAAGTTGCAAATCACACAAAACAGAGCACTCAGAACAATCACCGACTACCTGGCAACCGTGAACGTTCATCGCCTAATCAGTGAAACGAAATAAAAATTTTCCAATCCAATCCCACCTCAATTTGCTCGGCAGTCAGCTGTCTGCAACAGCACCAGACTCCTGCCATCCAAAACACTCTATAGCTAACGATCAACCTTCAAGTAGACAGATCACCTCCTTCCTACCATAAGAAACGAAGAGAGAGAGAGAGAGAGAGAGAGAGAGAGAGAGAGAGAGAGAGAGAGAGAGAGAGAGAGAGAGAGAGAGAGAGAGAGAGAGAGAGAGAGAGAGAGAGAGAGCTGAAGAGGTGTAAACCAATATAGAACAAAACAGATAAAGTTACCAGGAGGATCAAAGAGAAACATGAGTGAGACGTTGAGCTTCAGTAACGACTTGGACTATGATGGAGAGAGGTTGACACAAAGATCATCTGGGAGCAAAGACACGCATACACAGGATGACGAGAAAATCTCTCGAAAAGAAGCGACTCTCCCACCAACACATTCAGCCAAAGATGAAAGCAGCTCAGAATTTTTAACTGTATCAAGCAAAATCACTCAAAGATGGAGAGAACATTTCAAGATTTTACCGAATGCTGAAGAAGATATTCATATGAATCTGGAGAAAGTGGAAGAGGATCTTTCTGGTTCTCTTAAGAGGTAAAAGAGGCAGATATGAAAAGAGAAGAGAAGGGAATGTTACGAACACTTCGGAAAATGGGATGGCGAGTGGAAACAACATGATAAGATTTCTATATCGGTTGTGGATGTTGGAATTACATGGAAAAGAAATGTTGTTGGGAGCCACGGTAATAAAGTAGCAAATGACTGTGAAAAGGCAACTGGCTTTCCAGGATATCACAGAGGAAAGAAAAGGAATTGTGGGAGGAGCAAAGGATTTCAGTGCTGCTACACGTAGGAAAAATATACGAAAATATCTTAGAGTAGAAACTTACAATACACTTTGAAAAATGAATATGAGAGAGCGCCAGCATGGGCTCAACCCTAAGAGAGATACGTTGGATTATGATTTCTATTCTGATGTTAGGGAAAAGTTTGGGGTAGAACACAATATTCAACAACTTCCAAGGAAAATACTGTTGAAGACTCGAAATCGAGGTGAGTATAGAAACCAGAGGCGATAGAATCACAACTCATAACAACAGCTTAAGCGAGATGTTTACCAACATTGTTAGTTCAGAAATGATGACAGTGGATGGTTGGATGAGATGATAGGGGTCAAGTAAGGAGGCGTTTCCGCGGAACTGGGTTTCATAATTCATGGAAGGATACATGAGAGAAACGTGTGTACATGGAAGGGTACATGAGAGAAACGTGTGTACATGAAAGGGATACATGAGAGAAACGTGTGTACATGGAAGGGTACATGAGAGAAACGTGTGTACATGGAAGGATACATGAGAGAAACGTGTGTACATGGAAGGATACATGAGAGAAACGTGTGTACATGGAAGGATACATGAGAGAAACGTGTGTACATGGAAGGATACATGAGAGAAACGTGTGTACATGGAAGGATACATGAGAGAAACGTGTGTACATGGAAGGATACATGAGAGAAACGTGTGTACATGGAAGGATACATGAGAGAAACGTGTGTACATTGAAGGATACATGAGAGAAACGTGTGTACATGGAAGGATACATGAGAGAAACGTGTGTACATGGAAGGATACATGAGAGAAACGTGTGTACATGGAAGGATACATGAGAAAAACGTGTGTACATGGAAGGATACATGAGAGAAACGTGTGTACATGAGGAGCGAATAAATGCCTTTGTGCACACAGATAACCTGGTCTTCATGAATGTAAAATAAGAGAAACCTACAAGAACCTGTGAGCAGCAAAGTGTCATACTGGGTATGTGAGGAATGTAAGTAAGAGAGAGAGAGAGAGAGAGAGAGAGAGAGAGAGAGAGAGAGAGAGAGAGAAGAGAGAGAGAGAGAGAGAGAGAGAGAGAGAGAGAGAGAGAGAGAGAGAGAGAGAGAGAGAGAGAGAGAGAGAGAGAGAGAGAGAGAGAGAGAGAGAGAGAGCAACTCCAAAAACCGAGTCAATTTCAGTTCGAGAGAATTTTTTCTGTATCTATGCTGACAGCAGTTTATAACAAAAATTCTTTTTTTTTAAATCAGTCTCGTTGTAGAACGCTAGACGTAGACCTGAAGATGATACCTTTTGAGTGTAGATATCCTTACGCTTATCATGGCTTCGCTGCATCAGATAATATTGTAGTGAGCGTTGTCTGTCCCATACTCAAGTTAGCTGCAAATAATTTCCTATAGTATTGACACTAGTGGATGATGGTGGAGATTAGGAACCATCTATGGCCAGGTATGAGTGCATGATACACAGTTCATGGAACACTTAAAGTGTCCAGTAGAATGTTATGTGTTTGCTAAAAGTCATTCTCATCGATAAGATATGCTACGTTTCTTTTTATGAATTTAATAAGCAAATATGTGAATAAATTTGTTGAATATATTCCCAGAATTATTAGGTGTGTTTCTGTAACGTTAATTGAGAACGAAAACATAGTACTTGCTATGCTCTGGATCGATAATCATAAGTAACAATATCTTACTGTTTATAAAGGTACTGGAAGCTGTTGCTGTTATTTCCGCTGTGGTCCGTCAAATGTGTAGGGATTCTGATATTATTATGCTTGGTCCATCAATACTATTATCAATGGTTTTGAATTATGCTCATTTATTTCGCTTTAATTCACAATTCCTCCATGAGCAACTCCTATGAATAAGGCTTGGTGTTACTAGGTAACTTCCTAAAGGTTCGTGTAGAATAGATTTGCGCTACTACCAGCAGCACGGAAATATGAGCTCCCTTGGAGTAAGTTCTTTGATGAGTGTTACATCTAGTGATACAGCCTTACCATAAGTGACTTTCCACACAGGACACACGGTGCAACCTCGAGCAGGCGAGTCTGGTAACATCTACATCTGTATGTTAACAAGTTACATCTTGAGCGAGGCTGCATCACCATCAGTTAACGACGGAAGGAAATACATTTCCGTCAAATAACTTCTCGCCTTAAGAGTGTTCACCTTATCTCTGCACCTAAGTGTAGAGCAACCTTGAAGCTGCAGGACCCCCTGGATACGGGGTTCTGGGGTCATATCCTCAGGACCCCGTGGTTAAGGGGCTCTGGGGTCATAACCTCAGGACTCCCTGGATAAGGGGTTCTGAGGTAGTCTAAAATTGCACGTCCATAGATCATCTCTTATATACCCAGTGATCACGACTGAAGTAGAAGTCTACTGTGCTACTTTTTCGATGGCCATTTATAAATCTAAGTAATTTGCATATGGAAGTAATTTTGAATCCCAGTTCTCACATATACCATTGAGAAATTCTCATATATCTCTTAAACAATACATTTCTTTGCGAGAACGATGCTGATGGTCCGTTAACACATTGTGATCTGAGAGTTACTTAGAAAAGAAAAATACAATTTTGCCTCATTTTATCCACCACTTTTCCTAGAACTGACGTGAGGTTAATTAAGGTTAATATAAGGCACGTATCTTATATCCCATCTTCTTTGTACGTGTCACATCTCTCAGTCTCCAGTCTTTCAGCAACATTATCCTCATTTAGTAATTCGTTGAACATTGTGGTTATGGGAAATCGCAGTGCCCTGACCTCTTTCAAGACTAAATGAGTCAAATCGATTCATTTGGGTTAGTTTGATGTAATTACTTTGATAATTCACATTTCTAAGGTTCCATCGCCCTTTATTTATCATCATCTGACCCAGGGAAGAGTAATCTTACAGCTGAGGTAAACATGAATTATCTTCCACTGCAGAGACGGACCTGGAAGATCACTTCATCACGTGTTGTGTATTAGTGGTGCTACTGTACCTTCTTGGTTCTACATTTTCTCCCTTGCGTTAAAAAAATGAAAATCTTTAGAATTATTATCAACATTTAGAATATCTTTTTATGTTCATATTTACGTTATTATCATTATCATTATCGATAATTATATTATTATCATCAACACTCACATTTACTCAGCATCTTCATAGATTCTGAGAGATCTTCATTGTTTTTCGTTACTTGCCTATAATTTCCTCTGACTTACCAATAAATACATTGTTGGTTCCTTTCTGTGAAATGAGGGACAAATTTCCTGGAGTTGTTCCAGTGTTGCTAAACTTACCACGAATATCGTGTATCTTGACTCCAGGTAAGCACAGAACGTTTCGCCTGATGCTCTTAGATCAAAATTCTTGATCCTGGATTCTTGAGAATCTCCGACCTAAGTGATACTTGGATTATCCTTTAGTTCAACCTTGAAAAAGTAAACCCATTCCTGGTCGGCATTTCTTTAGCTTGAACACAAGGTTGATCATCTTCCTGGCTGATCGAAATATACTTCAAGTCTGTACATTTGTCTCCAGAGTCGTCATCTCAGTCTCAGACTCGTCTACCCCACCAGTAGCTGATGTTTCCTTTTCGGTATATACTGTCCTTGCATCATCTAGACTCTCTGATGCCTCATTATCTTTCTAAAATTTCAATTCTCAACATCTATTACAGATCAAAGAAAATTTAAAGTATGTAATCGTCTTACTTTTTGATTAGAAAAGTCTTAGTAAATTCCGTTTATCATGTGGGACAGTTGACGCCAGGTGTGGGTATCATCTCTCGTGATGGGTTGGTCTAGGGACACACCAGAGTCAGGTCCACTCTCAGCTGGGGTCAACGTGACATCCACCTCACACTTCCACTGTTCGAGTTGGTTCTTGAATACACTATATCTCGCTCTTCACTCTGCTCAAGACTTATAGGTTATATGGTATACGTTCGAATGGTAAATGAAATTTGTAATGTTTTCCAGAGCATATCTGAAACACTTTGTTATGTTTCATGCATGACAAAAATGCATCGCTTTGTGGACAACGTAGACTCACTCTCATATTACTTTCATCCTTTCTCTGTGTAAATTACACAACACAACAAGAGTTTTGATATCGTCATTTCTGATTTTTTCCGTTGTCTTGTGTCTGTTGGCGCGTCACTCACTCATTGCCACGATGATTATTTTCCTTTCTGAGATCTATACTCTCTACAACAGTTCCTTACATGATGAGTCTCCTGAGGTGTGGAAGAACCACCGTAGCTTGGAGTGGTTTACGTTGTAGACAAACCGCTAGTCTGTACGTGTAGTATAACAGAATCCCACCAATGCCCCAGCTTCAAGCCCCGTTTCCTCGTAATCAAATTTCGTCACATTATAATCCCTAAAATTACTTTGTTTATCCATATCATGTTTTTGTCATCTTGATCACCATTAATTTTCTTTTTCATTTCATAAAACTTCTATTTTCTAGTCTGACTTTTCGGTTGGAAATTCTTATCATCGTAACTTTATTGCACATTTCACAGTCTCTTCTTTTAGCTCCTATAACAAGATGTAAGGAAAATGTTAAATCGAAATAATGAAATTTAGGCAGTATATGGTAAAGAAAACTAGATATCATTCTAGACTACTATTTACTAGAAACACAACAATTGCAAGTTGCCTGTTTGTTTTTAAGTCAAGTTAACTTTCGTCTTTTTATTTCAGCAGAGCTGGCTACAGATCAATATCATTTGTCATTGATTTGTTTTCTTAACTAAACCAAACATTTTCAATGTTGCCTGGCTCAGAGATCCATAAATTACACGATCTCTTGTTTCTTATGAAGTTATTACTAAAGAATATAACGCATTGTTCACAGTATTTAACTGTATTGTTTTAATTGCAACATCATTATCATTCTTCATTCTGATCCAGCAAATACATGAATAAACATCATAAAGTGACAGGAATATGGTAATCTATAGCAATATATCAACAGTTGGTACACGTTTCAGTCTTTAGATACGACATTATTCTGAAATAGATCTGGAAATAGACCATCGGTGGATGTTAGATTATACTGAATTTCAATTCGTGATGACTAAACATGAGAGAAAACTTTTAACTTTTAATTACTCTTGTGTTAATTAAGTCTTGTCAAAAGGTAATTTTAATCACCTTTGTTGAGTATCGATTTTCTTTTATTTTAATGTCATAAAGGTTAACTCAGCTCCCTTCACAACCATCAAGAAGTTACAGCCAAGCAGTCGACAGCCACAACCCTAGGAGAGCAAAGACAAGATGGATCACCCACAACCCTGAGCATCAGTTGTACTTGAATCACGAGACGCGTCTTGTGAACTGTATGGATGAAGTACGGTGCAAACTGTTCTACTACTCATGACACAGACGGTGTAGCCACGACTTGTTCACTCATCTCTCTCTCTCTCTCTCTCTCTCTCTCTCTCTCTCTCTCTCTCTCTCTCTCTCTCTCTCTCTCTCTCTCTCTCTCTCTCTCTCTCGTCGTAAGTGCTTGAAAGCACCCATCGTCAATGCTCACATTTCCATCTTCCACATTTGTTCAATTCAAAACGGAAACACTTTTCCACGAAATACAAGTTCTCTGTGACCTCATATTTCAAGGAAGGCGTTAATACACACACACAGGCGAGGGATAATGAATGTTGGGGAGGATGTGAGACTGGATGAGTCGCAGGTATGGGGCTGCAGGTGTGGGGGATGTTATGTATATAGTTGTAGTCAGAAACTAATCTTAAACGGAGGAAATTAGTTTAATGTACTGACGAGTACATGAGCACAGGGATTATGGTAATGGAATTGATAGTAAGTGTATGTTTGTGATTACTATTTGTGATCACTATTAGTGCATTAAGGGGAGAGAGTCTTACTTTAGTGTTGGAGAAAAAGTGAAGGAAGTGAAGTGCTTTAGATATCTGGGAGTGGACTTAGCAGCATATGACACTATGGGAAAAGATGTCAGTCACAGGGTGGGGGAGGGGGTGAAGGTTCTGGGAGCGTTGAAGAATGTGTGGAAGGTGAGAACGTTATCTCGGAGAGCAAGATTGACAAAGGGGATATATGTGTCAGAGGGGGAGTGAAGAAGGAGAAGCGTGAGACCAAATTGAACGGTGTCAGGATGGAGTGAAAAGATTTTGAGCGATTAGGGCCCAAACATGCAGGAGATTGAAAGGAGTGCAAGAAATAGAGTGAATTGGAACGATGTGGTATACCGGCGACGTGCTGTCAATGGATTGAATCAGGGCGTGTTAAGCGTCTGGGGTAAACCATGGAACGTTCTGTGGGGCCTGGACGTGGAAAGGGAGCTGTGGTTTCAGTGCATTATACATGACAGCTAGAGACTGAATGTGAGCGAATGTGGCCTTTGTTGTCTTTTCCTAGCGCTACCTCGCGCACGCCTTTCACCCTCCTGCATGTTCAGGCCCCGATCACTCAAAATCTTTTTCATTTCATCTTTCCACACACATATATATATATATATATATATATATATATATATATATATATATATATATATATATATATATATATATATATATATATATATATATACCATGACTTTACTCCTACTTGTGAACACACACACACAAACCTCAACCTAAGCCAGTTATCGAACACCCATGAAGGGAGGATGTACACCTGGGCTGGGTTTGAGCCCAGGAATCGAGCTCTCAAGACAATTAGTTGCACTGTGTTGGGTCCATGAAGCACATGTATACAGAATTTGGTGTCTGTCCTTAGCGGTTGTGGTGTGAGGGACAGGCGCAGCTGCGTCGAGGTTGACTAGTGCAGCAGACGCTAAGTACCAGCTCTACTGGAGGAGTGGGTACAGCTGCACAGCTCTTCCTACACTCAGGATGGCGCAGGAGGCATGGCTGCACGGGAAAGGCAGCAAGTTTATCGTAGTAATCAGACTGGTTGTGGCGGCAGCCATCGTTGCTTTGCTCTTTAGACAAATTAACCATAACAAGAAAAGCAGCAGTATTGTTTTAGTGCTAGTCTCGTATGAGGAACGAGATATATATACAGGAACACTGGTAGGAGCAGCTGGTCCAGACACGACGCTGCCTGCAGGTGTGGTGGAAGAACATCACGCAGTCTAGAGTCAGCAGCTGCCTCAATGCAATGGTGAGGTTATCTTAACAGGCCACAAAGTTGCACACTTGGTTGTTACGATGTCTTGTTGTTGAACCATATCTCACATGAATTGCATACAATGTCTCTGCGTTACACTTATAGATGTAGGAAATACAAATGAATGTTAAAGGGACGCAATGACTACTCAAATATGTTGATTTTACCTCCTAGAATCATCGTTTGTGACAAAATCACACAGGAAAATGTTCATAGAACCTCCGTGGATAATCCACAACCAGTTTCTTGAATACAAATGTGTGGTTGTAAATACACCGATCTTAAGCACGAATGAAATACGGAATGCCTAACAAATTACAACTTTGTCGGGGTGGGTGACTAATTATGATTAATTCCTTATGATTTTCATGAGCGCACCTTACACTTGGTAATTATTCCTTGGTGTTAGTCTGGGATAATGACTTGTATTCACAACATAACATCGAGTCATGATTCCTCAGTGATCTCGTGAAGGAATCATAGATGACGTCACAACATGTCATGGATGTACACACGTCATCCCGGCCAACTGCCCTCATGACCAGTCTTGATATGTTTGACCAAGCTACAACCATACTAGACCAAGCTACAACCATACTAGACCAAGCTACAACCATACTAGACCAAGCCACAACCATACTAGACCAAGCTACAACCATACTAGACCAAGCCACAACCATGCTAGACCAAGCCACAACCATACTAGACCAAGCCACAACCATACTAGACCAAGCCACAACCATACTAGACTAAGCCACAACCATGCTAGACTAAGCCACAAACATGCTAGACCAAGCTACAACCATACTAGACCAAGCCACAACCATACTAGACCAAGCTACAACCATACTAGACCAAGCTACAACCATACTAGACCAAGCCACAACCATGCTAGACCAAGCTACAACCATACTAGACCAAGCTACAACCATACTAGAACAAGCCACAACCATACTAGACCAAGCTACAACCATACTAGACCAAGCCACAACCATACTAGACCAAGCTACAACCATACTAGACCAAGATACAACCATGCTAGACCAAGCTACAACCATACTAGACCAAGCTACAACCATGCTAGAACAAGCCACAACCATACTAGACCAAGCTACAACCATACTAGACCAAGCCACAACCATACTAGACCAAGCTACAACCATACTAGACCAAGCTACAACCATGCTAGACCAAGCTACAACCATGCTAGACCAAGCCACAACCATACTAGACCAAACCACAACCATACTAGACCAAGCCACAACCATACTAGACCAAGCCACAACCATACTAGACTAAGCCACAACCATGCTAGACCAAGCCACAACCATGCTAGACCAAGCCACAACCATGCTAGACCAAGCCACAACCATTCTAGACCAAGCCACAACCATGCTAGACCAAGCCACAACCATACTAGACCAAACCACAACCATACTAGACCAAGCCACAACCATACTAGACAAGCCACAACCATACTAGACCAAGCCACAACCATACTAGACCAAGCCACAACCATACTAGACCAAGCCACAACCATGCTAGACCAAGCCACAACCATACTAGACCAAGCCACAACCATACTAGACCAAGCCACAATCATGCTAGACCAAGCCACAACCATACTAGACCAAGCTACAACCATGCTAGACCAAGCCTCAACCATATTAGACCAAGCCACAACCATACTGGACCAAGCCACAACCATACTAGACCAAGCCACAACCATGCTGTACCAAGCCACAACCATACTAGACCAAGCCACAACCATACTAGACCAAACCACAACCATGCTAGACCAAGCCACAACCATTCTAGACCAAGCCACAACCATACTAGACCAAGCCACAACCATGCTAGACCAAGCCACAACCATACTAGACCAAGCTATAACCATGCTAGACCAAGCCACAACCATGCTAGGCCAAGCCACAACCATGCTAGACCAAGTTACAACCATACTAGACCAAGCTACAACCATGCTAGACCAAGCTACAACCATACTATACCAAACCACAACCATACTAGACCAATCCACAACCATACTAGACCAAACCACAACCATACTAGACCAAGCCACAACCATACTAGACCAAGCCACAACCATACTAGACCAAACCACAACCATACTAGACCAAGCCACAACCATACTAGACCAAGCCACAGCCATACTAGACCAAGCTACAACCATACTAGACCAAGGCACAACCATACCAGACCAAACCACAACCATACTAGACCAAGCTACAACCGTACTAGACCAAGCCACAAACATGATAGATCAAGCCACAACCATATAAGACCAAGCCACAACCATACCAGACTAAGCCACAATCATATTAGACCAAGCTACAACCATGCTAGACCAAGCCACAACCATACTAGACCAAGATACAACCATACTAGACCAAGCCACAACCATACTAGACCAAACCACAACCATACTAGACCAAGCCACAACCATATTAGACCAAGTCACAGCCATACGAGACCAAACCACAACCATACTAGACCAAGCCACAACCATACTAGACCAAGTCACAACCATACAGACCAAACCACAACCATACTAGACCAATCCACAACCATACTAGACCAAACCACAACCATACTAGACCAAGCCACAACCATACTAGACCAAGCCACAACCATACTAGACCAAACCACAACCATACTAGACCAAGCCACAACCATACTAAACCAAGAAGCAATCATGCTACACCAAGCCACAGCCATACTAGACCAAGCCACAAACATACTAGACCAAACCACAACCATACTAGACCAAGCCACAACCATACTAAACCAAGCCGCAATCATGCTACACCACGCCACAACCATACTAAACCAAGCCACAACCATACTAGACCAAGCCACAACCATACAAGACCAAACCACAACCATACTAGACCAAGCCACAACCGTACTAGACCAAGCCACAACCATACTAGACCAAGCCACAACCATACTAGACCAAACCACAACCATACTAGACCAAGCCACAACCATACTAGACCAAGCTCACAACCATACTAGACCAAACCACAACCATACTAGACCAAGCCACAACCATACTAGACCAAGCCACAACCATACTAGACCAAGCCACAACCATACTAGACCAAGCCACAACCATACTAGACCAAGCCACAACCATACTAGACCAAGCCACAACCATACTAGACCAAGCCACAACCATACTAGACCAAGCCACAACCATACTAGACCAAGCCACAACCATACTAGACCAAACCACAACCATACTAGACCAAGCCACAACCATACTAGACCAAGCCAAGCCACAAACCATACTAAACCAAGCCACAACCATACTAGACCAAGCAACAACCATACAAGACCAAACCACAACCATACTAGACCAAGCCACAACCGTACTAGACCAAGCCACAACCATACTAGACCAAGTCACAACCATACGAGACCAAACCACAACCATACTAGACCAAGCCACAACCGTACTAGACCAAGCTACAACCGTACTAGACCAAACCACAACCATACTAGACCAAGCCACAACCATACTAGACCAAACCACAACCATACTAGACCAAGCCACAACCATACTAGACCAAGCCACAACCATACTAGACCAAACCACAACCATACTAGACCAAGCCACACCATACTAAACCAAGCCGCAATCATGCTACACCAAGCCACAACCATACTAGACCAAGCCACAAACATACTAGACCAAACCACAACCATACTAGACCAAGCCACAACCATACTAAACCAAGCCGCAATCATGCTACACCACGCCACAACCATACTAAACCAAGCCACAACCATACTAGACCAAGCCACAACCATACTAGACCAAACCGCAACCATACTAGACCAAGCCACAACCATACTAGACCAAGCCACAACCATACTAGACCAAGCCACAACCATACTAGACCAAGCCACAACCATTCTAGACCAAGCCACAACCATACTAGACCAAGCCACAACCATGCTAGACCAAGCCACAACCATACTAGACCAAGCCACAACCATACTAGAGGAAGCCACAACCATACTAGACCAAGCCACAACCATACTAGACCAAGCCACAACCATACTAGACCAAGCCACAACCATACTAGACCAAGCCACAACCATTCTAGACCAAGCCACAACCATACTAGACCAAGCCACAACCATACTAGACCAAGCCACAACCATACTAGACCAAGCCACAACCATACTAGACCAAGCCACAACCATACTAGACCAAGCCACAACCATACTAGACCAAGCCACAACCATACTAGACCAAGCCACAACCATACTAGACCAAGCCACAACCATACTAGACCAAGCCACAACCATACTAGACCAAGCCACAACCATACTAGACCAAGCCACAACCATACTAGACCAAGCCACAACCATACTAGACCAAGCCACAACCATACTAGACCAAGCCACAACCATACTAGACCAAGCCACAACCATACTAGACCAAGCCACAACCATACTAGACCAAGCCACAACCATACTAGACCAAGCTACAACCATACTAGACCAAGCCACAACCATGCTAGACCAAGCCACAACCATACTAGACCAAGCCACAACCATACTAGACCAAGCCACAACCATACTAGACCAAGCCACAACCATACTAGACCAAGCCACAACCATGCTAGACCAAGCCACAACCATACTAGACCAAGCTACAACCATACTAGACCAAGCCACAACCATTCTAGACCAAGCCACAACCATACTAGACCAAGCCACAACCATGCTAGTCCAAGCCACAACCATACTAGACCAAGCCACAACCATGCTAGACCAAGCCACAACCATACTAGACCAAGCCACAACCATACTAGACCAAGCCACAACCATACTAGACCAAGCCACAACCATACTAGACCAAGCCATAACCATACTTCATCAGGCTGCCGCTAGTCTGAGGGTACCCACATAAAAGTTTGCGACTCGTTCCTTGCTGTCATAAAGTCTTTGGTCGACTCTCTCACTGGTATATCATCTTGCCAGGTCACTCCTGGCTACCTGGATACCTGTATTGCTGAGGCAGAAATATGGTCGACCAGTGTGGCCGTCAGACTCAGAGTTGAGGAATTCTTCTGGATGGTGCATCAGGCATAGTGAGATCTACCACAATTTTCTGGAGCTTCGTCTTCTAACTCTACATTTCAAAGGGAAAGTCTCTCCTCAGGGCCTACAGGAGAGGCAAGCCTGGGATAACACATACACGACCATCTTGGGTGATTCATATTTACAAAGTTCTGAAGATCAAAGTGTTCTTCCCCATTACAGCGATTCACCTTATGTTCTTCACCTTGTGTTCTTTATCTTATGTTCGTCACCTTGTGTTCTTCATCTTATGTTCGTCACGTTGTGTTTTTCCTTTTCATTTGCAAATGGGTGACCTCATATTCATTTGTTTAGACAGTATTAGAATCATGGAAATATGATCAATGTACCAAAATGATAAAGCAAATATATCTAAGAACACTTTCAAACATACACACATTATATATATATATATATATATATATATATATATATATATATATATATATATATATATATATATATATATATATCCCTGGGGATAGGGGAGAAAGAATACTTCCCACGTATTCCCTGCGTGTCGTAGAAGGCGACTAAAAGCGGAGGGAGCGGGTGGCTGGAAATCCTCCCCTCTCGTTTTTTTTTTTTTTTAATTTTCCAAAAGAAGGAACAGAGAAGGGGGCCAGGTGAGGATATTCCCTCTCAGGCCCAGTCCTCTGTTGTTAACGCTACCTTGCTAACGCGGGAAATGGCGAATAATATGAAAAAAAAAAAAATATATATATATATATATATATATATATAGATATAGATATACTCACACTACGATTTCGCAGATAAGCTAACAGGTTTCTTTTTCTCTCATGGTAAGAATAGATTGTAAGGAGTCTCATATATTCTACGTATGTCCTTCACTAAAAGTGGAATTTTCTCACTATGTTCTTCAGATTTATGTCGTATCTATATTGCCAGAACATAACTGGCCAGGCTCATGAGGGAGAGATGTGTAGAGGGTTACAGATGTAAAGGTGACAGAAGAGAAAGAGAAATAAGTGACAAAATATGAAAGAAGAGGAAGGGTGAGGGGAGATGGGAAAGGATGAGGTGTGGGAAGAAAGCAAAGCAAAAGTACTGACTACTAATGGACGAAGAAAAATGATCATCTGAATCAAGGAAGACGTGAGGGAGTTGGGACGGAGATGTGAGATGCAGAACCACAAGAGGGGAATCGTAGTAAAATGGAAAGTGAATGATAGTCAAGGGAACAGTATTTTTCTCGGCCATAATGAGAAAAAATATCTAAATGCAATTAGGAGAGAACAGGAGGAGCAGAAATTACTATAACTTTCAGACAGTTTTAAACCAATGTAAGCGACAGAACGTCCGTTTGTAAATGTAGGACGGATGATAAGAGAGATAAAATGTGAAGGAACAGAGGGAAAGTTTGCGAGAACAATTATGTCTCACCAGAACCATATCTTCCCTCAGAAACGTCATACCATTTTATCGTGATCTTCTCCTGGTAGTTTGTTTCACCTACGAGCGTAAGAAGTAAGTGAAGTAGCGGAAGTACCGGGTTTCTTCTTGTAGACTTGTCTTGCTTCACTCCACCATAGACGCAGTAATAGACTCGACTCACGAAAACACGAAAACTGTTCATGAGTGAAATTATTTCATCAGGACTTTAGCCCGGTGGGAATAACGTGTCCCTTAATGACTGAAGATCCCGTGCGAAGTCACACGCTTTTTCTCGGAATACACAATCTTTTCCGGCATTACGTAGCTCCTTCAGGCATACCTCAATATGCTCTTCAAAGGCTCAGTTTCTCGGGTGAGAGTGTACCTCAGAAGGCTAACACGACCGCTGAGGATAAGGATGTCTTCTCTAACGTTATATTTTTTTCTTTGGAGCTGACATATGCCTTCAGTAGCGGAGATGCACATTCTGAGTTACCAAGTCTTCTTAGGAAGACGAGAATTGTTTGATACTAGTGAATTCATTGAGGATCACTGTTCCTTTAGAAGCACAGTATTTCTCTCACTCAGATTTGACTTAATAAGACACTTATCACATTTCCATCATGTGAACCATCATGTCACCAGACGCCGCCTGCTTGATGTTACATAACGTTAGAAAAGTTACCTTTGGCGAGATTGTATCACTGGGGGACAGACTCACCAAAGAACTCACTCATAAAGAGTCTCCATTTCCCTGATACAGGAAGTAGCGCAGCCTTGGGTTGCAGGAACCTGTACAAAAGTCCTAGATGACACCAGGACTCGTGCATAGAAATTGGTCCTGGAATGATATTAGGAGAATTGATTAATAAGTGCTTCATGTTATGATACGCAGGACGAGATCTTGCTATGGTATGATAACACATCATCTCCCATTCGTTTCCCCTCACCGTCTCCTCCTTAATGAGAGCTCGTGAGTCTATCACGAGGAAACTCTTCCTTTGTCGAGGTCTGACTCTCTGGCAACACTCGCCTCTGGAGAGAATATTTGCGTAATGGTATCCCACCAGTGAGGTCCCGGACCACCTGCTCCACCCCTGACGATCATTACAAGTGGACTTCTAACATTACCCACAGTGACGTTCCTGGACCCAAGTTGTAGCTTGAGGTAAACGTTCACTATATCAGCAGACCATATACGGGCTGTAGGTCTGCATGAAGATATGATGTTTATTAAACAGTCTGTAATGTTCTGAATCTTCTCACGTCGATGCAGCCTACTAGCGGTGTTGGTGTCTTACCCGCCAACGGGAGAAGGAATGGCTTTGAATTACTAAGATAATGTGGGGTTAAATTAAAAGGAAACAAAGAGAAAACGGATGACCCAGATCATAAGATTCAGGAAGTAATAAAGATAAAACTAATCTAAAGTGATAACGTGAGTCATGATTCTAACCTTACTCAGGCGGATATTAAGTCCCAGAAGTTTCGGGATGTCTTTACATTGTGTCATATTACAAGTAATGATCATGAAACTTGCCATTGTGAGCTTACATATTCCAGGGATATTATGGAATGGTGATAATATGAACAGAAGTGATGGTCGACCAAGGAGGCTGGGCCGAGATCAATAGTGGCAGAGATGGACAGATACCACACCGACCTGGTTGTTGATGCTCAGATACAAGAGCTTCCTGGGTTCAAGTCTTTACGTAATGTCTGCTGGTAATGCTGCTGACATTACTGGGATAAACAATTTATCAATACACACGTCTTTAAAGGATGTTTCATGTATGGTAGTGACTAAAACTAGAAGTATCTCTGGAGGAACAATGTTTCAACACAATATTAAGCTTCACACCAATAATTTCAATTTAGTTTCTGTCACATCATGACTTAGTGGCTGCCATGATCACGATAGAGGCAAGAAAGTCCTCCAACTGCACATTGTACACTTATCCTTACAAACATTGCCGATGGAATAGAATTGATAACACTAAGAAGAAGAAGAAGAAGAAGAAGAAGAAGAAGAAGAAGAAGAATTATGGTAATAGCAACAGTAATGATAATGATGATAATAATGAGGATAATATTGATAATGATAATAATAATAATGATAATGATGATGATAATAATAATAATAATGATAGTTTTCCTAGCGCTATCTCGCGCGCGCGCGGGGGAGGGGGTGCAATATCATGTGTCGCGTGGTGGCGACGAAATGGATGAAGGCAGCAAGTGTGGATGTGTACATATTTATATATGTACATGTCTGTGTATGTATGTGTATGTATACGTTGAAATGTGTAGGTACATATATGTGCGTGTGTGGGCGTTTATTTATATACATGTGTGTGTGGGTGGGTTGGGCTATTCTTGATGACAATGACAATTATAATAACGATAATAAAGACGTTGAGGAACAAGATCACTTAGATGAATCTTTCATTGTGGTCCTCGACATCTCCAAAGCATTGAACAGCGCGTGGTATGTCTTTGCTTCTTAACTTCCTTCCTTTGCATTTTCTGCTTCACTCTGTTCTGTAAAGCACAGACACCAGTCTAGCTGGTCTGTTGTTCTTGTCATGGATGGCACGACTTCCCCATCTTGATCTATTAGCCACAGTGATCTTCATGGTTCTCTCATGATACTTACTTTCTTCTTTCCATAGACGATCTTCTCTCGTCATCACCTCACAGTATTCAGTGTATCTTACTATTCCACTCTACATACTTCAGATGGTTATATCGCGTCTATCTCAAATGCTCGTACTCTCCCTCTCTGTCATACTGAACACAGATCTCTAAACACGGCCTTGTGCAATATCCCGGAATGTGGGACCCAACCTGGTTGAATATGATAGTGTTATACTGCAATTTCTCCCAATATCTCTTTTTAGATATCACTTGTTTACTTCTGTTCAACTACAGAACACCACAATTCATCGCTGTAGTAACATAAACTTGTTGAGCATAACAACATCCTTCACTGTAACCTGGGCATCCCACAACATCGACATGATATTTGCTGGAGAGGTTGTGCAAGTGTCATTGCTACTTTTCTCTTCACGATAAATGGTTCATGTCTACATGGATATAATTCTCCCTAGTATGGAGCACTGCTCACGTATTTAGTGTGGTTCATCCTTCACGCCTTTATTAGCTAAAGCGAAATCTAAATGCATCCTCCTCATTAACTCTCCAGGCTTCTGTCCAACCCTCCCTCTCTGTCCGCCTTGATTTTGCTGCTCTTCCCCTGTTCTACGGTTATCATTTTCACTACTGCTCTTGTGAACAGTGCGCGAGCGTCCCTGCCACCAAGGTTCTGATCCGTGACTCGCGTCTGGCAGCTGATTTCCATAATTTCTGTGTTGAGACAGACAGACATACAGCCAGACAGACAGACAGACAGACACACACACACACACACACACACACACACACACACACACACACACACACACACACACAGACTGACCGCTTTGACTCCTTCGTCCTTCACGCAACAAAAGCTTTGGAACTCGCTCTTCCTTCTTCCATCTTCCTCTCTTCCCAACACTTTCTACTTTTAAAAATCACATAAACTTTAATGTATCTATTCCATATATTTCCTTGCTCAGAATGCCTTTCACTTGGGCATGTTCTGCCTGTGGCAGGTCGGTCACTATAAAGAGAAGACAATGTGGCAAAAATGACAAATGTTGGTTTGGTGTTCGAGCAATGATTACTAAACATGTTATTGTCTCTCCTGGGTAGAGACGCAGCTAAACGTGAATGGTAGGTAGGATGTGTCGCAGATCAAAGGTTCGTTTATGTAGAGTTTTTCCGTTTATGTTTAGATTGCATCTATGTAACATCTTAGCCATACATACAAACAGAGTCTAGCATCTCTTTAAGGCAAAATTAATAATGGTCCTAATGATCATTATAAAGAAAACAAAGAAACTTATAATGAACATAAAAATGAAAAAGATAATTTGAAACTAATGATATTAATGATGCTAATAATAATAATAATAATAACAGTAATAATAATAATATTGATGATAATAGTAATAACAATGATATCAATAATAATAATGATAATTATGATAATAATGATAATAATAAAAATGATAACAATGATAATATTGATAATGATAGTAATGATATCAATAATGATAATGAAAACGATAATAATGATAATAATAATAGTAATAATAATAATAATAATGATAATGATAATAGTAATAATAATAATAATAATGATAATGATAATGATAATAATGATAATAATAATAATAATAATAATAATAATAATAATAATGATAATAATAATAATAATAATAATAATAATAATAATAGTGATAATAATGATAATGATAATGATGATGATAATAATAATAATAATGTTGATAATGATGATAGTGATATTAATAATAACAATAGATTAATGAAAAATAATAATAATAATAATGATAATAATAATATTAACAATAATAATGATAATGATAATAATAACGATAATGATGATAATAATGATAATAATAATGATAATAATAATAATGATATTAATAATGATAATAATAATAATAATTATAATAATGATATGATAATGATAATAATAATGATAATAATGATATTGATAATAGATAATGATAATTATAATAATAATGATAATAATGATAATGATAATAATAATAATAATACTAATAATAATGATAATAATAATAATAATAATAATAATAATAATAATAATAATAATAATAACAATAATAATAATAATAATAATAATGATAATAATAACAATAATAATAAAAATGATAATAAAAGTAATAATAATAATAATAATAATAATAATAATAATAATAATAATAATAATAATGAAAATAATAATAATAATAATAATAATAATAACAATAATAATAATAGTAATAATAATAATAATAATAATAATAATAATAATGATAATAATAATAATAATAATAATAATAATAATAATAATAATAATAATAATAATAATAATAATAATAATAATAATAATAATAATAAGAAGAAGAAGAAGAAGAAGAAGAAGAAGAAGAAGAAGAAGAAAAAGAAAAAGAAGAAGAAGGAGAAGAAGAGGAAGAAGAGGAAGAAGAAGAAAAAGAAAAAGAAAAGGAAGAAGGAGAAGAAGAAGAAGAAGAGGAAGAAGAAAAACACGCAGCTAGACCTGGAAATATACAAAAAAGAAAGTGCATACAATAAAGACTTTGTGTCTACAACAAAGGCAATGTTGTAGTACGTACATTAACGATTGTTTGTAATGTTCACAGTGGCTGGAACCAGGTTGTTGTTGTAGCGATGTGCATGACCTCGATGATGTTGTGGTGCCGATAACTACAACTTGTGGACACAGGATATTAGGTGGAATGAGGTGAGGGTGGCGAGGCTGGTTCAGTAGCTGCCTCCCATACTGTTGTATGAGGTCATATGATGGTTAAAGTTGAATCGAACACTTTTGTTTAGTGTCTATTGATAGATGGTGGATGAAGGACCTAAAATGACCTCACATACACCATCCAGATGGCTGCTAAGTATGAGCCACCTGTCCTGTGTCAGCTACCATGATGGCAGATGGTCATAGGTTTACCTTTATACTGGCAACCGAGTGAGTCTACCATCAGGGAAGATGCTAGTGTGTCCACTGTCATGGTGTCTCATGGTCTAACATGACGATCCTCATGATAAGTGACGGTCCTGGGTGTCTAGCATCATGGTGGCTGCTGGTCCTGGGTGTCTAGCATCATGGTGGCTGCTGGTCCTGGGTGTCTAGCATCATGGTAGCTGCTGGTCCTGGGTGTCTAGCATCATGGTGGCTGCTGGTCCTGCGTGTCTAGCATCATGGTGGTTGCTGGTCCTGGGTGTCTAGCATCATGGTGGCTGCTGGTCCTGGGTGTCTAGCATCATGGTAGCTGCTGGTCCTGGGTGTCTAGCATCATGGTAGCTGCTGGTCCTGGGTGTCTAGCATCATGGTGGCTGCTGGTCCTGGGTGTGTAGCATCATGGTAGCTGCTGGTCCTGGGTGTGTAGCATCATGGTGGCTGCTGGTCCTGGATGTCTAGCATCATGGTGGCTGCTGGTCCTGGGTGTCTAGCATCATGGTAGCTGCTGGTCCTGGGTGTCTAGCATCATGGTAGCTGCTGGTCCTGGGTGTCTAGCATCATGGTGGCTGCTGGTCCTGGGTGTCTAGCATCATGGTAGCTGCTGGTCCTGGGTGTCTACCATCATGGTGGCTGCTGGTCCTGGGTGTCTAGCATCATGGTGGCTGCTGGTCCTGGGTGTCTAGCATCATGGTGGCTGCTGGTCCTGGGTGTCTAGCATCATGGTGTGTGTGCCACAATTATGGTTGTAGTTGTTGTGTCTGTCAACAATAACACCTTTTTTTATTTGTCTCATTCATACCAACAACATACAGAGGGCGAGATCAGAGAGACTCATGGAGAGATGTCTTTCCGGGAATTCGCCAGTTTAAGTGTAAGACAATTTACATATTCCGTTAAAAGATTCTTACTTGGATCTCCACCAGCAACGCCTTCTTCAGTCAAACGTCCAGTCTTAATAGATAAACTGCCAAAGTTTGTTTGCAGGGATGAGCGAAGACCTCAAACTGCGTTAGTTTTATCTACAAGCAGTCCAGTATGTTTACAGAGATCGTATTATGCGTATACAATCTGTGTTGGGAGGCTCCTCAGTGTACTTGTACTTTTTACCAGATTAATCTATGTAAATGTCCTCAGTATATACACCAAACTCTGAAACTTGGAGACGAATCCTTCTAGGGAAAGTTATAACATAAATGGTATCTCTAACTCTCGTGTTGACATTAATAAAAGAGCCTAACTTATGGAATATACGATTGTAAGGAGAACATTTATTACTGGCAAAGAATATAAGCATGCAGAAGTGTCTTGCTGGTCTAATTGATTTTAACCTTGTGTTGAAAAATGTATTGTTTCTTGAGTGTATGAAATTGACTTTTGTGGAAATAAATAAAAAATTTCGCAAGAAAATTATAACATGGCTGATCTGCAGGCGCCCCTGCACGTACACCAGATGAAGACGACAGCCTTTACAACTGCAGGAGTTGTACAAATTGCTCGACGTAAATATAGTACAAGATTGTAACACATCAGTACCAAGGTGATCAGGATCTCTTCCCAGCACTTCCTGACTAGTGCTCGAGACCAGCTTAATGATACTCCATAAGACAATTCATTGAAGACCTTACAAAGTATCTTTGGTATGATTTCAACACTTAACAAACATGTCGTTAGGAACGACGTGTTTGGAGGGTTGGTACAAGTGATCACCATCATATAACATTTGATGTAGTTTTCAAGACTGCTGGTAATGTTGGTCAAGAGAACAGTCGTTAGAGATCAGCTAACATTTAGAAACGTAAACTTTGATTATCTTCTCATTGCTCTTGACAGTAGGAACTAGAATGATATCGTAAATGGAAGTGATGTGTGCATAAACCAGAGAAGATTTAGTGAGACAGTCAGAGCAGTAGAGGAACCAGGGGAACTAATGCTCAGCAGATGGTCAGTTTCTGGACCTTGGCCTGGATGGTGGAACACTGGATTAAGACAACAAAAGGAATGCTTTTACTTGAAAATAATGGCACAAAAAGAGACTAAAGCTCATGAATCAACATTAGTTAATAAACTAAGTTAGTTTCCTTAGGATCAAGAGAATAAAATCGTTATCCAAGTAACTGCAAACAAGCAACACACTGTTTAAAATGGCTAGGTTAATGGTAAATGTGGAACATCCGGGGAAAACCACGAAAATATCTGTGATCATGGTTGTGGGTGGTGGACTCTGGTTTCAGTACATTACATATGCGAATATGAGAGCTAGAGAATGGCAGCCACATCGTTGATTGTTCTTGGACTTATTTCATTATTATACTTAATCGCCGTCTCCCGCGTCAGCGAAGTAGCGCAAGGAAACAGACGAGGAATGTCCTAACCCACTCGCATACACATCTATATATATAAACGCCCATACACGCACATATACATACATATACATTTCAACGTATACATATTTATATATTTCAACATATACATACATAAATATACACAGACATAAACATATATTCACATGTACATATTCATACTTGCTGCCATCATCCATTCCCATCGCCACATATGAAATAGCATCCCTACCCCCTCCAGTAATATAGCGCCAGGAAAAGACAAAAAAAGCCACATTCGTTCGCACTCAGTCTCTTGCTGTTAGGTGCAATGCACCGAAACCTCAGCTCCCTTTCCACATCCAGGCCCCACAAACCTTTCCATGGTTTACCCCAGACGCTTCACATGCCCTGGTTCAATCCATTGACAGCACGTCGACCCCGGCATACCACATCGTTCCAATTCACTCTATTCCTTGCACACCTTTCACCCTCCAGTATGCTCAGGCCCCGATCGCTCAAAATCTTTTTCACTCCATCCTTCCACATTCAATTTGGTCTCCCACTTTTCCTCGTTCCCTCCACCTGTAACACATATATCCTCTTTGTCAATTATTCCGCACTCATTCTCTCCATGTGACCAAACCATTTCAATACAACCTCATCTGCTCTCTCAACCACACTCAATTTATTACCACACATCTCTCTTACCCTTTCTTTACTTACTCGATCAAACCACGTCACACCACATATTGTCCTCAAACATCTCATTTCCATCACATCCACCCTTTTCCACACAACCTTATCTATAGCCCATGCCTCTCAACCATATAATGTTGTTGGAACCACTATACCATCAAACATACCCATTTCTACTCTCCGGGATAACGTTCTCGCCTTCCACACATTCTTCAACACTCCCAGAACCTTCGCCACCTTCCCCACCCTGTGACTCACTTCCGCTTCAATGGTTCCATCCGCTGCTAAGTCCACTCCCATATATCTAAAACTCTTCACTTCCTCCAGTTTTTCTCCATTCAAACTTACCTCCCAATTAACTTGTCCCTCAATCCTACTGAACCTAATAACCTTGCTCTTATTCACATTTACTTTCAACATTCTTCTTCCACACACTTTACCAAACTGTCACCAACTTCTGCAGTTTCTCACTCGAATCAGCCACCAGTGCTGTATCATCAGCGAACAACAACTGACTCACTTCCCGAGCTTTCTCATCCACAACAAACTGCATACTTGCCCATCTCTCCAAAACGCTTGCATTCACCACCCTAACTATCCCATCCATAAATGAATTAAAAAACTATGGAAACATCACGCACCACTGCTGCAAACCGACATTTACTGGGAACCAATCAATTTCCTCTCTTTCTACTTGTGTACATGCCTTACATCCTTGGTATAAACTTTTCACTGCTTCTAGCAACTTACCTCCCACACCACGTACTCTTAAAACCTTCCACAAAGCATCTCTATCAATTCTATCATATGCCTTCTCCAGATCCTTAAATGCTACATACAAATCCATCTGTTTTTCTAAGTATTTCTCATAGACATTCTTCAAAGCAAACACCTGATCAACACATCCTCTACCACTTCTGAGACCATACTGCTCCTCCCCAATCTGATGTTCTGTAATTTCCCAGGAATGCTCAACAAACTTATTTTGTCCAATTGGACACTCACATGTTTACCAAATGGCGTCCTAGCTACGTCTCTTCGTTGTATATCAACTGACTTATATTTCTTTTCGTACTTGATGTGCCTCACTGTAGTGATAGTATGAGGAATGTGTAGAGAGAGAAGTGTGTGTTTACTCCCAATTGAAGACTTTTAGATTGAGGCTGTGGACATGGTGTGAGTGGTAGCAGACCCATGAGGTTGTGATGCCATGGTGGAAACTGAGGAGGAAACACGTACTTTCCTCTTGTTCTTTGAACATGTTGGTACTGTAAGTCACTGTCTTTCTAACGCTGATAACACCGTAATGAATGAAGAATGCAACGTAAAACTGCATATAAGTGTGAGGAAATATAATTGAAATGTATAAATATCAAATGAAATTATGTGAAATTATTGTTGATAATTGTTCACTAGTACGTATTTTGATTTGATGACTACTGCCA
This sequence comes from Panulirus ornatus, assembly GCF_036320965.1. NCBI lineage: Eukaryota > Metazoa > Arthropoda > Malacostraca > Decapoda > Palinuridae > Panulirus > Panulirus ornatus. Next base: position 3,383,131 of record NC_092292.1, on the reverse strand, counting down.
TTTTACTGGCGTATCAGCCATAACTCTATATACCCCAGTTAAACACTCTTTATAACAAAAGATATATTGAATTCTTTATGGCCAGCAGATATTTGAGTCATGCTGGGGTTCTGCTGACCCGACATGTGAGTGGTGTAGTCATGCTGAGGTTCTGCTGACCCAGACATGTGAGTGGGTAGTCATGCTGAGGTTCTGCTGACCCAGACATGTGAGTGGGGTAGTCATGCTGAGGTTTTGCTGACCCAGACATGTGAGTGGGGTAGTCATGCTGAGGTTCTGCTGACCCAGACATGTGAGTGGTGTAGTCATGCTGAGGTTCTGCTGACCCGACATGTGAGTGGGGTAGTCATGCTGAGGTTCTGCTGACCCAGACATGTGAGTGGTGTAGTCATGCTGGGGTTCTGCTGACCCGGACATGTGAGTGGTGTAGTCATGCTGAGGTTCTGCTGACCCGACATGTGAGTGGGGTAGTCATGCTGAGGTTCTGCTGACCCGGACATGTGAGTGGTGTAGTCATGCTGAGGTTCTGCTGACCCAGACATGTGAGTGGGGTAGTCATGCTGGGGTTCTGCTGACCCAGACATGTGAGTGGTGTAGTCATGCTGAGGTTCTGCTGACCAGACTTGGAGTGGGTAGTCATGCTGATGGTCTGACCGACATGTGAGTGGGGTAGTCATGCTGAGGTTCTGCTGACCCAGACATGTGAGTGGGGTAGTCATGCTGAGGTTCTGCTGACCCGGACATGTGAGTGGGGTAGTCATGCTGAGGTTCTGCTGACCCGGACATGTGAGTGGGGTAGTCATGCTGAGGTTCTGCTGACCCAGACATGTGAGTGGGGTAGTCATGCTGGGGTTTTGCTGACCCAGACATGTGAGTGGGGTAGTCATGCTGAGGTTCTGCTGACCCGGACATGTGAGTGGGGTAGTCATGCTGAGGTTCTGCTGACCCGACATGTGAGTGGGGTAGTCATGCTGAGGTTCTGCTGACCCGACATGTGAGTGGGGTAGTCCTGGTGAGGTTCTGCTGACCCAGACATGTGAGTGGGGTAGTCATGCTGGGGTTCTGCTGACCCAGACATGTGAGTGGGGTAGTCATGCTGAGGTTCTGCTGACCCAGACATGTGAGTGGTGTAGTCATGCTGAGGTTCTGCTGACCCTACATGTGAGTGGGGTAGTCATGCTGGGGTTCTGCTGACCCAGACATGTGAGTGGGGTAGTCATGCTGAGGTTCTGCTGACCCAGACATGTGAGTGGTGTAATCATGCTGAGGTTCTGCTGACCCGGACATGTGAGTGGGGTAGTCATGCTGAGGTTCTGCTGACCCTACATGTGAGTGGTGTAATCATGCTGAGGTTCTGCTGACCCAGACATGTGAGTGGGGTAGTCATGCTGAGGTTCTGCTGACTCCTTCAAGTACAGGAGAGTTTCCATCTTGGTTGTCTGTCTGTGTGGGATCTGCAAGACACTTCGTTCCTGGAAGTGTCAGTATGTATAGCCATCTGACCACTTACTGACTTGAGATTCGAGTGATGTTCCAGAGACCTTGAGAACATGGAGGAGGCCATTATGTTGGCTGTAACTACGGTTGAAAAGATAGGAACCTTCCTACCAGTGTCTAGGAAACTGGACGCGACTGAAATCGAGAAGAATGGATGAATCTTTCCGTTGGTCTGAATTATACCATAGTAAGTCAGAAGAGAATTCCTCCAAGTATTGTTGACTAATTTCATGGCGTCATTAAAGGTATGGTTTCGCGAGTAAAAGTGAGTGTTTATCAAAAGTGGATATGTAGACATCTGGACATCAAATTACGAAACAACATTGTATAAAACTAGATTTGATATACGTGTCAGAGGTGGAGGGAACAAGGAGAACCGGGAGACCAAATCAGAGGTGGATGGATGGTGTGAAAAAGATTTTGAGTGACCGGGGCCTGAACATACAGGAGGTGACGGGCGTGCAAGGAACAGAGCGAATTGGAACGATGTGGTATACTTGGATCGACGTGCTATCAATGGACTGAATCAGGGCATGTGAAACGTCCAGGGTAAACCATGGGAATGTCTATGGGGCCTGGATGTGGATAGGGAACTGCAGTTTCGGTTCATTATACAGGACAGTTCGTGTGTGGATGTGAACGGATATGGCCTTTCTTCGACTGTTTCCTGGCGCTACCTCGCTGACACGAGAAACGGCGATCAGGCGTTTAGAAAGCAAGATGTGACTGACAAGTTTCGTGGTATTTAGTGCCTAGTTCTACTACTATCTTCCAGCATCCTTCTTATGTCTACGGACACAGTCCCGAAGTATCAGAATCCTTCACATCAACCTCTCAAGGCTACGGACATAGTCCTAATAGGAGGGAGTCCTTCACATCAACCTGCCAGAGGATATAGACACAGTCCTGAGGGGCGGGAGTCCTTCACATCAACCTGCCAGAGGCTCAGTAAACAGCAGCCACTAGACAATAAGGAGGAGGAAGGTGTCAGTTGTTACAACACTTGCTACCTCACACTCAGGATTGCTATTGGCTCGCTGCTAATGAAGACGGACGCTGAATAGACTGGTTTATGCAGATATAATCAAGGCGTGACATCCTGCGGAATTCTGTTGAAATGTTATTAGGAATCGACCCATCACGGAGAAGGAAGGAAATAATAAAGGTCATCATAATCCACTTCACACACGTGGCTGCTTAACACAACCTGGACATAGTGTTGTGTCTGCTGGGAGGCCACTGAACAAATTGCTTCACTATGTTTACATACCTGGACCTACATTACACATGACCTTATTGTCATTCTTTGGAGAGAATGTGCCTCAAGCTTGGTTATTATCTCTGATGTTCCAGATGGCTACAACAACTCCTCAGTCAAGGGGGACTGGCAGTATTCCCTCCAGTCTCCACTTCCAGTTTCATCACGACATCACGGCCATAAATTCCGTCGTGACATCGAACGACTTCAGTCCTGCTGGGTTCTCTCGCATGTAAGGGTCCAGACAGCTGGGAGTTTTCTTTAGGCACGGTGAAATATGGCTTCTGTTCCTTGTTATGCTGCCACTAGACTCAAACTGTAAAATTTGTATCCACACAGAATATACGCGACATTTACCCTTGAGCTTTGTTTCACTCAGAGCCAAAACATCCAGGTTCCTTTTCTCAAACATACTGCATATATGTATATATATTTTTTTTTCTTTTTTTTTTTTTTTGCTTTGTCGCTGTCTCCCGCGTTTGCGAGGTAGCGCAAGGAAACAGACGAAAGAAATGGCCCAACCCACCCCCATACACATGTATATACATACATCCACACACGCAACTATACATACCTACACAGCTTTCCATGGTTTACCCCAGACGCTTCACATGCCCTGATTCAATCCACTGACAGCACGTCAACCCCGGTATACCACATCGATCCAATTCACTCTATTCCTTGCACGCCTTTCACCCTCCTGCATGTTCGGGCCCCGATCACTCAAAATCTTTTTCACTCCATCTTTCCACCTCCAATTTGGTCTCCCACTTCTCCTCGTTCCCTCCACCTCCGACACATATATCCTCTTCGTCAATTTTTCCTCACTCATTCTCTCCATGTGCCCAAACCATTTCAAAACACCCTCTTCTGCTCTCTCAACCACACTCAATTTATACCACACATCTCTCTTACCCTTTCTTTACTTACTCGATCAAACCACGTCACACCACATATTGTCCTCAAACATCTCATTTCCATCACATCCACCCTTTTCCACACAACCTTATCTATAGCCCATGCCTCTCAACCATATAATGTTGTTGGAACCACTATACCATCAAACATACCCATTTCTACTCTCCGGGATAACGTTCTCGCCTTCCACACATTCTTCAACACTCCCAGAACCTTCGCCACCTTCCCCACCCTGTGACTCACTTCCGCTTCAATGGTTCCATCCGCTGCTAAGTCCACTCCCATATATCTAAAACTCTTCACTTCCTCCAGTTTTTCTCCATTCAAACTTACCTCCCAATTAACTTGTCCCTCAATCCTACTGAACCTAATAACCTTGCTCTTATTCACATTTACTTTCAACATTCTTCTTCCACACACTTTACCAAACTGTCACCAACTTCTGCAGTTTCTCACTCGAATCAGCCACCAGTGCTGTATCATCAGCGAACAACAACTGACTCACTTCCCGAGCTTTCTCATCCACAACAAACTGCATACTTGCCCATCTCTCCAAAACGCTTGCATTCACCACCCTAACTATCCCATCCATAAATGAATTAAAAAACTATGGAAACATCACGCACCACTGCTGCAAACCGACATTTACTGGGAACCAATCAATTTCCTCTCTTTCTACTTGTGTACATGCCTTACATCCTTGGTATAAACTTTTCACTGCTTCTAGCAACTTACCTCCCACACCACGTACTCTTAAAACCTTCCACAAAGCACTCTATCAATTCTATCATATGCCTTCTCCAGATCCTTAAATGCTACATACAAATCCATCTGTTTTTCTAAGTATTTCTCATAGACATTCTTCAAAGCAAACACCTGATCCACACATCCTCTATCACTTCTGAGACCATACTGCTCCTCCCCAATCTGATGTTCTGTAATTTCCCAGGAATTGCTCAACAAACTTATTTTGTCCAATTGGACAACTCACATGTTTACCAAATGGCGTCCTAGCTACGTCTCTTCGTTGTATATCAACTGACTTATATTTCTTTTCGTACTTGATGTGCCTCACTGTAGTGATAGTATGAGGAATGTGTAGAGAGAGAAGTGTGTGTTTACTCCCAATTGAAGACTTTTAGATTGAGGCTGTGGACATGGTGTGAGTGGTAGCAGACCCATGAGGTTGTGATGCCATGGTGGAAACTGAGGAGGAAACACGTACTTTCCTCTTGTTCTTTGAACATGTTGGTACTGTAAGTCACTGTCTTTCTAACGCTGATAACACCGTAATGAATGAAGAATGCAACGTAAAACTGCATATAAGTGTGAGGAAATATAATTGAAATGTATAAATATCAAATGAAATTATGTGAAATTATTGTTGATAATTGTTCACTAGTACGTATTTTGATTTGATGACTACTGCCATTTTACTGGCGTATCAGCCATAACTCTATATACCCCAGTTAAACACTCTTTATAACAAAAGATATATTGAATTCTTTATGGCCAGCAGATATTTGAGTCATGCTGGGGTTCTGCTGACCCGACATGTGAGTGGTGTAGTCATGCTGAGGTTCTGCTGACCCAGACATGTGAGTGGGTAGTCATGCTGAGGTTCTGCTGACCCAGACATGTGAGTGGGGTAGTCATGCTGAGGTTTTGCTGACCCAGACATGTGAGTGGGGTAGTCATGCTGAGGTTCTGCTGACCCAGACATGTGAGTGGTGTAGTCATGCTGAGGTTCTGCTGACCCGACATGTGAGTGGGTAGTCATGCTGAGGTTCTGCTGACCCAGACATGTGAGTGGTGTAGTCATGCTGGGGTTCTGCTGACCCGGACATGTGAGTGGTGTAGTCATGCTGAGGTTCTGCTGACCCGACATGTGAGTGGGTAGTCATGCTGAGGTTCTGCTGACCCGGACATGTGAGTGGTGTAGTCATGCTGAGGTTCTGCTGACCCAGACATGTGAGTGGGGTAGTCATGCTGGGGTTCTGCTGACCCAGACATGTGAGTGGTGTAGTCATGCTGAGGTTCTGCTGACCCAGACATGTGAGTGGGGTAGTCATGCTGAGGTTCTGCTGACCCAGACATGTGAGTGGGTAGTCATGCTGAGGTTCTGCTGACCCGGACATGTGATGGGGTAGTCATGCTGAGGTTCTGCTGACCCGGACATGTGAGTGGGGTAGTCATGCTGAGGTTCTGCTGACCCAGACATGTGAGTGGGTAGTCATGCTGAGGTTCTGCTGACCCAGACATGTGAGTGGGGTAGTCATGCTGAGGTTCTGCTGACCCAGACATGTGAGTGGGTAGTCATGCTGAGGTTCTGCTGACCCGGACATGTGAGTGGGGTAGTCATGCTGAGGTTCTGCTGACCCAGACATGTGAGTGGGGTAGTCATGCTGAGGTTCTGCTGACCCGACATGTGAGTGGGGTAGTCATGCTGAGGTTCTGCTGACCCGGACATGTGAGTGGGGTAGTCATGCTGAGGTTCTGCTGACCCAGACATGTGAGTGGGGTAGTCATGCTGGGTTTTGCTGACCCAGACATGTGAGTGGGGTAGTCATGCTGAGGTTCTGCTGACCCGGACATGTGAGTGGGGTAGTCATGCTGAGGTTCTGCTGACCCGACATGTGAGTGGGGTAGTCATGCTGAGGTTCTGCTGACCCGACATGTGAGTGGGTAGTCCTGTGAGGTTCTGCTGACCCAGACATGTGATGGGGTAGTCATGCTGGGTTCTGCTGACCCAGACATGTGAGTGGGGTAGTCATGCTAGAGGTTCCTGCTGACCCAGACATGTGAGTGGTGTAGTCATGCTGAGGTTCTGCTGACCCTACATGTGAGTGGGGTAGTCATGCTGGGGTTCTGCTGACCCAGACATGTGAGTGGGGTAGTCATGCTGAGGTTCTGCTGACCCAGACATGTGAGTGGTGTAATCATGCTGAGGTTCTGCTGACCCGGACATGTGAGTGGGGTAGTCATGCTGAGGTTCTGCTGACCCTACATGTGAGTGGTGTAATCATGCTGAGGTTCTGCTGACCCAGACATGTGAGTGGGGTAGTCATGCTGAGGTTCTGCTGACTCCTTCAAGTACAGGAGAGTTTCCATCTTGGTTGTCTGTCTGTGTGGGATCTGCAAGACACTTCGTTCCTGGAAGTGTCAGTATGTATAGCCATCTGACCACTTACTGACTTGAGATTCGAGTGATGTTCCAGAGACCTTGAGAACATGGAGGAAGTCAATATGTTGGCTGTAACTACGGTTGAAAAGATAGGAACCTTCCTAACAGTGTCTAGGAAACTGGACACGACTGAAATCGAGAAGAATGGATGAATCTTTCCGTTGGTCTGAATTATACCATAGTAAGTCAGAAGAGAATTCCTCCAAGTATTGTTGACTAATTTCATGACGTCATTAAAGGTATGGTTTCGCGAGTAAAAGTGAGTGTTTATCAAAAGTGGATATGTAGACATCTGGACATCAAATTACGAAACAACATTGTATAAAACTAGATTTGATATACGTGTCAGAGGTGGAGGGAACAAGGAGAACAGGGAGACCAAATCAGAGGTGGATGGATGGTGTGAAAAGATTTTGAGTGACCGGGGCCTGAACATACAGGAGGTGAAAGGCGTGCAAGGAACAGAGCGAATTGGAACGATGTGGTATACTTGGATCGACGTGCTGTCAATGGACTGAATCAGGGCATGTGAAACGTCCAGGGTAAACCATGGAAAGGTCTATGGGGCCTGGATGTGGATAGGGAACTGCAGTTTCGGTTCATTATACAGGACAGTTCGTGTGTGGATGTGAACGGATATGGCCTTTCTTCGACTGTTTCCTGGCGCTACCTTGCTGACACGAGAAACGGCGATCAGGCACTTAGAAAGCAGGATGTGACTGAAAAGTTTCGTGGTATTTAGTGCCTAGTTCTACTACTATCTTCCAGCATCCTTCTTATGGCTACGGACACAGTCCCGAAGTATCAGAATCCTTCACATCAACCTCTCAAGGCTACGGACATAGTCCTGAGAGGTGGGAGTCCTTCACATCAACCTGCCAGAGGATATAGACACAGTCCTGAGGGGCGGGAGTCCTTCACATCAACCTGCCAGAGGCTCAGTAAACAGCAGCCACTAGACAATAAGGAGGAGGAAGGTGTCAGCTGTTACAACACTTGCTACCTCACACTCAGGACTGCCATTGTCTCGCTGCTAATGAAGACGGACGCTGAATAGACTGGTTTATGCAGATATAATCAAGGCGTGACATTCTGCGGAATTCTGTTGAAATGTTATTAAGAATCGACCCATCACGGAGAACGAAAGAAATAATAAAGGTTATTATAATCCATTTTTCACATGTGGCTACTTAACCCAACCTGGACATAGTGCTGTGTCTGCTGGGAGGCCACTGAACAAATTGCTTGACTAAGTTTACATACCTGGACCTACATTACACATGACCTTATTGTCATTCTTTGGAGAGAATGTGCCTCAAGCTTGGTTATTATCTCTGATGTTCCAGATGGCTACAACAACTCCTCAGTCAAGGGGGACTGGCAGTATTCCCTCCAGTCTCCACTTCCAGTTTCATCACGACATCACGGCCATAAATTCCGTCGTGACATCGAACGACTTCAGTCCTGCTGGGTTCTCTCGCATGTAAGGGTCCAGACAGCTGGGAGTTTTCTTTAGGCACGGTGAAATATGGCTTCTGTTCCTTGTTATGCTGCCACTAGACTCAAACTGTAAAATTTGTATCCACACAGAATACACGCGACATTTACCCTTGAGCTTTGTTTCACTCAGAGCCAAAACATCCAGGTTCCTTTTCTCAAACATACTGCATATATGTATATATATTTTTTTTTTCTTTTTTTTTTTTTGCTTTGTCGCTGTCTCCCGCGTTTGCGAGGTAGCGCAAGGAAACAGACGAAAGAAATGGCCCAACCCACCCCCATACACATGTATATACATACATCCACACACGCAACTATACATACCTACACAGCTTTCCATGGTTTACCCCAGACGCTTCACATGCCCTGATTCAATCCACTGACAGCACGTCAACCCCGGTATACCACATCGATCCAATTCACTCTATTCCTTGCACGCCTTTCACCCTCCTGCATGTTCAGGGCCCCGATCACTCAAAATCTTTTTCACTCCATCTTTCCACCTCCAATTTGGTCTCCCACTTCTCCTCGTTCCCTCCACCTCCGACACATATATCCTCTTCGTCAATTTTTCCTCACTCATTCTCTCCATGTGCCCAAACCATTTCAAAACACCCTCTTCTGCTCTCTCAACCACACTCTTTTTATTTCCTCACATCTCTCTTACCCTTACATTACTTACTCGATCAAACCACCTCACACCACATATTGTCCTCAAACATCTCATTTCCAGCACATTCACCCTCCTACGCACAACTCTATCCATATATATATATATATTTTTTTTTTTTTTTCAAACTATTCGCCATTTCCCGCATTAGCGAGGTAGCGTTAAGAACAGATGACTGGGCCTTTGAGGGACTACCCTCACTTGGCCCAATTCTCTGTTCCTTCTTTTGGAAAATTAAAAAAAAACAAAACGAGAGGGGAGGATTTCCAGCCCCCCGCTCCCTCCCCTTTTAGTCGCCTTCTACGACACGCAGGGAATACGTGGGAAGTATTCTTGCTCCCCTATCCCCAGGGATATATATATATATATATATATATATATATATATATATATATATATATATATATATATATATATATATATATTCCTATGAGTCCATGTAATAATCACATCATCAGGGGAGACACAAGAGAGAAAAATAAGTTGGTTGATATACATCGAAGAGACAAAGCTAGGACGCCATTTGATAAACATGTGATTGTCCAAAACATACAACGAGCGTTCATAAACTTATCATTTTACAAATTTTATCAACAATAAAGTTATCTAATTTGTGTAGACCATCACTAATATTAAGATTATAATTCTTTGTGTATCTAATAATACCTTTTAGAATATTTATTTGATGTCTTGGATGATATTCATTTACCTGTTTCAAAGTCTGTTTTCAATGAACTGATAAAATTGTGTATAAAAGACTGTGTATTTCGATTCAATGGAGATTATTATGCTAAAAAATTTGGTATGGTAATGTGTAGCCCTCTTTCACCTGTACTAAGTAATCTTTATATGGAATTTCTTGAAACAAAACTACTAAAGGATATCTTACCTTCTAATGCAATTTTGTTTAGATATGTAGATGATGTTCTTTGTGTTTGGCCAACAAATTTACAAATATTTTTCCCCTTACTTAACAATTCAATACCTTCTATCAAATTTGCTGTAGAAAATGAAAATGATAGTATGTTGCCAATTTTAGATTGCATGATTCATAGGCAAGGAAACAAGTTTAAGTTTAGCATATACAGAAAACCCACCAATGTATGCTTATATATCCATTATTACTCATCTCAACATGACAGAGTTAAATTATTATCATTTCAGTCTATGTTCCTTAGGGCATTACGTATTTGTAGTCCAGAGTTTATTGATGAGTTTGAGAAGATATATTCTATTGGATGTAAGTTAAAGTACCCTAGATCTTTTATTGATAAATCCCTTAAGTTAGCAAAAAAATAATTTCATAGAGTTGAGCCCAAACTTCCAATTGACACCAAGAATTTTCTAGTTCTCCCTTTTGATAATAATTTCACTTTACTTCCCATTTTGCTTAAATCCTTTAATGTAAATGTTGCCTTTAGCAACAATGATACGATAAAGAGTATCTTAATCAGGAATTCACCAGAAAATTCTCTTGGATACATCTATAAGGTGCCTTGTGGAAATTGTGATATATTTTATGTTGGTCAGACTGGTGAGGATCTTTCTGTTAGACTTAAGCAAAATAGATATAGTATAAGAACGGGACAAGAATCAAATGCCTTGTTTAATCACGTTAAAAACTATGATCATTGTATTGACTGGAGTAATGCCATCTCAGTTATTAACTCTAACTCTATTACCAAGAGAAATATCATCGAATCTTTTATTATTAAATACACAAAGAACTATAATCTTAATATTAGTGATGGTCTATACAAATTAGATAACTTTATTGTTGATAAAATTTGTAAAATGATAAGTTTATGAACGCTCGTTATATGTTTTGGACAATCACACGTTTACCAAATGGCGTCCTAGCTTCGTCTCTTCGATGTATATCAACTGACTTATATTTCTCTCTTGTGTATCCCCTGATGATGTGATTATTACACGAAAGTGCTCTTGGGAACTTATCGTGTTTCATTTTCCCCGTGGACTCATAGGAATATCTTGATCACGCGCAAAAATGTGATCCTTTCCAATATATATATATATATATATATATATATATATATATATATATATATATATATATATATATATATATATATATACATATATATATATATATATATATATATATATATATAAATATATATATATCTTTTTCATACTTGATCGCCGTTTTCCATGAATGAGAGGTAGCGTCAAGAACAGACGAGGAAAGGCCACATGCGTTCACATCCATTCTCTGCTATCATGTGTAATGCACCGAAACCACTGCTACACAGACCTTTCCAGGGTTAAATACAAGCACTAGTTCATCCCACTGATTACCTCGGATGTTAAACATGTCTTAGTGTTGACCCCATTATATCACATTTTTCAAGTGACTCTATTCGTTGCAGCTGAGCAAAGCCAAAACCACCAATAGAATATCTGGTCTCGAGGTGATCGTATCTAGGCACCAGTAAAGCACTGAGGATATATTGTGGTATTTCCCTGAAGAACATTTGTCTTGTTGACGCCTCCCAGCCTCGCCCCCGGGCCAGGATCTGCATAATCGATAACCCGGCCAAGTCCCTATCAGACATGGGCAACCTTGTGTCATTATCATACTCTGCCTAAGAAACGTTTCAGTCTTCTAGTTTTTAAGAACATTACACACACACACGTCTGACATTCACTCACTGACCTGAATAACAGAACCTGATACCGCGGAACAAATCATGATAAGCACAATCGATGGTGGAGAGGATAACGTTGCTGACCATGACGCACTCAGGGACCACTCGGGGTTGAGCACATGTGTTCGAATCCTGGTTGAGGCAGGCAATACACAGTCACCTCAGGTGTTATCCTCCACTAAGGTTATACCTAACAAGTTTCCCGCGTTAGCGAGGTAGCGACAGAAAACAGACGAACAATGGCCTATCCACTCATACACATATATATGTATAAACACCCATATACGCACATATACAGACATACGCATAACATATACACATATGAATACATAAACATACACATACACAGACATATACATATACATACATATGTACATATTTATACTTGCTTGCCTTCATCCACTTCTGGCGCTATATCGCCCCACAGGAAACAGCATCGCTACCTCCTACTTCAGCAAGATAGCGCCATGAAAACAAACTAAAAAGGCCACATTCGTTCAGACTCAGTCGCTAACTGTCATGTGTAATGCACTGAAATCACAGCTCCCTATCCACATCCAAGCCCCACGGAACTTTCATGGTTTATATCCCTGGGGATAGGGGAGAAAGAATCCTTCCCACGTATTCCCTGCGTGTCGTAGAAGGTGACTAAAAGGGGAGGGAGCGGGTGGCTGGAAATCCTCCCCTCTCGTTTTTTCTTTTAATTTTCCAAAAGATGGAACAGAGAAGGGGGCCAGGTAAGGATTTCCCTCAAAGGCCCAGTCCTCTGTTCTTAACGCTACCTCACTAACGCGGCAAATGGCGAATAGTATGAAAGAAAGATATATATATATATATATATATATATATATATATATATATATATATATATATATATATATATATATATATATATATATATATATATATATATATATATATATGTCAGTAAATGTAGGTTTGCGGCAGGGGTGTGTGATGTCTCCATGGTTGTTTAATTTGTTTATGGATGGGGTTGTTAAGGAGGTGAATGTAAGAGTTTTGGAAAGACGGGCAAGTATGCAGTCTGTTGTGGATGAGAGAGCTTGGGAAGTGAGTCTGTGACTTTATTCACCAAATTATCTTCATTGATTCCCAGTTAGTGATGGGACGTGCTAGAAAGGCTAACTACAAACTACTGTGCATATCTTTTGATGTAATGGGTTATCAGTGGGTGACCTATTCTACATGTTGATAGTGAAAGAAGTTGTTAATTGAAGGAGGGAATATATGGACACACCAAGAGGAAGATGGTAGATCAGACTGCTGATAACATAGATAGAAGTAAGTTGAGATACGGCAGTTAGACGATAGTTCGAAACATACTCTTACCTTACTGACTGACACAGTAGAACCCCCAGCACCGCTCACCTTCCAGTGCGGCCGGTCGTACAGGAGTAGCAGACGACCCTGCCAAGGCGCCCACCGCTCGCTACGACAACCCGCCCTCAGGAACTGGTACCTGCCCTCGGAGCTTCGGGAGAACAGCCTAATCCCGCACACCACAAGCGCACAAAGGGGGAACCACCCTCACTAGCCCGACGGCAAACACCAGGTTTACAAGGCAGGCCCGATTGCTAACCTGTGCTCTTGGACCACATCCTGTAAAGGTGAGTGGTCTAGGTTAGGACTTTTACTGAGCACACCTCTAGGTCCCGGTAAGTAAGCTCTAACCCTCTGGAAGCACTCGCATTTTCTTGGCACCATGCGCCACGCCAATTCAATGTGACAGATGTCACATGCACGATGCCTTTCCCGGTGAAATCCCGTACGCCCTGAAGGACTTCCGAGGTGCCATAATAGCTGCACTTGTACTGATGTGCAGCTGAAAGCGCGAAATGGACGCCAGAGACCTGAGTGTCGATGATAAAAGCCTCTGTGCCTTTGGAAGCCACGATGTCAGGCCTCCTAAAGGACCCCACAATCGGAAAGCGAGGCTCACAGGACACTTCGTACCTCCTCTGTCTCAATCGTCCGGCCAAATAGGCACTGATGTTACCGTGCCTCTTTACCCTCCCACCACGGGTACGTGGGCACATCTGAGCGATATGCCCACGCGTACCAGTCTAATGATGTGTGTCATGGAGGCCGTTGATCTCGGGCCGGCCTCTGGAAGCCCTGGCGGGGGAGGGTAAAGTGCCAATCCTCACTTGGACGGCCTTTACATAATCAGACCCGGACAGGAAGCGGTTCCTACTATCAACCTATCCACTAACCTGAGGCATGGTAGTAGATCAGATTAGCCCTCCATACGCGATGGCGTTCGAGTTTATTACTCACCTGCCGACCAGCAATGCAAGCGGGTCCAGTCCAGCGCTGCAACTTGCTCAACACTGCAGGCTCCCAGACAGCCGCCTGCATCACCGGGTCGGTCGAGGTGAGCAATTTCTTAAAGCTGGCTTGTTTACTTCGTCGGACGGTTGAGACAAAGTCCGGTATACCAAGTCCACCATCTCCTGCCGCCGAGCGGAAGTAAGCACAGGGCACGTCATGGGCTAGACGGAGCCAACAGCGAACCGCGACTCCACCTGTCTGTCCATGCGCGCTAACTGTGTCTTATACACTTTCCCCAACACCAAGTGATGCATGAGCTTTGGCACTAGGTGTCCCACGAGCAACGCAATCCGCTGTTGAGATCTTAGAGGGACTCTGGTGATGTTACGGAACCCCTCTTCTAGCAGGACACCGTAGGATTTACGTCTTCCTCCCGCTCCGACATTTTCCTAGGTTCACTCAAAGTCCAACCCTCGCAAGAGTCTCTGCCATAATGTTAATTGCCTGCTACAGGCCAGTCGACGTCTTCGCCACCAAAACCTGATCGTCGACGAATGCCAGAGATCCCGCCAGAGCCAGAGCAGGGCAGGAGGTGCGGTGGTACGGGCCAGCACGGGGCTCCACTCTGGTCAACGTCACCACAAGCTGCGTCACCAAGTTTCCCGACTTCATTACCAGCCTCATGACACTAGTTACCGGCACCAGCCACCGACGTCACCATCACCTACCTCAGCATGACGTCATCTCCACCTTCACCCTAACGACCTCTCCTGCAGCTCCCCCCCCCCCCCCCCCCCCAATGATGTCCTACACAGGAGATGCTGTTCATGATCCTCTGTATTCCTACCTTCCATACATCATACCTCCCGTACACCATGCCTTCCATGCATCATACCTTCCATACATCATACCTCCCGTACACCATGCCTTCCATACATCATACTTTCCATATATCATACCTTCCATACACCATACCTTCAGTACTACGGCAAATCGTAGTTACAAAGGAAAATTATCTTCTAAATTAATCAACTGTATGATGATTGTTCAAAACCGTAAGTAATTACGATATGGTTTATATATATATATATATATATATATATATATATATATATATATATATATATATATATATATATAATATTCTTCCTCTTTATGTAGATTAAGTAAACCATTCAACTGTTTTAACTTACTGAGGTCAAACGACCAAATGATTACATTTTCAATGCAAGCTCTATTGTACCCCGGACTGTAACATTATGAATTGTGTTTATGCGTAACATATATTTGCATTGAATTTACTGTGGAATCAAAAAGTGGTATGTTATCGTTCCTAGATTGTCTGATTCACCGGGTCAGCAACATGTTTGATTTCAACATTCACAGAAAAGCCACTAATATTTGTTCATGTATTTATTATTGTTCTGCACAAAATGTTCGAGATAAACACATTTTTCATCGATATTCCTACATGCAGTGAATATCAGCAGTCCTGAATTCATGAATTATAAAGTGTGTGTGTGTGTGTGTGTGTGTGTGTGTGTGTGTGTGTCTGTGTCTGTGTGTGTGTGTGTGTGTGTGTGTATTTAGAAATGGTATTGTGAATCTCGTAATGTACTTTAATGTATAACTTGGGATAGAATTCCCTTTGATAAGTGAAGTAACCAGATGGATAACTACCTGTTTGTGTAGTTGATGGTGACTCAGTCCTACTGTCATGGTGTCAATACATTCAACTGTTTACCAGACAACTCGTCTGAAGTTGTGTCTGGGACAATCGTTGGTTGAAAGAAACTGAAGTTGAGAGAAACTGAAAGAAATTGAGAGAAATTGAAGTTGCTTGTGTAGATTACGGGTGTTGAAGGAAATGTTGGCCCGTGGATATGATGTTGTGACAATATTCCTCTTGTCTTGGCGGCGGATGGAAGAATTAGATCGTGTTAATGGTGAAGTAAATGTTTACAAATACTGCAGTACTACCGACGAGATACATCTGTCTCAACGTCATTTTAAGAGGGACGGAAGAATACATGTTTCTCCTTTATCTAAGACGTGCACTTTAGATTTTGTGTGGAAAGTTTGAGTGTTCGAGGTAGCATGAGATATGTCCAGATGATCAAAGATTAATAAAAGTGTCGTCCAGATATAACATAAAGCTATTTGATTGCAAGTGATAAATTTTGTAGCGAGTACTGATGAAATATCCATATGTTACCTACAGCTAGGCTAGAGGAACTGCTCTTCACTGATCACTAGGTTTTCTATTTCTATTTACAGCTCATTTTGCTATTTCCGGCAGTTCTCTAAAACCCCATAGAATGAAACCGTTAGTACGTGTAGAGATGAAATCTTCGATGGTCTGGAATTACTTCAAATTTTAAACTCTACCACTAAAGAATGTCATTAAAGAAGAAATGACAATCTTCGGTAATAAGATCCAAAACTCTATATAATCCCAGACCCATCCAAGATTCTGTCTCTGCCCATACTAACTGTTTCATTCTATAGGGTTTTAAGAACACGACCTGCACTGCCAAATGAGACTATGATTTCAAAGAGATATTTTGGATTAAATATTTTTTTAAGAAAGAAATTTTTCACCGATAATTTCTGAGATGTAAATTAGGACAAATTAGTGATAGATCGACTGGCAAAGTAAAAATAACGTCTGTTATTCAGAAAGACTATGGAAGCTGAGGCTGATAAAGTGTGAAGGAAAAATATGTCACGTTCTGTGGAATTGTTAGAACTTGGAGGCTAAAAAAAACTTGTCAGTACATCATAAATGAATTAGGACGAGAATTCATCATCATTTAATACCTCTCTGAGTTACCTAACTTCAGTATCTAAACTCATATAAGTACACCAGATATCAGAACCTCCATCGTCCATGGTAAACCGGAATGTGGTGGAATTTCAAAGGAATGGAGAAGGTTGCTATCGTGGTGAGGGTCCGGCAAATATAGGTTTTCTACAGATGTTTGGAAGAACTGCCTTTAATATCAGTGTCAGGAAAGGGAGGAAGAGTTTTATATCCACTTCAGTAAGTTTAATATTGCGATACTTGATGTAAGAAAATGAAATATGATCCTGAGTTCCAACACTTCCAGAGAACGCAGGATATTTTTCTCGTATTACACCAGTCATCTTAACTTCTTCCTACTTTAGTAAGCAATTTATCTTTAAAAGAAATTATTCTACGGTTTCTTCACATGTTCCTGTTATTGTTATTTCTGAGGACGGTATCCATAGATTTGTCTCTAATTCACAGATACAGTTCTCATGCATTTCTAATTTATAAATTGATCAGAATTCTATTTCAAATGTATTGCCGGAAACATATTTCGTCCAATAAAAGTTTCAGTTTTAGAGCGTTGTTCTTCTGTACGTTAATCATCTTTACAAAGATTTAGTCAAGTATGGGGTTGTAACTCACAACTTGATCTTATTTTTAAAGTGATTCATCATAACATACATCCTGCAACAGCCAGTGGGGTCAAAAGTCAAACTGTTTGTAACAAGGAATTATAATGTGTATCTAACTACCACCATAGTCGCATCAATCATCTTTTCTTGTCACCTCTTGCATGCAAATGGAATGACAACTCCGAACTATATAATATGTTTGTCAGGTTTACGTACACTCGCGAGGACAGTGGAATGAAAACACAGAAGGGGGTATCCCCTGGGCGAGTGAAGCATTAAACAGACCAGTTCGAACCCACATCAATGAGTCAAGAAATATAA
The DNA here is from genome assembly GCF_036320965.1 of Panulirus ornatus. Classification (NCBI taxonomy): domain Eukaryota; kingdom Metazoa; phylum Arthropoda; class Malacostraca; order Decapoda; family Palinuridae; genus Panulirus; species Panulirus ornatus. The sequence goes on along the minus strand of NC_092292.1, from coordinate 3,365,396 downwards.
GAGACCGTCATGTCTGCTTCGGACGGCACCTGAAGCTTCTCCAGGCCTCATTATGAAGCTGTTGACCTCTTTCACGAGAATGAAAGCCAAAAGTTCGCCTTCCTCGTTACGTAACTTTAAAATCCTTGTTAACTCGGTAACTGATATCATTATAAGCTGACTTCCAGGCGCTGACTTCACTGAGAGCAAATATAAGCTGGAGGATGAAAGGGACGTGGGAGAAGCTTAGTATCAATAAAGCTTCGTAAAGGTTTGATTCCTCTTCTGAAGAACCGAAGCTTTTGTTGATGGCTCGGCGGGAAATGGTGTGGTGAAAAATATTGCCTTTGCGTCGGTCATTTTTCTTCTGTCACTCTGGCCGGCCAGTATAAACTCAGTGGGATTCTACAGTTTTGCTAAAGTCTTGCTCTTGGCCGTGATGGTCGTGATCATCCACGAATGGTTCCCAGTTTAAAAGAACTTCCTCTGAATATAAGAAAATTGGTTCGTGAACCAAAACATTGTCATGTTGTACCGTCTGTTATGTCTACATGATTCATCCACACCAATTTCGTTTCCTAGTGAGGTTGTTTCGCCCATCAACGGACAAGTTCGCTCCTCTTTATTAACCGCTGTAATCCACTTGCGTCGTCCTAGGTGTGAAAAGATCCTAATTATCATTTCTTTGATCGTTATCTTTTTGTATATGACAAAATGTAGAAAGATATATCAAGATGTTTGACATGAAGCAAGAGTCAAAACTGATAGAA
>NC_092292.1:3349647-3359647 GCF_036320965.1 Panulirus ornatus | reverse complement strand
TTTCTAACCCTCCTCGTAACCTGACTCGATAAACCTTCACAAATCCAGCAACTTCCTCCTCGTAACGTTATTTCCTCTGCCAATATCTTGCTGGCTCTGCCCTCATCCCACGTTGCTTACCTAACACCACTACTCCATTCACAGGTGCACATCATAGTCACTCCTCTATACTTTCCCAGTTGCTGATTCCTCATTATCAGTCTGTATCACGACACTCGGTCATGTTGATAACACTTTATCAAGATATTTACTTGTCTTGATTTCCAGTTATTCTTTCTCGTTTACCATACTTCCAACTGTCACCAACACGATCAAACTGCATCATTACTGTCTCTCATCCGCTCAGGTTCTCGTGTGCGCCACACTATCACTTGAGCCTGTAACTTCGTCTTTTCCCTCACCATGAACGTAGACAGAAGTCATTCTTTCCTCTGAATTCCAGTTTTATTTCCATTTTCTTATTCGTAACCATCACCTCACCACTCCATCATCAGCTCTGGCTGCCTGGCTCATCCCTGGTCTCCTCGTTATTCAGTTATTCCACTTTTACTTCTGTCATGACTGACTTATGTACGTTGTTGTCCCAGTGCATGAAGCAGTCTGCCTTCACCCATGTTACCCTCGCTCTACTGGCATGTGTCCACTGAACTCCTGACAGTACGCTTAGTACTACACTGTACCGCACACAACCCTCTTACCCCACCCAGTGTCCTACTGTACCGTGTACCGCACTCTAACCCCACTTAGAGTCCTGGTGTAACGTGTACCACCCTCTTTCCCCACCTTATGTTCTACTGTACCGTGTACCGCCCTCTTACCCCGCCTAGTGTCTTGCTGTACCGTGTACCGCACTCCTACCTCGCCTAGTGTCTTGCTGTACCGTGTACCGCCCTCTTACCCCGCCTAGTGTCCTGCTGTACCGCGTACCACCCTCTTACTGTACCGTGTACCACACTCTTACCCCGCCTAGTGTCCTACTGTACCGTGTACAGCCCTCTTACCCCACCTAGTCTTCGTCAGCCCCCAGCGGGCTGATATTATTGTAGAAAGGTTTTAGGCATCTGACTTACAACCCGATGTTGTTTTCAAAAACTTATTTTACGAAATACAAGTTTGGCCAGATTAGCAACATTGTTATGCTCATGGAGGCATATAAGAGAGAGAATCTATAACAATCTGATTTGAATCCCTAGCTAGACCAAATGATGTTTGAATATTTTTCCTTCTGGCTTCAAAGACCAAAATAGTGAAGATAAAGAATCAGGGATGATAATACCGTCTGCAGAAATGATTTCTACATACTCAGGAGCGATGAGTGTGGCAGAGATTTCTGTTTCTAGTGCTCCTCTGTATCGTGTAGCGCCCTCATGCCTCACCTAGTGCTCCTCTGTGTCGTGTAGCGTCCTCATGCCTCACCTAGTGCTCCTCTGTATCGTGTAGCGTCCTCATGCCTCACCTAGTGCTCCTCTGTATCGTGTAGCGTCCTCACGCCTCACCTAGTGCTCCAGTGTATCGTATAGCGTCCTCATGCTTCACCTAGTGCTCCTCTGTGTCGTGTAGCGTCCTCATGCCTCACCTAGTGCTCCTCTGTATCGTGTAGCGTCCTCACTCCTCACCTAGTGCTCCAGTGTATCGTGTAGCGTCCTCATGCCTCACCTAGTGCTCCAGTGTACCGTGTAGCGTCCTCACGCCTCACCTAGTGCTCCAGTGTACCGTGTAGCGTCCTCACGCCTCACCTAGTGCTCCTCTGTATCGCGTAGCGTCCTCATGCCTCACCTAGTGCTCCTCTGTGTCGTGTAGCGTCCTCATGCCTCACCTAGTGCTCCTCTGTATCGTGTAGCGTCCTCATGCCTCACCTAGTGCTCCAGTGTATCGTGTAGCGTCCTCATGCCTCACCTAGTGCTCCAGTGTACCGTGTAGCGTCCTCATGCCTCACCTAGTGCTCCAGTGTACCGTGTAGCGTCCTCATGCCTCACCTAGTGCTCCAGTGTACCGTGTAGCGTCCTCACGCCTCACCTAGTGCTCCTCTGTATCGCGTAGCGTCCTCATGCCTCACCTAGTGCTCCTCTGTGTCGTGTAGCGTCCTCATGCCTCACCTAGTGCTCCTCTGTATCGTGTAGCGTCCTCACGCCTCACCTAGTGCTCCAGTGTATCGTGTAGCGTCCTCACGCCTCACCTAGTGCTCCAGTGTACCGTGTAGCGTCCTCATGCCTCACCTAGTGCTCCAGTGTACCGTGTAGCGTCCTCATGCCTCACCTAGTGCTCCAGTGTACCGTGTAGCGTCCTCACGCCTCACGTAGTGCTCCAGTGTACCGTGTAGCGTCCTCATACCTCACCTAGTGCTCCAGTGTACCGTGTAGCGTCCTCATACCTCACCTAGTGCTCCTCTGTATCGTGTAGCGTCCTCATGCCTCACCTAGTGCTCCTCTGTATCGTGTAGCGTCATCATACCTCACCTAGTGCTCCTCTGTATCGTGTAGCGTCCTCATGCCCCACCAAGTGCTCTCTGTATCGTGTAGCGTCCTCATGCCCCACCTAGTGCTCCTCTGTATCGTGTAGCGCCCTCATGCCTCACCTAGTGCTCCTCTGTATCGTGTAGCGTCCTCATGCCTCACCTAGTGCTCCTCTGTATCGTGTAGCGTCCTCATGCCTCACCTAGTGCTCCTCTGTATCGTGTAGCGTCCTCATGCCTCACCTAGTGCTCCAGTGTACCGTGTAGCGTCCTCATGCCTCACCTAGTGCTCCAGTGTTTCGTGTAGCCCCCTCATGCCTCACCTAGTGCTCCAGTGTACCGTATAGCGTCCTCATGCCTCACCTAGTGCTCCAGTGTACCGTGTAGCGTCCTCATGCCTCACCTAGTGCTCCAGTGTATCGTGTAGCGCCCTCATGCCTCACCTAGTGCTCCTCTGTATCGTGTAGCGTCCTCATACCTCACCTAGTGCTCCTCTGTATCGTGTAGCGTCCTCATGCCTCACCTAGTGCTCCAGTGTACCGTGTAGCGTCCTCGTACCTCACCTAGTGCTCCAGTGTACCGTGTAGCGTCCTCATGCCTCACCTAGTGCTCCAGTGTACCGTGTAGCGTCCTCATGCCTCACTTAGTGCTCCAGTGTACCGTGTAGCGTCCTCATGCCTCACCTAGTGCTCCAGTGTACCGTGTAGCGTCCTCATGCCTCACCTAGTGCTCCAGTGTACCGTGTAACGTCCTCATGCCTCACCTAGTGCTCCAGTGTACCGTGTAGCGTCCTCATGCCTCACCTAGTGCTCCAGTGTACCGTGTAGCGTCCTCATGCCTCACCTAGTGCTCCAGTGTACCGTGTAGCGTCCTCATGCCTCACCTAGTGCTCCAGTGTACCGTGTAGCGTCCTCATGCCTCACCTAGTGCTCCAGTGTACCGTGTAGCGTCCTCATGCCTCACCTAGTGCTCCAGTGTACCGTGTAGCGTCCTCATGCCTCACCTAGTGCTCCAGTGTACCGTGTAGCGTCCTCATGCCTCACCTAGTGCTCCAGTGTACCGTGTAGCGTCCTCATGCCTCACCTAGTGCTCCAGTGTACCGTGTAGCGTCCTCATGCCTCACTTAGTGCTTCAGTGTACCGTGTAGCGTCCTCATGCCTCACCTAGTGCTCCAGTGTACCGTGTAGCGTCCTCATGCCTCACCTAGTGCTCCAGTGTACCGTGTAGCGTCCTCATGCCTCACCTAGTGCTCCAGTGTACCGTGTAGCGTCCTCATGCCTCACCTAGTGCTCCAGTGTACCGTGTAGCGTCCTCATGCCTCACCTAGTGCTCCAGTGTACCGTGTAGCGTCCTCATGCCTCACCTAGTGCTCCAGTGTACCGTGGAGCGTCCTCATGCCTCACCTAGTGCTCCAGTGTACCGTGTAGCGTCCTTATGCCTCACCTAGTGCTCCAGTGTACCGTGTAGCGTCCTCATGCCTCACCTAGTGCTCCAGTGTACCGTGTAGCGTCCTCATGCCTCACCTAGTGCTCCAGTGTACCGTGTAGCGTCCTCATGCCTCACCTAGTGCTCCAGTGTACCGTGTAGCGTCCTCATGCCTCACCTAGTGCTCCAGTGTACCGTGTAGCGTCCTCATGCCTCACCTAGTGCTCCAGTGTACCGTGTAGCGTCCTCATGCCTCACCTAGTGCTCCAGTGTACCGTGTAGCGTCCTCATGCCTCACCTAGTGCTCCAGTGTACCGTGTAGCGTCCTCATGCCTCACCTAGTGCTCCAGTGTACCGTGTAGCGTCCTTATGCCTCACCTAGTGCTCCAGTGTACCGTGTAGCGTCCTCATGCCTCACCTAGTGCTCCAGTGTACCGTGGAGCGTCCTCATGCCTCACCTAGTGCTCCAGTGTACCGTGTAGCGTCCTTATGCCTCACCTAGTGCTCCAGTGTACCGTGTAGCGTCCTCATGCCTCACCTAGTGCTCCAGTGTACCGTGTAACGTCCTCATGCCTCACCTAGTGCTCCAGTGTACCGTGTAGCGTCCTCATGCCTCACCTAGTGCTCCAGTGTACCGTGTAGCGTCCTCATGCCTCACCTAGTGCTCCAGTGTACCGTGTAGCGTCCTCATGCCTCGCTCCTCTGCTATGCAGAACTTTGTTTACCTTCCTCTGTTGATATGGTAATGATCCAGTCTGACGGGATCCGCTCCTGCATCTGTGTATACAGTAGTTCCATCTTCCCCGTTCAGATTTCACCAGAGTCGAGCATTTTCTTGTCCTGACCTTTTTTAATCAATGTTGGTAACACAGATGCCTGACCCACAAGTGGTCGTTCTTCTGTAAGACATATCGTCACCCGGGCAGCAAGCCAGTGTTGTGACGTTATCGCTCGTATGTAAACCTGGGCAGCAAGCCAGTGTTGTGACGTTATCGCTCGTATGTAAACCTGGGCAGCAAGCCAGTGTTGTGACGTAATCGCTCGTATGTAAACATGGGCAGCAAGCCAGTGTTGTGCGTTATCACTCGTATGTAAACCTGGGCAGCAAGCCAGTGTTGTGACGTTATCGCTCGTATGTAAACCTGGGCAGCAAGCCAGTGTTGTGACGTTATCGCCCGTATGTAAACTTAGGCAGCAAGCCAGTGTTGTGACGTTATCGCTCGTATGTAAACCTGGGCAGCAAGCCAGTGTTGTGACGTTATCGCTCGTATGTAAACCTGGGCAGCAAGCCAGTGTTGTGACGTAATCGCTCGTATGTAAACCTGGGCAGCAAGCCAGTGTTGTGACGTTATCGCTCGTATAGAACCTACTTCAAACTTATCCTATATATCCTGGATGACTCGTAATAGTTCTTGCTGTCCAGAAGGTAATGGAAGCCTGGGTCACTACCTCTGTTGTACACTGTGTCCTGATGCGCGCGTCTGTATCATCAATTACTTGTTTACACTGTTCAGCGCCTCCTCCTGGTCTTCCTTTTACCGATAGTGCGTACGTTTGCCTTTACCTACTCCCTTCACGCCTCACCCCTTCCTCCATTGATATCTTGAACAGTATCTCAGAGATTTATCAAGTGTATCAACACACGTCATCAGGTTATCTAGGGAAATTTCATCACGACCATTAGCCTCGTATGGGTTAATGTCATTTTGTTTTTCTCTTCTCTATGCATTTCAATATTCTTTAAGGCCTCTTCGTCATTCCGTCTCACTGGTGTCTCACTGGTACAGGGAATATTCTTGAATATGCTTTCAAAACTTGTGTCTCCATAACTCTTTCTTTCCGTGAGAACCCAAATTCTCCCAGTCCATCTCTGTCTATTGAGATCCACAGTGCTTGACCATCTCTGAGATGTACGTGTTTACTGCTTTATGTATCATCCTTATACGTTCCAACATTATCATTACATGGTTGTTCAGGTTTATTTAAGGTCTTTTGATGATCATATCATATTAATGCCACTATAGTGTTCTTTCCTACAGTAATCTCCTCATCTTCCAGTATATCCTGAAACTTAAGTCTGTTTCATCGGAAGAGACCTGCTCCTCCTCCTCTTCCCTCCTTGCTATCATGTATCCGTAATATAACCTGTGAATTCCAGCTTTTCCCATCACTAGTTCTCCACCTGCATTTGTATGCATTACTTTCAGTCTGGCTTCTTCATCACTTAACATTCCTGACGTCTCTACGGTACTGGCGGCTCTGTTACCTTCCCTTGCCTCTTGTGATCTCTCTCTCTCTCTCTCTCTCTCTCTCTCTCTCTCTCTCTCTCTCTCTCTCTCTCTCTCTCTCTCTCTCTCTCTCTCTCTCTCTCTCTCTCTCTCTCTCTCTCTCTCTCTCTCTCTCTCTCTCTCTCTCTCTCTCTCTCTCTCTCAGCCAGCCTAAGTACCTCCCGGCTACATGACTGTAATTCAGAAGTAACCATTACTAATCGTGCCTTTATTTCCTGACTCAGGAGACGGTAAGGAATGGTTATGGTCAGTCTTGTATTCAGGAGGTGAGTAGGGACGCTTACAAACTTAATAACTTTAAGAAGGTCTTCATCAGAGGTTATATACTGAGCGGAGAGAGAGAGAGAGAGAGAGAGAGAGAGAGAGAGAGAGAGAGAGAGAGAGAGAGAGAGAGAGAGAGAGAGAGAGAGAGATCTATTAACTTGGTGCGACATGTTGACAACTGTTGAAGTTTTTCTGTTCCACATTTTCAGGACAGTTTGACAGTGGTCAGAGTCGAGGCACAATTGTTGGCCTCACACCTTCCAGGTTATGGCCATATCTTCTCTGGATGTCACAATAAAAGTTATGTTCATGTGGCTTAGATTCTTTCCAGCAAAGAATTGTTCTTCTTTGATAAATGTAAATCATTTTCAACTGGAAGGATTTCTCCCAAGTACATTATGATCGCATTCAAAGCGAACGTAACATAACACGTTGGAGAAGATACTCTAGTTCAGTATTGTATTCGTTGTTTATCAAAAACTGATGTTCTAATAACTCTAACCTTCACTGGATATCGTGTTATGAATCATCATAATATGTATTTTTGATCAATAAATGAATTCTAGAACAACAAATAACTTCTTTAACCAACTCGTAAAATTACGATCTTTTTCCACATGGAAGATATACTTAGTAAAGAATGCAGGAGCTTTTCCTTTCCCACGTGAAGCAGGTTATGGGAGGTGAGACAGGGAGATGATTGTGTTACTGTATGACTGTCTCCCTCACACTGTGTTACAGTATGACTGACTCCCTCACTCTGTGTAACAGTATGACTGTCTCCCTCACACTGTGTTACTGTATGACTGCATCCCTCATACTCTGTTACGGTATGACTGTCTCCCTCACACTGTGTTATAGTATGACTGTCTCCCTCACACTGTGTTACAGTATGACTGTCTCCCTCACACTGTGTTGTAGTATGACTGTCTCCCTCACACTGTGTTACAGTATGACTGTCTCCCTCACATTGTGTTACAGTATGACTGTCTTCCTCACATTGTCGACTGTCTCACTCACACTGTGTTACAGTATGACTGTCTCCCTCACACTGTGTCGTAGTATGACTGTATCCCTCACACTGTGTTACAGTATGACTGTCTCCCTCACACTGTGTTACAGTATGACTGTCTCCCTCACACTGTGTCGTAGTATGACTGTCTCCCTCACACTGTGTTACAGTATGACTGTCTCCCTCACACTGTGTTACAGTATGACTGTCTCCCTCACACTGTGTTACAGTATGACTGTCTCCCTCACACTGTGCATCTGTCGTTCATGTGGTATTCTGACGGCTGTAGGAAGACAGCTGTTCATCAGGCCGGTCTCCTGTCTCCGACGATGCCACTGTAATCATGGCGCTTCAGTACACAGAAGGATATCAGTCAATCTTTGTGAAGACTCATCATAACACATTGTACAACGGTAAGCTTCTGTACGTCCAGTAGTGTTCCAGTATCTTTCCTTTGATCACCTTCATAAGACCAACATTCCTCACCTTGCTCCTGTCACCTACAGCACCAATCTCACCGGTCAGGAACTCACGTCATAACCCAAGTAATGTAATAACTTTCTGTGTAGACGTCACCGTCCTCTCGGTAATAATCTCTGAAGATGAAACACCTGACCAGATTGCCTCTCATGACCTCTGCTGTCTGACCGTTTTCTTTTCTAGCATCTTGATTCACTTCGAAAGCTTCCTAATACCTTGTTGGAGTTGCTAAGCTTGACCAACCATCAGGCATCCTCTGTGTTCACTGATGCAACTTGCTCCTTCCTTGCCTGGTGTGTCAAGCTCTGGTGTTGCTATTGATCATTCCTCGGTGTTCCTGCACAGAGTAAGAAACCAACGGGCTAGCTTATGTGATATATTTCTTATTCACCTCAAAACGAGTTTTTCTTACGTTTTCAGGATTCATTCACTCTGCACTATGAACTCAGACACAATTACAGGAACTAGACACGAATTTTCATTCTCCTTTATTTTCTGACCCCATGATTTCTCTTGCCACATTACGTTCACGTAATGCTATACGAACATCACTGTGCCTTGTGTTCATGACGATAACAACAGAGGTAAAGTGACAGTAGCTCAGTAGACCACCGTACCTCCCTCTCTCTCCGTCCGTCACCAGGTCTGCGATCGCCTCTTCCACAATACAGCAACACTTGCTTTCTCTTGTCCGTTCACGTCGTGAGGCTCCGCCCAGACCAAGTCATCATCATTTACCAGCAGTAAGTCAAGGTCCAGAGTCATGTCGTAGGATGTTATGAGGACATTTAAGCATTTCTCTCTTTGTCCATAAAAACCCCATCATGAACCCGGACGGTCATCAGATGCTCCACTGTTTTCTGTGTTTCCTCTGGTACATATTTTCATTACAACCCTCCACCTCCTTCCCCAGCCTTCCTGACCCTCCGGTGTTTGGGGCGGCCGACCTACCCCTTCTTTCAAGAGAGGACAGAACTCCCTCTGCCTCAGTGCCACCTGCGCTGCCCAGACCCACTTCTGGGTCTTGTGCTAACGAGCCTCCATTCTGAGAATATGGAAGCTTCCTTCCATTACGATTCCTCCACACCCACTGTTGCCTAGTGCTTGGTCTCTTTGTCTCCCTCCTGGAACTCTACCCTCGTTGGGCTACGTTCGGCCAAACGACTTTTGTGCTAAAACTTTTTCCGGTTCCTTATAGACAGCTTTGAATCCCTATTTTGAAGGTTTCATAGACTATATCCATCCACGATTACAGTCTGAGTCAAGTGTTTGAGTGTGTATGTTCACACACTAATTGACGTACGTAAAACTATATCTCTGGACATCTCTCTGTGGTGCTGTCTGTTCTCTCTGTGAGGGACAATGGAGGTAAGAAACTGTGGCTGCCACTGACTGTTTTCTTCGTCTGATGTGTAAATATGTATTTTCTTTTACCTGACGGTCTTTGCACGTAGATCTGTTGATCTTATTTTCTCGTAAGCATTCTTTCTTTCATATCTTCTTTAAACAAACAGAACAACTGAAAGTGAGGATAGTGAAGAAGGATAGAATATAATGATGTAGTGCAGACTCTTGTCTCGCCTCATGTTGAGCCAAATTAAAGGTAGACAATTGCCATAATGTGTACAACTTCATTTTCAACTTCCTTGATATCTAATCACCTCTTTATATTAAGGTATTCATGGTGTAGGTACATTGCACATATAAACTATTGTTTCTTACTTATTACGTTCACAATGTAAAAATCATAATACAAATACTAAGTCAATCGAGCCGTGTGAGTTATATGTTTCCAAGATTACATTTGAAAGCGAAAGATTTAGTCTTTATGGATTAAAAGCCAACTGGGCATATTTGAGTGAGGTTGAATTGAGATACAGCTTCTTGGGACATAGGAGTGAGATTTGACTGACGCTGACGTGTTACCTAGAGAGAGAGAGAGAGAGAGAGAGAGAGAGAGAGAGAGAGAGCGTGTTATTCCTGCCATAGTTATCGTTGCCATGTTAGGTAAATTACTAGAAGTTCCTGAGGTAGATCGCTAGTTAAGCGGATGCATGGATAACGTTCAGCAGAATAGGT
>NC_092292.1:3343591-3349547 GCF_036320965.1 Panulirus ornatus | reverse complement strand
TCCTACCTTCCACTACCGCTGTGTGAGAGTAATGGATGTATCTGATACAGATGGTGGAGCTGTTTGTTTCTGCTCGCAGGGTGAAGGAAAATGTTGGGATGCCTAAAGAGTTAGCACTGTTTACAGGATTAAAAGGTACAACTACGTGCGGTTTATTCAAGAGCCCGAGCCAAGTTAGACATAGATTATACGAGGAACATGGTTGGTACCAACAACGACTATAGATGGCATATCATTATCATCATAATCATCATTATTATTATTCTAATATTATTATCATTATCATGATTATTATTATTATTATTATTATTATTATTATTATTATTATTATTATTATTATTATTATTTTTTTTTTTTTTTTTTATACTTTGTCGCTGTCTCCCGCGTTTGCGAGGTAGCGCAAAGAAACAGACGAAAGAAATGGCCCAACCCCCCCCATACACATGTATATACATACGTCCACACACGCAAATATACATACCTACACAGCTTTCCATGGTTTACCCCAGACGCTTCACATGACTTGATTCAATCCACTGACAGCACGTCAACCCCGGTATACCACATTGCTCCAATTCACTCTATTCCTTGCCCTCCTTTCACCCTCCTGCAAGTTCAGGCCCCGATCACACAAAATCTTTTTCACTCCATCTTTCCACCTCCAATTTGGTCTCCCTCTTCTCCTCGTTCCCTCCACCTCCGACACATATATCCTCTTGGTCAACCTTTCCTCACTCATTCTCTCCATGTGCCCAAACCACTTCAAAACACCCTCTTCTGCTCTCTCAACCACGCTCTTTTTATTTCCACACATCTCTCTCACCCTTACGTTACTTACTCGATCAAACCACCTCACACCACACATTGTCCTCAGACATCTCATTTCCAGCACATCCATCCTCCTGCGCACAACTCTATCCATAGCCCACGCCTCGCAACCATACAACATTGTTGGAACCACTATTCCTTCAAACATACCCATTTTTGCTTTCCAAGATAATGTTCTCGACTTCCACACATTCTTCAAGGCTCCTAGAATTTTCGCCCCTTCCCCCACCCTATGGTCCAATTCTGCTTCCATGGTTCCATCCGCTGCCAGATCCACTCCCAGATATCTAAAACACTTCACTTCCTCCAGTTTTTCTCCATTCAAACTCACCTCCCAATTTACTTGACCCTCAACCCTACTGTACCTAATAACCTTGCTCTTATTCACATTTACTCTTAACTTTCTTCTTCCACACACTTTACCAAACTCCGTCACCAGCTTCTGCAGTTTCTCACATGAATCAGCCACCAGCGCTGTATCATCAGCGAACAACAACTGACTCACTTCCCAAGCTCTCTCATCCCCAACAGACTTCATACTTGCCCCTCTTTCCAAAAGTCTTGCCTTTACCTCCCTAACAACCCCATCCATAAACAAATTAAACAACCATGGAGACATCACACACCCCTGCCGCAAACCTACATTCACTGAGAACCAATCACTTTCCTCTCTTCCTACACGTACACATGCCTTACATCCTCGATAAAAACTTTTCACTGCTTCTAACAACTTGCCTCCCACACCATATATTCTTAATACCTTCCACAGAGCATCTCTATCAACTCTATCATATGCCTTCTCCAGATCCATAAATGCTACATACAAATCCATTTGCTTTTCTATGTGCCTGAGGTGCCTGAGGATTGGAGGAATGCGTGCATAGTGCCATTGTACAAAGGAAAAGGGGATAAGAGTGAGTGCTCAAATTACAGAGGTATAAGTTTGTTGAGTATTCCTGGTAAATTGTATGGGAGGGTATTGATTGAGAGGGTGAAGGCATGTACAGAGCATCAGATTGGGGAAGAGCAGTGTGGTTTCAGAAGTGGTAGAGGATGTGTGGATCAGGTGTTTGCTTTGAAGAATGTATGTGAGAAATACTTAGAAAAGCAAATTATTATTATTATATTATTATTATTATTATTATTATTATTATTATTATTGTTATTATTATTATCATTATCATTATTATTATTATTATTATTATTATTATTATTATTATTATTATTATAATTATTATTATTATTATTATTATTATTATTATTATTACCATTATCATTGTTATTATCATTATCATTATCATTATTATTATTATTATTATTATTATTATTATTATTATTATTATTATTATTATTATTTATTTTCTTTTTTTTATACTTTGTCGCTGTCTCCCACGTTTGCGAGGTAGCGCAAGGAAACAGACGAAAGAAATGGCCCAACCCCCCCCATACACATGTATATACATACGTCCACACACGCAAATATACATACCTACACAGCTTTCCATGGTTTACCCCAGACGCTTCACATGCCTTGATTCAATCCACTGACAGCACGTCAACCCCGGTATACCACATCGCTCCAATTCACTCTATTCCTTGCCCTCCTTTCACCCTCCTGCATGTTCAGGCCCCGATCACACAAAATCTTTTTCACTACATCTTTCCACCTCCAATTTGGTCTCCCTTTTCTCCTTGCTCCCTCCACCTCCGACATATATATCCTCTTGGTCAATCTTTCCTCACTCATTCTCTCCATGTGCCCAAACCACTTCAAAACACCCTCTTCTGCTCTCTCAACCACGCTCTTTTTATTTCCACACATCTCTCTTACCCTTACGTTACTCACTCGATCAAACCACCTCACACCACACATTGTCCTCAAACATCTCATTTCCAGCACATCCATCCTCCTGCGCACAACTCTATCCATAGCCCACGCCTCGCAACCATACAACATTGTTGGAACCACGATTCCTTCAAACATACCCATTTTCGCTTTTCGAGATAATGTTCTCGACTTCCACACATTCTTCAAGGCCCCCAGGATTTTCGCCCCCTCCCCCACCCTATGATCCACTTCCGCTTCCATGGTTCCATCCGCTGCCAGATCCACTCCCAGATATCTAAATCACTTCACTTCCTCCAGTTTTTCTCCATTCAAACTCACCTCCCAATTGACTTGACCCTCAACCCTACTGTACCTAATAACCTTGCTCTTATTCACATTTACTCTTAACTTTCTTCTTCCACACACTTTACCAAACTCAGTCACCAGCTTCTGCAGTTTCTCACATGAATCAGCCACCAGTGCTGTATCATCAGCGAACAACAACTGACTCACTTCCCAAGCTCTCTCATCCCCAACAGACTTCATACTTGCCCCTCTTTCCAAAACTCTTGCATTTACCTCCCTAACAACCCCATCCATAAACAAATTAAACAACCATGGAGACATCACACATCCCTGCCGCAAACCTACATTCACTGAGAACCAATCACTTTCCTCTCTTCCTACACGTACACATGCCTTACATCCTCGGTAAAAACTTTTCACTGCTTCTAACAACTTTCCTCCCACACCATATATTCTTAATACCTTCCACAGAGCATCTCTATCAACTCTATCATATGCCTTCTCCAGATCCATAAATGCTACATACAAATCCATTTGCTTTTCTAAGTATTTCTCACATACATTCTTCAAAGCAAACAACTGATCCACACATCCTCTACCACTTCTGAAACCACACTGCTCTTCCCCAATCTGATGCTCTGTACATGCCTTCACCCTCTCAATCAATACCCTCCCATATAATTTACCAGGAATACTCAACAAACTTATACCTCTGTAATTTGAGCATTCACTCTTATCCCCTTTGCCTTTGTACAATGGCACTATGCACGCATTCCGCCAATCCTCAGGCACCTCACCATGAGTCATACATACATCACATAACCAGTCAACAATACAGTCACCCCCTTTTTTAATAAATTCCACTGCAATACCATCCAAACCTGCTGCCTTGCCGGCTTTCATCTTCCGCAAAGCTTTCACTACCTCTTCTCTGTTTACCAAATCATTTTCCTTAACCCTCTCACTTTGCACACCACCTCGACCAAAACACCCTATATCTGCCACTCTATCATCAAACACATTCAACAGACCTTCAAAATACTCACTCCATCTCCTTCTCACATCACCACTACTTGTTATCACCTCCCCATTTGCGCCCTTCACTGAAGTTCCCATTTGCTCCCTTGTCTTACGCACTTTATTTACCTCCTTCCAGAACATCTTTTTATTCTCCCTAAAATTTAATGATACTCTCTCACCCCAACTCTCATTTGCCCTTTTTTTCACCTCTTGCACCTTTCTCTTGACCTCCTGTCTCTTTCTTTTATACATCTCCCACTCAATTGCATTTTTTCCCTGCAAAAATCGTCCAAATGCCTCTCTCTTCTCTTTCACTAATACTCTTACTTCTTCATCCCACCACTCACTACCCTTTCTAATCAACCCACCTCCCACTCTTCTCATGCCACAATCATCTTTTGCGCAATCCATCACTGATTCCCTAAATACATCCCATTCCTCCCCCACTCCCCTTGCTTCCATTGTTCTCACCTTTTTCCATTCTGTACTCAGTCTCTCCTGGTACTTCCTCACACAGGTCTCCTTCTCAAGCTCACTTACTCTCACCACCCTCTTCACCCCAACATTCACTCTTCTTTTCTGAAAACCCATACAAATCTTCACCTTAGCCTCCACAAGATAATGATCAGACATCCCTCCAGTTGCACCTCTCAGCACATTAACATCCAAAAGTCTCTCTTTCGCACGCCTGTCAATTAACACGTAATCCAATAACGCTCTCTGGCCATCTCTCCTACTTACATAAGTATACTTATGTATATCTCGCTTTTTAAACCAGGTATTCCCAATCATCAGTCCTTTTTCAGCACATAAATCTACAAGCTCTTCACCATTTCCATTTACAACACTGAACACCCCATGTATACCAATTATTCCCTCAACTGCCACATTACTCACCTTTGCATTCAAATCACCAATCACTATAACCCGGTCTCGTGCATCAAAACCACTAACACACTCATTCAGCTGCTCCCAAAACACTTGCCTCTCTTGATCTTTGTTCTCATGTCCAGGTGCATATGCACCAATAATCACCCACCTCTCTCCATCAACTTTCAGTTTTACACATATTAATCGAGAATTTACTTTCTTACACTCTCACATACTCCCACAACTCCTGTTTCAGGAGTATTGCTACTCCTTCCCTTGCTCTTGTCCTCTCACTAACCCCTGACTTTACTCCTCAGACATTCCCAAACCACTCTTCCCCTTTACCCTTGAGCTTCGTTTCACTCAGAGCCAAAACATCCAGGTTCCTTTCCTCTAACATACTACCTATCTCTCCTTTTTTCACATCTTGGTTACATCCACACACATTTAGGCACCCCACTCTGAGCCTTCGAGGAGGATGAGCACTCCCCGCGTGACTCCTTCTTCTGTTTCCCATTTTAGAAAGTTAATACAAGGAGGGGAGGATTTCTGGCCCCCCGCTCCCGTCCCCTCTAGTCGCTTTCTACGACACGCGAGGAATACGTGGGAAGTATTCTTTCACCCCTATCCCCAGCTGTTATTATTATTATCCTTATTATTATTATTATTATTATTATAATTATTATTATTATTATTATTATTATTATCATTATTATCATTATTATTATTATTATTATTATTATTATCATTATTATTATTATTATTATTATTACTATTATTATCATTATTATCAATATCATTATTATTATTATTATCATTATTATCATTATTATTATTATCATTATTATTATTATTATTATTATTATTATTATTATTATTATTATTATTATTATTATTATTATTAATATTATCATTATTATTATCATCATTATTATTATTATCATTATTATCATCATTATCATTACTATTATCATTATTATTATTATTATTATTATTATTATTATTATTATTATTATTATTATTATTATTATTATTATTATTATCAGTATCATTATTATTATTATTATCATTATTATTATTATCGTTATTATTATTATCAATATC
>NC_092292.1:3336091-3338591 GCF_036320965.1 Panulirus ornatus | reverse complement strand
TGGCTTACCCCAGACGCTTCACATGGCCTGGTTCAATCCATTGACAGCACGTCGACCCCGGTATACCACATCGTTCTAATTTTCTCTATTCCTTGCAAGCCTTTCACCCTCCTGCATGTTCAGGCCCCGATCGCTCAAAATCTTTATCACTCCATCTTTCCACATCGAATTTGGTCTCCCACTTCTCGTTCCCTCCATCTTTGACACATATATCTTCTTTGTCAATCTTTCCTCACTCATTCTCTCCATGTGACCAAACCATTTCAAAACACCCTCTTCTGCTCTTTCTACCACACTCTTTTTATTACCACACATCTCTCTTACCCTTACATTACTTACTCGATCAAACAAACTTACACCATGTATTGTCCTCAAATATCTCATTTCCAACACATCCACCCTCCTCCGCACAACTCTATTAGCCCACGCTTCGCAACCATATAACATTGGTGGAACCAATATTCCTTCAAACATACCCATTTTTTCTTTCCGAGATAATGTTCTCGCCTTCCACACATTTTTCAACGCTCCCAGAACTTCCCCACTTCCCCAACTAGTGACTCACTTCCGCTTCCATGGTTCCATCCCCTGCCAAATCCACTCCCAAGATACCTAAAACACTTCACTTCCTCCAGTTTTTCTCCATTTAAACTTACCTCCCAATTGACTTGTCCCTCAACCCTACTGTACCTAATAACTTTGCTCTTATTCACATTTACTCTCAGCTTTCTTCTTTCACACACTTTACCAAACTCAGTCACCAGCTTCTGCAGTTTCTCAACCGAATCAGCCGCTAGCGCTGTATCATCAGCGAACAGCAACTGACTCACTTCCCAAGCTCTCTCATCCACAACAGACTGCAGACTTGCCTCTCTTTCTAAAACTCTTGCAATCACCTACCTAACAACCCCATCCATAAACAAATTGAACAATCATGGAGAAATCACGCACCCCTGCCGCAAACCTACATTCACTGAGAATCAATCACTTTCCTCTCTTCCTACATGTACACATGCCTTACATCCTCGATAAAAAATTTTTACTGCATCTAACAACTTGCCTCCTACACCATATATTCTTAATACCTTCCACAGAGCATCTCTATCAACTCTATCATATGCCTTCTCCAGATCCATAAATGCTACATACAAATCCATTTGCTTTTCTAAGTATATCTTACATACATTCTTCAAAGCAAACACCTGATCCACACATCCTCTACCACTTCTGAAACCACACTGCTCTTCCCCAATCTGATGCTCTGTACATGCCTTGACCCTTTCAGTCAATGCCCACCCATATGATTTCCCAGGAATACACAACAAACTTATACCTCTGTAATTTGAGAACTCACTCTTATCCTCTTTGCCTTTATACAATGGCACTATGCATGCATTCCACCAATCCTCAGGCACCTCACCTCGAGTCATACATACATTAAATATCCTTACCAACCAGTCAACAACACAGTCATCCCCTTTTTTAATAAATTCCACTGCAATACTGACTAAACCCGTTGCCTTGCCGGCTTTCATCTTCCGCAAAGCTTTTACTACCTCTTCTCTGTTTACCAAATCATTCTCCCTGACCCTCTTACTTCGCACAAGACTTCGTCCAAAACACCCTATATCTGTCACTCTATCATCTAACATATTCAACAAAACTTCAAAATACTCACTCCATCCCCTTCTCACATCACCACTACTTGTTATCACCTCCCCATTAGCTCCCTTCACCGATGTTCCCTCTCTCTTCTCTTTCACTAATAATCTTACTTCTTCATCCCATCACTCACTATCCTTTCTAATCTGCCCACCTCCCACGCTTCTTATGCCACAAGTATCCTTTGCACAAGCCATCACTGCTTCCCTAAATACATCCCATTCCTCAACCCCTCCTCTTACGTCCTTTTTCCATTCTACACTCAGTCTCTCCTGGTACTTCCTCACACAAGTTTCCTTCCAAAGCTCGCTTACTTTCACCACTCTCTTCACACCAACATTCTCTCTTCTTTTCTGAAAACCTCTACAATTATTCACCTACTCCTCCACGAGATAATGATCAGATATCCCTCCAGTTGCACCTCTGAGCACACTAACATCCAAAAATCTCTCTCTCGTGAGCCTATCAATTAACACGTAATTCAATAACGCTTTCTGGCCATCTCTCCTACTTACATACGCATACTTAAGTATATTTCTTTTTAAATCAAGTATTCCCAATCACGAGTCCTTTTTCAACATACAAATCTACAAGTTCTTCAAAATTTTCATTTATAACACTGAACACCCCATGTGCACCAATTATTCCCTCAACTGTCACATTACTCACCTTTGCATTCAAATCACCCATCACTATAACCCGGTCTCGTGCATCAAAACTACTAACACACTCACTCAGCTGCTCCTAAAACACTTGCCTCTCATGATCTTTCTTCTCATGTCCACGTGCATTTGCACCAATAATCACCACGTATATATATATATATATATATATATAT
>NC_092292.1:3265536-3335991 GCF_036320965.1 Panulirus ornatus | reverse complement strand
AGTAAACACAAAAAAGAGATGACGAAGGCAGAATATTGCTATTAGAACCATATGATGAGATCAGGACTGGAAGCTACACTTAATGAATCAGGAGGAGCTACATCATCTACCAGTGGCGTAGAAAGAGGTAATTGTTGTACAGAAGAAGAACAGTGATGGATAGTTGTGTTTTATGAGATTAAATGGCTTAACATAAAGCATATGGAGGAAAATACGTAACTTGCGTTGTAAGGCAGGAGGCGTAGTGGAGCGTAAATATTATACTGTAGTGCAATTTATAGCAGGGTCTTGAGTGGCTGTAATGTGCAAGACGATTGATGTGGCTATATTTTTGTTTAACTAAATCTCGTGTATGGGGCAGCTGGAAATGGATTGCTTCTTTCTAGATTTATGTTTGTCCAAACCCTCCTTAACTTGGGTGTGATCATCGTACATCTATGATGATCTTGACTACAATGACTTCTCTAACAAGTTTTGTGGAATTTAGCCTCGCTATTCCCAAACTAAAAGGCAATGATTCATGCTTTTTAGATGAATAATGAACAGACTGTTTAACAGTAAGAATTACAGAGAGGTAATTACACACACACACACACACACACACACACACACACACACACACACACACACACACACACACACACACACACAATTAGCTTCATCTAACAGATGAAAAATTGCTTTAGCAACTGACAACATAACTTCAGACTTTATAATGGGAGTAAGATCTCTTGTCTTCTGGTGGAAATAAGATGAGGAGCTACTTCGATGTCAAGAAGACTATCTTAGTGGAAGGAAACAAAAAGAGTAAACTAAGGGAAGTCTTTCTGAGAGGAAGATGAAGTCAACAGTGGCGTGCCTCAGGGTTGAGTCCAGGACCATTGTTCTTCTTCATCTATGTCAGTGACTTGCTAGAAGGACCGACATCCTACCTGATCATGTTTGTAGATGAGGCAGGAATCGAGAGGATTACATCATCTTAAAAGAGACTGAGACAAACCTAAAATTTGGCCCGAAAATTCAAGTCGATTAGTTATTAAGTAATGAAGATAAGACACAGGGAAAGAAGGCCTCTATATGAACATTGCTATGACACTCTATCTCTTTCTCGTTCTCCCTCTTCTCTTCCAGTACTGAGGTAGACTGTTGTGCCATGACCTCTTCGGACTCACGACATCTGTTTCGCCCATAATAAACCTCCCTTCCCTGACCAACGTCTGAAGAAGCAGTTACCACCTCCTCCACTTCATCCTTCTTCCCTGCTCCTTACTTTCCTCTCTGCATATTCCTGTCGTAGAAGTATATAAATGAGGGAGCAGCAGACCGTACCTATAGTCTACACGAAGGGCCAGCCAGGAAGGGACAGCTACGTGGCTCTCGGCTCCTGGGGGGTAAGCTCAGTGATCATCTGTGTATTGTGTCGGCCTTGCTCGTATGTCAACTTTATCTGTAGGTCATCCATAGACCTGTGTTTCGTGATGTTTACTGAGTGTTGTAGTTAACGTGTGGTGACAGATATCATTCATGTTAGATCAGTCTTAGTTTGATATAGAATTTAGATTTAACCGTGACTTTCTATATTCGGATTATCTGTTAATGTCTATAACTCGTCTATCATCTCTGAGGGCTATAGCAATATTCCCTGTTAGGAGAAAAGCTGCAGGAATCTATGTTTGGAATGGGCATGGGATATAACATTATCCTTAGACTGTCGCCTTGTTCCCACACTGGGATAATAATAAAGGAGACAAACTGTCCGCTGAGGGAATATTTGAATAGCATTCTAGTATACGGATGAGAAAATATTCATCATGCCATTCACATCCTACGTTAGGCTGGCAGTATAATGTCATTGTCAAGATTGGCTACAATACATAAGAAGCAGAAAAAAAAGGAAGTGTGAAGTGCCTGAGATTAGCGGAATGCTTGCATAGTGCCATTGTACAAAGGCAGAAGGGATAAAGGTGAGTGCTCAAATTACAGAGGTATAAGTTTGTTGAGTATTCCTGGTAAATTTTGTGGGAGGGTATTGATTGAGAGGGTAAAGGCATGTACGGAGCATCAGACTGGGGAAGAACAGTGTGGTTTCAGAAGTAGTGGTGGATGTGTGGATCAGGTGTTTGCTTTGAAGAATGTGAGTGGGAAATACTTAGAAAAACAGATGGATTTGTATTTGTATGTAGCATTTATGGATCTGGAGAAAACATATGATAGAGTTGATAGAGATGCTTTGTGGAAGGTATTAAGAGCAATTGGTGTGGGATGTAAGTTGCTAGAAGCAATGAAAAGTTTTTATCGAGGATGTAAGACATGTGTACGAGTAGGAAGAGAGGAAAGTGATTGGTTCCCAAGGAATGTCAGTTAGCGGCATGGATGCGTGATGTCTCCATGTTTGTTTAATTTGTTTATGGATGGGGTTGTTAGGGAGGTGAATGCAATCGTTTTGGAGAGAGGGGCAAGTATGTGGTCTGTTGTGGATGAAAGGGCTTGGGAAGTGCGTCAGTTGTTGTTCACTGATGATACAACACTGATTCGGATGAGAAACTGCAGAAGTTGGTAACTGAGTTTGGTAAAGTGTGTGAAAGAAGAAAGCTGAGAGTAAGTGTGAATAAGAGCAAGATAATTAGGTTCAGTAGGGTTGAGGGACAAGTTAGTTGGAAAGTAACTTTGAATGGAGAAAAACTGGAGAAAGTGAAATGTTTTAGATATCTGGGAGTGGATTTAATTGCAGATGTAACTATGGGAGCGGAAGTGAGGCACAGGTTGGGGAAGGGGGCGAAGGTTCTGGGATCGTTGAAAAATGTGTGGAAGGCGAGAACGTTATCTCGGAGAGCAAAAATGGGTGTGTTTGAAAGAATGGTGGTTCCAACAATGTTGTATGGTTGCGAGGCATGGGCTATAGATAAGGGTGTGCGGAGGAGGGTGGATATGTTGGAAATAAAATGATTGATCGCGTGAGTAATGAAAGGGTGAGAGAGATGTGTGGTAATATAAAAGAGTGTGGTTGAGAGCGCTGTAGAGGGTCACATGGAGAGAATGAGTGAGGAAAGACTGACAAAGAGGATATATGTGTCGGAGGTGGAGGGAACGAGGAGAAGTGGGAGACCAAATTGGAGGTGGAAGGATGGATTGAAAAAGATTTTGAGCGATCGTGTTCTGAACATGCAGGAGGGTGAGAGGCGTGCAAGGAATAGAATGAAATGGAACGATGTGGTATACCGGGGTCGACGTGCTGTCAATGGATTAAACCAGGGCATGTGAAGCGTCTGGGGTAAATCATGGAAAGTTTTGTAGTGCCTGGATGTGGAAAGGGAGCTGTGGTTTCGGTGCATTATACATGACAGCTAGAGACTGAGTGTGAACGAATGTGGCCTTTGGTGTCTTTTCCCAGCGCTACCTCGCGCACATGCGGGGGTGAGGGAGTTGTCATTTCATGTGTGGCGGAGTGGCGAAGGGAATGAATAAAGGCAGCAAGTATGAATTATGTACATGTGTCTATATGTATGTGTCTATGTGTGTATATGTATGTATACGTTGAAGTGTATAGGTATGTATCTGTGCGTGTGTGGACGTGTATGTATATACATGTGTATGTGGGTGGGATGGGCCATTCTTTCGTCTGTTTCCTTGCGCTACCTCGCTAACGCAGGAGACAGCCAGGATCGAACTCGGGACCCCTGTGCAACAGGCGAGAGCGCTACCACTAGGCTATGATCGCCCCTAATTGGGAAATGACTATTCGAATACTTTGTACTCAAATACCCTTCGTCTCACGTTGGTGAGCAACGGGATCTACACCGGTCATTTCCCATCAGGCTCACACAGCAAGCAGATAGCATTTTACCGAACTTAACTGTATAACACGGAGGTATATGAATGCGAACAAAGAACATATGAACGCGCACCTTCATAGAACATCCAAACTTCCAACAGCCAACATATGAAGGTTGAATTGCAATTATGTGGGAGTTGAGACGATTTATTGAAGCTTTATGATACATACTATGTTTCGCGGAGGCAATCCGCCTCATCACGTGTAGACAGTTCATTAGGTCTTATATCCCAACACAGATACAAAAGGTTCGTTATATCCTGATACCGCCTTGCCAGAGTCTGCAGTGACCTGGCCATTCAAGAGGGTGGTTAGCCTACTCTTCTTGTTATCATTTCTTGATAATTCTTTCATAATGATTTGGTTGATAATAGGATGTGATATAATGTTACCTGGTGACAGATTCTGTCCATAGAAATTTCCCTCAGCATCTTGGAAGGAAAACATTATTGGAAACACAAAGTTAATCATGTCAGTGAGAGTGTTTTTGGGTCATAGTAAGTTGAGACTGTCATCTTTCACTTGAGGAGCAAATTACCTGATCATAGTCTCAACTTACCCCAACCATAAACACTTTCATTATCCTAATAGAACGTTGCGTTTGTAGGATCGTTTCCCAAGATGCTGAGTGCAATCTATATTAACAGAAGTTTGGTCCAGTCTTGCGATATCCTCTTAGTCTCGGTACAAATACACATAAATAGAAGAAATAAGATATTAATTAAGATCTAAGCTCTAGTACCTGTAGTTACTCACTAGATTTCCTACTACCAAGTTAAGGAGATTAATTACCTTTACTTTTATCATACCTTTTTTGATCTTAATCTTTTGCGAATCATATGATTGATTCTTTTAGAATATTTTTCCTTTCTCACGTACAAGATGAAAGCTTCTTTCCTCTCATCTTATCCCGTCTTACCTTATCTGCCGCTCCCGAACAAGACACATCTGGACGACGTACCTGGAAAGAAACAAAAACTAACATATAGATATTACAGTATAGTAATCACACATATATGTTCATGATTCTCCTCTGTATCGGTTCTTGTATGAAAGATGAAACTATGATGATGTCAGTTACCTGAGTACCTACATTGGTTGGGATGATGTGAGACTGAGTTTCAAAACCTTAACAGAATCGTAAGTTTCTGACTAAACAAGTGATTGTCTTGCGTCAGGTAAAAGGATCCTATACCCCACGATTGATCACAGTGGGCTGTGGTAACCACCAATTCGTTCTGCTGTACTGATGGTTATTGATTCCTACCTTAACCTAATCTGACACGTTACCCAACCTGTGTAGGTTGGCTTACATTAAACTGTTGGCGCAGCTCCAGGGAACCATTACCACACAGCCACAAAGAACCCACGATATTTCTTTATACTCTGGTGATGAAAGACGATGTTGAGATTAAACGGAAATTTACACATACAAATTAATTTTAAGGAAGTGTTAACGTTTTTCACTAAATATGAATAGTAAATTTGCAGTTAATATAATTCATTGATTACTTCCACAGAGAAATAAGACATCCACCACGCTCATAGACAAAGCATACAAATACATGTCATTGGAAATATCTATATTTCTTACATTTTTTTGGTTCGTCTTCATCTTGAGAATCAAGTTCAGTTTTGGTCGTCGGACTTAACAAAGAACAGAGTGAATGAAGATCAAGAGCAGCAAGCAACCCAGAGGATGAATACTCAGTGTGAGAAACAAATGCTATGTGAACCATGAAGATGACCTGAACTTACCTAACCCAGAGGAGGGAAGAGTAAGAGATCTACTTCACACACTAAAAAGTCTTGATCTTCTTAATCTCAACAACAAAATCGTATATGAATCCGTCTGATTGCTTAGGTAGGAATGGTACAAAGCCATAGGGAAGCCCTTTCCTGTACAAAGTTATTACCTATTCTTTAATAGAACTGTTGATACATGAAATTGATGACTTCAAAGATATTGAGAGCAAGACCATAAACATGTGTAAGAAGAAGCTTCATAGACGGTATACCTCCGGTCCACGACTGACGTCATTTGTGTGTACGTAATTATGAATGTCCCGGATATGTCTCCACCCGGCCAGTTATTTACTGCTCTGACTCCTTCACACTGAGCTCTGTATATGTGGTCTCTTTTCTTACTGCAAACAGCCTTGAAACAACATCATCAGTCATTACTTGTTAGCATTAATATGCAATCAGGCAATCAAGGTATTATCTCCTCATTCAAATACAATAAGCATAATAATCAAACAACAATCAATACTGTACAGTTCTACGCTAAGTATATAACTGCCCTTCCCCTTATGACTGGCTCAACTATGGCAGTGTTGAACTATAAACTGATGCGACTGATGAAAGCTAGAGGAGTATAGAGACACATGATATACGTGTCTCCGCTACCACAAGTTAGGAGCTGTGGACACCAACTCCCTCTCTCCATACCCATAACAGCGGACACACTAAACCCAGTGAGTTGTGCGGACCCTGGAGGATACAAACAATCAAATGGAAGAAAAGAATAGAAAAAATGACTTTATTCTGGGGCCGTAGTGAATATAAGTAACTAATATGTAAGGAGTGCATGGAATGGAATGAAGTGTAGCGATGTGGTATACAAGGGGCGACGTGACGTCAATAGACCGAGTCGAGGCATATAAAAAGGTCACGGAAAACCAAAGTTTTCGGGGCCCTAGGTGTGTACAGGGGTCTGTGGTCTCAGTGAATTACACATGACATCTAGGGAATGGATTTGAGACAGAGGCCATTTTTCGTCGGTCCCTGGCGCTACCTCGTTAACGCGGCAAATGGCGAAAAAGTATGGGAAAGTAAAGAAAAAAGTATATATATATATATATATATATATATATATATATATATATATATATATATATATATATATATATATATATATATATAGATATATATAAATAATCACTAAATCTATAAGGCAGGTAAGGTGTTGGAGGATTGGTGGTGAGGAACATGGGAAAGGCAGGGCCGGAGGGAGACCGATCCTGACCCGTGGTCAGGTGCTGTGACCTAACGTATTAGTCTCATCCTCTCAGACCTCCTGAAGGAATGGGTCGGTGCTGCAGCTGACCTTGATGGGGTCTTCTGCTCGCCATCGAAGTGGTCATCCATCATATACGGTGATTGTGGCCACCGTGTGTGACTGTATGCTGACCGATGGAGCTCTGTCACGTATGTGGACAACTTTCAAAACTTGCAGACGCTGTTTATGCAAACCTGATGCGATAATACAGTAGTTCTCGTATCATCAGTTGTGAGGGTCATACCGAGTTCCCACCAGTGATGTTGTCTAGGCAGCCCCTCATTAATGGGATTAATGATGTGTCGTCCCAGGGTACATCTAGTCTGACCGTGTGGGATGGACACGTCCCAGGCACACAGCGGTGCCTTAACCAGAATATCCCGAGGGTTGTTGGTGTTGTTATGCTTGGTAAGGTTGACTGACCGAGGCTTTTACAGTAGATGACAACTCTCAGCTTTTTGTCGTTGTCCATAATGGTACAGGTTTTGTTACGATATCCTTAACTGATTGTTCATTTTGACTGTATCCTGAAGTGAATGTGTTACGACAGTCTATAGCAAAGTTGTTTTGTTGTTACGATGCGTCGTATTTATTGATTGAGCAGCCGTTGTTCACCAGGGCCTGACGTGTCCTCAGGAATTCATAGTCCAAGAGAGGCCACGAGAAGCCTTACTCAATTGCTCTAATTTGTAAATACCGTCGTAAAATAACACAATCTTACAGAAAACGTAGAATTTTACCTCATTCAAAGTAAAATACTCACCCACAAGCTTGTATTCATTACTATGAGTCTGATGAGAGTAAGCCAACCACAGACAGCTACCTAGATCAACTCGACGCCTTTATAAACATAAAACTGTGTATCAAATCATCTTTTTAACTTTTCTTCTCTGCCCTGAGTGAGGCAACATCGTCCCGATGGCTTTCATAGGATTTGCCTCTTAGTCCGGGAATCAACTTGGTAGCTCATTGCCACACACACACACACACACACACACACACACACACACACACACACACACACACACACACACACACACACACACATACACATACACACTCTCTCTCTCTCTCTCTCTCTCTCTCTCTCTCTCTCTCTCTCTCTCTCTCTCTCTCTCTCTCTCTCTACAAGTAGAACACCCACACAGCAGACAGTGGGGACACAATAGTGAGCTATGAACAGTTAGCACTAGTTCGTTAAACCAGCATTTGAATGTCAAACCATCAAAGGGACAATCTATATCGTCTGTTCCACTGCCTCCACTTGATGCTTACTTGGCCTTACGTCATCCTGGATTATGAAACTTAAATCTCTCTCTTCACTTACGTTAGGCAGGTTGTCCTTTCGTTTTCATTGTCGATGCTTCACCCTTTTCACCTGTCGATATCAAAACTCACTTACCTCACCTGAGCCCCAGCTACGTGTGTCAGGCTGCAGCTGTCGAGGTTCAGGATGTGTGGGAACTTTACTCGCCAGATTAGCCTCGTCAACCATCAGGTAGAAGACGTGTGTGTGTGTGTGTTCCAGGCCGGGTACCTCTCCACCTCCCCTGACGTATCAGCGTCGCAGGAAACTGTCGGTTGGGTCGTGCTGGTAAATTCTCTCTCATATACGTAGTGAGTCGTGGAAACTTATCCAGTCTGCTCAGTTCTAAGGCTTTCCAACGATAGACAATTCAATTTTTTGAATGAATGTTTCTATGTACAGCGTAGAGCACAATTGTTTTTTTTTTTTTTTTTGCTGAAAAACAAAATATACGTTGAATATATTTTCATGATCTGAGTATGTTTGTGCAGGAGAGGGTATGACCAGCTCCAGGTGTAGTTCCGTGAAGGAGAAACGATCGCTGGCTCCTGTGTTGTGGCTCGAATGAAAATATGAGAAGGGAAAATGTTTAGAGTTGAGTGTTAAAGAGAATGACAGATGTAAATGTATGAGAATAGAATATATGTCCGAAGGCTGCCAGGGCAAAATTAAGTATGGCAGGCAGAGAATTTCGTTATCAGCAAAGAATTTGTGAAAGAATCAAAAAATATGAGTCTATAGAGAAATATAAATCTCTTGTGATGTTGGTTAACTGAATGAATTCTCAGGTCAGTACAGTGGTGAGGTGAAGTTGTGCCGGGATCGTGGGTGGGAGTACCTGCACGTATTGTAAGTGAAATCATTTGGCAGGAACTGTGTACAACAGGTGGATTACGCAGCAGTAAAGGGATTTATTCTATTTACAAGGTCACACTTGGCCACTCGGAATACAGTAAAGGTGGGAGGCGCAACCACCGTGTGACTTTGTGATGGTAAATATGATAGAATTAAAGTGCTTGAAAAGGGTTTTTGCAGGATTTTGACAGTAAAGTTTGAAAAGATACCAAGCGCGAGGCGGACACTGTGAGCATAAGAGAGCTGTGAATTTAAGGCTGAGTCAATATATGCTTGAAAGATGCTGAGTTAGATACAAAGTATTTATGGTAGCTAAGCTAACAGAAAGAAAATAGGCAGTGGTTAAAGTTGATCTAGATAAAGAATTCATTATTGCAGAGTATGATAGAATAAATTGAATAAGGCTGAAGTCAAGAAGCAGGATTTCAGAGAGCATGAAAAGAGAATAAAGAACTGAAAAGCTGCAAGTAATAAAAAGACTTTACAAATACGCTTAAGAAATAGCTGTGCGAACTGGTAAATGAAGACAAAGTGAAGGTAAACGTATGAAATGAGCTTATTCGTGATGAAAAATTGCATGATAATGGAAGAAGAGATAAAGAGGTAATAAAAGTAATGCCAACATTGATAAAGTCCATGTGAAGAAAAAAAAATGGAGAAAGATGTAAGACGATTAAGTTTGTGATATCAACATAATTAAGATTCCTACAGAGGCACCAACAGTATGTTGTGTTCGGTAATCAGATTTAGTTTAGACTCTGGTAAATCTCGTTTAAACTTCTTAAAATGTGGCAGGTATACGACAGAGAACTGGTAACATACAATAATATATCAAGTAGGGAACTCTCAGTATGACATAAACTGACATTCTGTTGTTATATAAATATATAACAGAAAGCTAAACCTGATGCAGAGCTTGACAGCTCACTGTCAATGATGTCAAGCTTATCAGGTAAAGCTTTTATACTAGAGGAAGTAGCTAATGCTAATCATATAAATTACTATATCTCAAGGAAGTTCTTTACATTTTGTTCATAACAGCGTGGTAGTAATATCTGTTTGTCAACAAGTGAAAACATAATTGTCACAAGACGTCTGGTATTATCATCCTACCTTTGTATATAACTCGTCATCAGGTCTCCCCAAATTAAAATCATAAACATATATACTTAACAATGTACCCTGCTCTGTGGCCCGTGATGATGTGGTTCACATCATTAATCATGTTGATTACCAATGTTAATGACGATATGATTATCAAAGAGATTTACTGTGTTCTGATTTCAATTCACAGCTTATAGGTTAATCAGCTCACATATCATTTGGTAACCTCTGGATCTATTTGACAGAAATATCTTTCATTTGATGACGCAAATATTTTCTGCGTGATAATTTCCTACATGGACGTATGGTGAAAGAAATTCCATTTTAACGAACTTTCTTACTTTCCACATTATACACACATTAATCTTATGGTCTACTGTCTAAATGTTCCCTCACTCCCAAGAAACAGACCAACAACAAACGGGAAACGAGTAATAAGAAACATAAACAAAAGATGAAATACTACAGAAGGTGAAGCAAGCCAGGTCGTGCTGGAAGGGAGAAATATTCCAATAGACATCGAGAGATGGGCAAAACTTTCCTCAGGTGATGGATAAGGAGGTTAGTTAAGAGGTCAACGAAGTTAGGAATGACAGGAAATGTTTTATGTTGTGATGGAAGTGAGCAAGATTGTGTCTGCTGGGAGAAGGTTGGATATAGACTAGAAATACCAAGACGTATAGATCCAATATCTCTCCCTCCATGTGCGTACATCTTAGATAGTTCTGTGCCAAAACTCATCAAAATCAGTAAGATAATGAAGTAGTTACTCTGGTAACTTTAGCATCATCTAACATAATGAAGTAGTTACTCTGGTAACTTTAGCATCATCTAACTTAATGAAGTAGTTACTCTGGTAACTTTAGCATCATCTAACATAATGAAGTAGTTACTCTGGTAACTTTAGCATCATCTAACATAATGAAGTAGTTACTCTGGTAACTTTAGCATCATCTAACATAATGAAGTAGTTACTCTGGTAACTTTAGCATCATCTAACATAATGAAGTAGTTACTCTGGTAACTTTAGCATCATCTAACATAATGAAGTAGTTATTCTGGTAACTTTAGCATCATCTAACATAATGAAGTAGTTACTCTGGTAACTTTAGCATCATCTAACATAATGAAGTAGTTACTCTGGTAACTTTAGCATCATCTAACATAATGAAGTAGTTACTCCGGTAACTTTAGCATCATCTAACATAATGAAGTAGTTATTCTGGTAACTTTAGCATCATCTAACATAATGCAGTAGTTACTCTGGTAACTTTAGCATCATCTAACATAATGAAACTGGTTAGTGAAAGGATTAGATATTTCAATAACTTTTGATCTGTGAACAAGAACAAAATGTGTCAAGTTACAAATTTGTCATCTGTCATACACGTGACATGGAGGAGACACATCTTTGTGTCGACCTTCATGAACATTGGCTGAAGTATGACTAAATAATGGTATTTCTCTCTTGATTTATCACCACTGCTAACTAACAATAGACAGTGACAAAGTTATGAATACTATTAAAGCATAATTAAGGGCATGTCAGAAACACTTTTGTAACCTATTCTATGAATGCTGGTAGAAGCATGGTCAAGTATTGCCAAAAGGGATTATTTTAGTACATTCTGATTCTTATAGAATAGTACAAACGACTCAAAACCCATATTTATCCTTTGCACTGTACAGACGAATGTAAAGATGCTTGTAAGAAGTTTCGCCTTAGTTGACTGATATCATAAGGATCAACAGTCGATGATATACGCCTTTGATCTGCTTGACCTTCATCCTCAAAAAGTTTTTTGAAAGACCCAAACAGAAAACAGTAAACAGAGTTTGGTTATAGTGGAACACGGTAACAGCCTGCCAGCTATCCTGTCAATCGTCCCTAAACTGAAGAAATGGAGCAAAACCTTTATTGTTGGGTAGAGGGAGGAGGAAGAGGAGGAGGAGGAGGAGGAGGAGGAGGAGGAGGAGGAGGAGGAGGAGGAGGAGGAGGGGAGGAGGGGGGAGGAGGAGGAGGAGGAAGGGGAGGAGGAGGAGGAGGAGGAGGAGGAGGGGGGGAGGAGAAGAGGAGGAGGAGGAGGAGGAGGAGGAGGAGGAGGAGGAGAAGAAGAAGAACTTGGTAAATGAGAATGGAAGACATAAATCATCTATTGTAGTAAACATTTCAGGAAATGGAAACATTAGTGTATATTATGACATACTTCGTGTGTTTATGTCGTGTGAGGGAAGTTATGTATGTTGGTAATGTCCAGGTAGGAAGGCAGGTTTATGTACCACCTTGGCTGGTAAGTATGTGCTGTGCGTCGATGGTTTGGCTAGGAAGATGATGGTGAGTGTATACCTTTACAGAAACTTTAGTGAAATCTGTGAAAATTGAAGAGAAAATGGGACTAATACTTCTTTGGTGATGACATGGTTCTTCTGTGCACTGGTACTGGTGAGGGCATTAGTGTAGTGGGCAACTGATGTATGGGAATATGTGTTGGCTTGTGAGGGGAGGATAAGACTGTTGTCAGACGAGTCATACAGTGAGAAGTGGCAACTATCATCAGTAGTCCAAGGTTGTACTGTGGACGGCTCACTGGGGAGATGGCACCGTCCACTACACGATTATGGAATGGTAAAAATAATTTACTGGAACTCGACATGTGAGGACGGCACTGTTGGGTTTGTTAGAGTAATTAGGAATTAGAGATGAGATAGGAATGGTTATTGGCACAGGAACTGTTGGTGTGGTAGAAGGTAGTAATGCTAATGATAAGAGGCAACGAAAATATATGGTTAAAAAGGTAAGTCTGGCCACAAGAGGAATGAGGAGAGAGCTGGTGTGAGGTTAGAGAGCAAGTTTAAGAACTGTGAGGAGGAAGATCATGAGTGTCAGTTGACGTGAGGTAACTGGGCTGCATTGTGCACAGGGAAGGGGGACGGAGGAAGGGAACTTTAGCACGACAAAGTCTAATTAATTCCTATTGAAATTCCAGTTCCGAACCAAGAGTATGTGACGAATACTAAGACGTCAGCCAGCCACTCAACTCATGCACGTGTGAAATGCCCTCCATCTTAATACTTGACTAAGTATAGCAACAGACGCATAATTATTGACAGAGCAACAAAGGGATTGTACTTTTATTTGCCGCTCGGTCACACTTACTGTTGGTGTTATAACTGACACGAGGTAAAAACCGACACTGAAAATTTGTACGTCCCACATATCCTATTAATCGATTCTGTTTGACTCGCACTTTCAATACCAGCCTCGCTCAACGAATTTGCACACTGACACATAATTGGATTCTCTCTCTCGTGCACATGAGGATTAGCTGAATGAATTTTGACTGAGCGTGTGCGAAGAGTAGACCATGTACTGAGCACTGCCCTATGCATATAAGAAGAAAAATACATAAGAAATGAATGAAATATATATATATATATATATATATATATATATATATATATATATATATATATATATATGTATTTTTTCATACATATTCTCCATTTCCCGCGTCTGCGAGGTAGCGTTAAGAACATAGGACTGAGCGTTAGAGGAAATATCCCACTTGGCCCCTGTCTCTGTCCTTCTTTTGGAAATTTGAATACGAGAGGGGAGGATTTCCAGCCCCCCGCTCCCTCCCCTTTCTGTCGCCTTCTACGACACGCAGGGAATACGTGGGAAGAATTCTTTTTCCCCGTCGCCATATATTTGCTTCAGGACCCCTTTCTTTGAAGGGTTCTTTGGTTGCTCTAAAACCCCTTTCCCAGAAGGTTCTTCAGCTCTAAGGTTGCGCTACTTCAAGCAGCAGGGAAATGGACTCCTCTGGACTGAGATGTTCTTGGACGAGACTGTCGTCCCTTCCATCAACAGACGATGATAAGTTCTCGCCAGTGGTAACTTGTTACTCGAGTGTTACCACACGCAGGAAAAGTCCGGTAACTCTCTCTCTCTCTCTCTCTCTCTCTCTCTCTCTCTCTCTCTCTCTCTCTCTCTCTCTCTCTCTCTCTCTCTCTCTCTCTCTCTCTCTCTCTCTCTCTCTCTTAACACTGTGTCACACTCATGGCTAACAGTCAGATGCCTTCGATCTTTCTATTATCAGTAGAGAGTAACAGTGTTACGAGGACCCCCATGAACAGATTATGAATTATGAAAATAAGCTGTAGTTAAATAGACCTGGTAAAGTCAACAGTATATTTAAGATAATAATTCACATGCTGAACAATGCGGGGATTATATTCCACAATATTTAAACTCATAATCTGAGAACGTAATTTTCAGGAATAATGGACAAAAGAATTATCTAACGTAAAAATGGGTAGATTTAAAATCATAAAATCCTAGAATTCCACAAAGACTAACATGCAGCCACAATGTTCCTGCAATACTGGACAGGAGAAGGAAGGTTTGAGTGCTGATGGTAGTTCAGTTATCGTCTGACTTTGTTATCCTTTTCCATATCTACAGTTGTTTAGAATATACAAGTCAGAAAAACATCACATGAACCTAGAGAACGTAATCTTTAAAGCTATTCACCCTGCACAGGTTAGCTTGTTTCTGGAATATATTCCATTTTCTTGAATAGCGCGTCCTCAACACGTTAGTCTGCTGTACAAACTACAGTGCTGACCATAACCTAGGAGCCAAACTGGCATGACCCATGGCAAGATGTCTACAACACTGGACACACGTCGTGAGTCTGACAGTCGTATCACAGTTAATGTCCTTCAGATCCTCCACCTTACTCCACTCCATGGTCGACCTGGGGAAGGACGCTTCACCACAGATATTGAAGACAGTGACGAGGACCAGGTTCACCTTGACCGTAGGCACCTACCAGATCTGACCATGAAGCAGGGGACTGCTCGCGCTCACCAGGTAATCTGCTTGTTCCACAATGCATATGTTCTCTGCTGCCACATACAGTATATAGATATCTATCCTGGGTTCTTCTGGATCAGTTTCTATCTATACATTCAGTCTTTCCTCAAAGAATTCAGGTCCTGCTAGTTAGACAACACCCTAAAGATTCCTTCCATGTTCCAGTCTGGACTCGTATACCTAACCTAGCCAACTTCGTGCCAACCAACTACACCACTGTCTGGTGAACGTCACTACATCTGGTCATGTGTGCAGCACTGGGTCATCCCATGTGTGTTCACGTGTGTGTGTCAGACATGGTTATACAAGCATTCATCCTGGACGAATGAACTGAAATCATTTTTGTCCTCTTCATCTGTAACTGCTGGGGCGATGCTGGCGTTCTCAACACCACTCGATTACGGATCAAGTGCTCATAGTTTAGTTGAAAACTCGAGTATGTATTAAGGATCTCGGCTGAATATAACCCAAGCACTTGAGTCTAGCGTATGCGGCTTCCAGTCTCTCTCTCTCTCTCTCTCTCTCTCTCTCTCTCTCTCTCTCTCTCTCTGAGGACTCATATTTTCGCAGAAAATTGGCAGAATTATATTTGTGGTCGCGTTCAAAACTGAACTACAACTTTATGCACCAATACTGGCCATATGTCATATATTTGCATCGAATTTTCTCGAAAAATTTCTCTCGGACCTCACCAGTAGCATGTGTTTGTTTTCATGTTTACTCTTTATTCACGGGCTTTATGATATTGTTGTCTCTTATCTTATCCAGGATTAATAGCAACGGAAAGTTATTAACATCACTGAGAGTTTGGGATTCATCATCAAAGTGATTATAACTGATGTCAGTTCTTCTTAAAATCCTAAACAATTCTTTTAACGTAAGAATCACACACACACACACACACACACACACACACACACACACACACACACACACACATATATATATATATATATATATATATATATATATATATATATATATATATATATATATATATATATATATATATATATATATATATATATATATATATATATATATATATATATATATATATATATATATATATATATATATATATATATATATATATATATATATGTATATATATATATATATATATATATATATATATATATATATATATGGATAGAGGCAAAGTACTGAATAGATATTTGAGAAGGTAACATGTAATAAGATAAAAGACCAGTGAATCTCTCCCGTCCAGGTTCAGTGACGCAATTTTCCCAGGATCCAACTTAAGATGTTGTCTTCCTCAGAATCATTAACTCCTCGCTCAAGTATCGACTAATTCAGCCTCGGAAGCTTCCTCCTGAGCCTCTAGACTTGTTTATGTTCCCTGAAGTTAGTTATTGTTCCTAAAAAACCTACGAACTTGTGCACAAGTCAGTAAATATTTTTGTTTCACTAAAAGGTCTGCCATCTTACCCCTCTCTGAGAATTTCAGGATTCTGAAGTGTTCTCTTCAAGTTGATCTTCCAATAGTCTGATACGCACAGCTCAGGAACTATCTAAACCATCATCTTAGGCGGAAATCAAAGCAGTTCAAAGCTACCTGGGATTATACAGAACATGAGCAATGCTACAGTCTACTGCATTCCTGTAACATCAACACCATTCCACAGGTTTCGATGAGAATAAGAAATCATAATTCCTGACCATATGGTCGTGAATATTATGATATGACTGCCGTTTCGAGCCTTAGTTGGATATCAACACCAGTGATATCCTCGCCTAATACTCAGTTCCAGGGTAGACTGTGTTCAATATGGAGAGGGCTTGGTGTTGGTGTCCTCCTCTTTGTTAAAGCTTATTCCAATCCCGTAGTAATGTCTTCGCTGCGGAGAATTTCGACTTTTTTTGGTAGAAATTAAAGATAGATTTTATAAGAAAATAACAGTAAGACTAGTTTATAAGCCCACCAAACAGACACATGAGGTAGATAAAAATTTTTATGATCAGTTGACAGAAATTTGTAATGATCAACATTCTCTCATTGTGGGAGATTTGAACATACTGGTATCTAGATCCCTCTGCAGTAGCTCCAGGTGTGGACTCTACCTACACTCGCTTGATAGCGCTCTAATGAGCAGAGAAACTTACTCGTGATGACAATATGCCAGATTTAGTTCGAACTACTAATGAGGATCTTGTTGATAATGTTGAAATGTTGAGATTGGAAATATCTTTGGTACAAATCACTTTTGAGGTCGCTTTCAACAACGCATGTGATGATGTTCAAAAAGACAGTCGTGAAAAAATACCCAGTTACAAACGTGCAATTTTTAGTGATCTTCGCATTGCTCTTGACAGACCAACCTGGGATGATATGATCAATGAAAATAACATGAATGCAGCTTGGAGAAGCTTTAGAAAATCCATCAAAGCTGCAGAAGGAACATGATTGCCAGTGATTAGTAGACAGTCTATTTCTAAAATGAAACCAAAGTGGTGGAACAACGATGAAAAAAAAAAATATTGTCTCAGAAAATAGCTCAAAAGTAATTCAGAGAATCCAGTACCCAATACGGTAGAGCAATTTATGTAAATTTGCGTAAAGTAGATGTCAATATGAAGCATATATTGCTGAAAATAGCAAAAAAAGAAAAAACTAAGGACATTTACAGTTATGTAAGGAGCCAGAGAAAGTGACTGTTTTCAAAGAAAGTAGCTGAAATCAAATTCAGAATATCCAGTAACCAACACGATAAAGTGAGTCAGGTAATATTGCATAAAGTAAAAAGTGTTATGAGACAAAACAAATAGAAATATGAAGCGTATCTTGCTGAAACTAGCAACAGAAACCCTTAGAAGTTATACAATTATGTTAGAAAAAAAGTCATTACACATTCAAAATCTCTGAAAATTCCGGAAAACGGTGGCAAAAATATCAAATGATAATTTTTCATCTGTATTTACGATTAATGACAACCCATGTCCCGAATCCAGTTTCCTTGTTAAGAGAGAGAAACATTCTTCAACAAACGAAATGAAAACAGATAAAGCAGCAGGCCCTGATCAATTTTAACTCAGAACAATGAAAGAGGTGAAGAATGAGAAAGTTAAGCCTTACTGCCCTTTTTTGATAAGTCATTCTCTGTGGGAAAAGCTCCAAATTGGTGGAAGTTTGCCAGTGAAACACTAATGTTCAAAAGAATAATAAGTCACTGCCCGGAAATTATCATCCTATTAGCTTAGTGTCTGTAATTGCAAACCGTAATTCGAGATGGAATTTCAAACCATTTAGAGGACCAGCAATCAATGAACGATCCTCAACTGGTTGTAAACATAGAGTTGCGATTAATGCTTAAGCCTCAGAATGGTTAGACGTAAAAAGTGGTGTGCCACAAGGATCAGTCTTGGGAACAGTTATCTTTCTCATATATATATATATATATATATATATATATATATATATATATATATATATATATATATATATATATATATATATATATTCTTTTTTTTATTTATTTTATTATACTTTGTCGCTGTCTCCCGCGTTTGCGAGGTAGCGCAAGGAAACAGACGAAAGAAATGCCCCCCCCCCATACACATGTATATACATACGTCCACACACGCAAATATACATACTTACACAGCTTTCCATAGTTTACACCAGACGCTTCACATGCCCTGATTCAATCCAATGACAGCACGTCAACCCCGGTATAACACATCGCTCCAATTCACTCTATTCCTTGCCCTCCTTTCACCCTCCTGCATGTTCAGGCCCCGATCACACAAAATCTTTTTCACTCCATCTTTCCACCTCCAATTTGGTCTCCCTCTTCTCGTTCCCTCCACCTCCGACACATATATCCTCTTGTTCAATCTTTCCTCACTCATTCTCTCCATGTGCCCAAACCATTTCAAAACACCCTCTTCTGCTCTCTCAACAACGCTCTTTTTATTTCCACACATCTCTCTTACCCTTACGTTACTTACTCGATCAAACCACCTCACACCACACATTGTCCTCAAACATCTCATTTCCAGCACATCCATCCTCCTGCGCACAACTCTATCCATAGCCCACGCCTCGCAACCATACAACATTGTTGGAACCACTATTCCTTCAAACATACTCATTTTTGCTTTCCGAGATAATGTTCTCGACTTCCACACATTCTTCAAGGCTCCCAGAATTTTCGCCCCCTCCCCCACCCTATGATCCACTTCCGCTTCCATGGTTCCATCCGCCGCCAGATCCACTCCCAGATATCTAAAACACTTCACTTCCTCCAGTTTTTCTCCATTCAAACTCACCTCCCAATTGACTTGACCCTCAACCCTACTGTACCTAATAACCTTGCTCTTATTCACATTTACTCTTAACTTTCTTCTTTCACACACTTTACCAAACTCAGTCACCAGCTTCTGCAGTTTCTCACATGAATCAGCCACCAGCGCTGTATCATCAGCGAACAACAACTGACTCACTTTCCAAGCTCTCTCATCCCCAACAGACTTCATACTTGCCCCTCTTTCCAAAACTCTTGCATTCACCTCCCTAACAACCCCATCCATAAACAAATTAAACAACCATGGAGACATCACACACCCCTGCCGCAAACCTACATTCACTGAGAACCAATCACTTTCCTTTCTTCCTACACGTACACATGCATTACATCCTCGATAAAAACTTTTCACTGCTTCTAACAACTTGCCTCCCACACCATATATTCTTAATACCTTCCACAGAGCATCTCTATCAACTCTATCATATGCCTTCTCCAGATCCATAAATGCTACATACAAATCCATTTGCTTTTCTAAGTATTTCTCACATACATTCTTCAAAGCAAACACCTGATCCACACATCCTCTACCACTTCTGAAACCACACTGCTCTTCCCCAGTCTGATGCTCTGTACATGCCTTCACCCTCTCAATCAGTACCCTCCCATATAATTTACCAGGAATACTCAACAAACTTATACCTCTGTAATTTGAGCACTCACTCTTATCCCCTTTGCCTTTGTACAATGGCACTATGCATGCATTCCGCCAATCCTCAGGCACCTCACCATGAGTCATACATACATTAAATAACCTTACCAACCAGTCAACAATACAGTCACCCCCTTTTTTTAATAAATTCCACTGCAATACCTTCCAAACCTGCTGCCTTGCCGGCTTTCATCTTCCGCAAAGCTTTTACTACCTCTTCTCTGTTTACCAAATCATTTTCCCTAACCCTCTCACTTTGCACACCCCCTCGACCAAAACACCCTATATCTGCCACTCTATCATCAAACACATTCAACAAACCTTCAAAATACTCACTCCATCTCCTCACATCACCACTACTTGTTATCACCTCCCCATTTGCGCCCTTCACTGAAGTTCCCATTTGCTCCCTTGTCTTACGCACTTTATTCACCTCCTTCCAGAACATCTTTTTATTCTCCCTAAAATTTAATGATACTCTCTCACCCCAACTCTCATTTGCCCTTTTTTTCACCTCTTGCACCTTTCTCTTGACCTCCTGTCTCTTTCTTTTATACGTCTCCCACTCAATTTCATTTTTTCCCTGCAAAATATATATATATATATATATATATATATATATATATATATATATATATATATATATATATATATATATATATATATATATATATATATATATATATATATATATATATATATATATATATATATATATATATATATATATATATATATGTATATATATATTAATTACCTTTTTGTCATAAGTAATCGCCTTCTCCCGCGTTAGGGAGGTAGCCCAAGGAAACAGACGAAATAATGGCCCAACCCACCCAAATACACATGTACATACATAAACGCTCACACTCGCACATATACATCCCTATACATTTCAACGTATATATATATATATATATATATATATATATATATATATATATATATATATATATATATATATATATATTTCTTTTTCTTTCAAACTGTTCGCCATTTCCCGCATTAGCGAGGTAGCGTTAAGAACAGAGGACTGGGCCTTTGAGGGAATACCCTCACCTGGCCCAATTCTCTGTTCCTTCTTTTGGAAAATTAAAAAAAATATAGAGACATATATATAGACATATATATAGAGACATATACATGTATACATATGTACATATTCCTACTTGCTGGCTTCATCCATTCCTGTCGCCACCCCGCCACATATGAAACAGTATCCCACACCCCGTGAGTTCACGCTAGGAAAAAACAACGAAGGCCACATTCGTTCACACTCAGTCTCTAGCTGTCATGTAATAATGCACCGAAACCACAGCTCCCTTTCCACATCCAGGCCCCACAAAACTTTCCATAGTTTACCCCAGAGGCTTCACATGCTCTGGTTCAATATGATACTGATAATGGAGTGCATTGTAAGACATCAAAAATTCTACCAAAATATGAGATACTGACGATATATCTTAATCGACAGTGGACTGTCTCCACCCGCCTGGCGCAGACAGTGGCTTACCATCCCAGGCTGGTGCACGACATGGACGTGGTCAACCACAACCTAGGATCACATCAAACACGACCACAGCCGGTATAGCCAAGTGTGATTTTCGGTTAAGCGTTGGCTTCAAATATCTTATTTTTCTTCAACTTTCGCCAAGTTATCCATGAATTTAAGACTGCTTCTCAAACTCTTTGAACTCCTCTCACGTCCGAAATTCTCAGAATTTTTTACAAATATGGTAACAGCGTCATGCTAACGAGCGAGAACGAGGTGTTGATAGGGTTGTTAGGAACACGACAAGACTATCCCTTGAGATAAAACGCATAATCGTAATGCTACTTAAAACACATCCAGACAGATCAAGGAAGAACCATTCATCATACATTGAGAATATATATGATGTGATATCATCTTAAACTCCTGACGAAATTGTCACATTATTTCGACTGGTGGTCCAAAATGGCGTTGTCGGTCTGAGTGAACAAAATAGAAGAAGAAGAAGAAGAAGAAGAAGAAGAAGAAGAAGAAGAAGAAGAAGAAGAAGAAGAAGAAGACGAAGAAGAAGAAGAGGAAGAAGAAGAAGAAGAATGGCCCAGTAAGTTTATTTACCAAGTGAGACCAGCGATTTCATTTACCTTACGTCAATATACACAATATATCCATTGCATCTCACCCCCAGTCATCTCTGTAGCGTCTTCATCTTAAACATCCCTAGACGCCAGTCACTACGCCCAGTGAGTCACTTTTCTTCTTGTATCTTCTACTGTACTACTATCATCTTGACCAACTTGTCATCTACTATATGTTACATGTTGCTTCACTATCCCAAAGGACTTTCATCGCTGAGACCTTCTGATGATCTCTTCATACCTCATATCCCTCTGCGTATCTTACCCATCTCTACTGCTCTTATCTTTTTACCGACCCTTTCCCATATACATGTGGGTGTCACATCCTTACATCAGTGTTGGCACAAGTACTCCTTCATGCAGTTTCTTACACACAATAGGCTTGAAATTCTCCCATTCACCAAAGCTTTTAGTGATCCTGTATTTTCTTTTCCTTGAAAAAATCTAATTAATCATCGGCTCTTCCACAAAACTTTGTATGTAAATGTCGATAATCCTCCACAACTCTCAGTCCTTCACCAGACAAACTCTTCTTGTGCTCTGATCTTTCATCTCTTACAATAACTTCTTATATTCTCGTTCGCCTCCAGTATTCTCCTCCAACATACGTCAGTGAAAAGTAACACGTTCGCTCCTCCCAGCACCCACCAGCGTCTGCTTTATACAGTGGAACAATCATTGCCGTCATCCAGGTATCAGGCACCTGATCACCTGCCCATGCTTCCATACTCCCTCTCCAGACCCAGTCCACAGCAGATTCACTT
Source organism: Panulirus ornatus (assembly GCF_036320965.1). Taxonomy (NCBI): domain Eukaryota; kingdom Metazoa; phylum Arthropoda; class Malacostraca; order Decapoda; family Palinuridae; genus Panulirus; species Panulirus ornatus. Next base: position 3,313,083 of record NC_092292.1, on the reverse strand, counting down.
CCACTCGTCATCAAAGACACGAGACTTTCATCATCATTTCTAATCAGGTCTATTAATCACTTTCTCAAACTCAAAGAAATAGTCATTTTTTGTTACAGGCATCAAGCTCTGTGAGGCATGATAAGATGCTAAAAGCAAAAGCTGATCTTAGCAAGTCTGGCATGAAACGTGATAACATATCAAGGAAAATGGAAGATATCGTAGATGAATAACAATATCTATTATCACATCGTGGATGAATAACAATATCTATTATCACATGATAAGGCTTATGAAAGAGGCAACCAATGAAGTGATGAGTCATCAGGAAATATGGCTTGATGTGGTTCTTGACTATTTCACATCAAACAGTAATTCATCTCCGGTGGTTATTTCAGCGACGAATTCTCACCGTTGTGTCGTCTTACTGAAAAAGTGCCTTTCATAATCTATCTTTATCCTGAATAATTGGATAACTTTATTGTTGATAAGATTTGTAAACAATTCATCTTCTTGTGCACTTAATAATTTTATGATACGCTCGTTGTCTGTCTTGGACAATCACATGTTTACCAAATGGCGTCCTAGCTACGTCTCTTCGTTGTATATCAACTGGCTGTTATTTCTCTCTTGTGTCCCCCCTGATGATGTGATTATCACACGAAAGTGCACTTGGGAACTTGTGTTTCATTTTCTCCGTGGATCATATGAATATACTCGATCACGCGCAAAATTGCGATCTTTTCCAAAATATATATATATATATATATATATATATATATAAGAGAGAGAGAGAGAGAGCAAGAATGCAAGTGTGGGTGGAAACGTTATAATGCCACATGAAGAACAATTACAGCAAGCTCTGAAGTTTCCCGCGCTTTCACGTGGCGATGACTGCGGTAATTCAAGGACACCGTTGAGGAAGAAAGCATTACGAACTGGTCGCTAAAGTTACATTAGGTTAGATCTTGAACGTTTGAGAGAGAGAGAGAGAGAGAGAGAGAGAGAGAGAGAGAGAGAGAGAGAGAGAGAGAGAGAGAGAGAGAGAGAGAGAGAGAGAATGATTCCTGTGTGGAGGACCAGTGATATTGATCTTGTGAAGCCTCATCACAGCTTGCAGTGTTTGGTGAAGGCTACATTCTCCTATGGTGTTGATGTATGTGAACCTTGTTTTTCTCAGTCTGACACGGTCTGTGTTCATTGTGTTAATGACATGGTTTAATATTTGAGTAGATCAACGTCTATATACATGATTTTTATCATCACTCTACGAAATAAAGTTATAAGATGGTGTGACCATTTCCAAATAAGGTGACGCTTCGGTAACTCTATGTTCACGTCTCTACCTGAAATGAACCAAGAGAGGCAAAGATCTGACAACATAACATCAAGTAAGTCTTAGTTTCTACATAGATAAATATTTTCTTACGATTTTTGATCTACACTGTTATTGTCTATATAAACTTCACAGAGCATGACAGTGTGACTGTCGCTACCTGTGGACGAAATATGTTCCTTGTGACCGATCGTACTGTTCTTCATTTTCAGTCATGAAGGCATTTGGTAAAAGTGAGTGTTATCGTATTCTGTACCTTTCCAAGGTGAATATAAGCAGGTGTCACAGTCTCTATTGATATTACTGATTGTGAATCAGTTTTGTTCATTTAGTTACTTTCATGTAACTTGAGAACATCTTCCTGTTCACCTGTCACACCAGTCCAGTTACCACAATGATCATGTGTGTCAGGTGATCAGCCGCGTTGGAGGAGAGTCGTGGCCTTTGATCGGGAGAGAGCCAGTGTGGGGCTTTGTAAGCTGCCTCGCTGCTCCCGGGGTCCATTATACCACGTGTTCAGAGGTTGTGGTCATGGACAGGGAACCGCTGGAACGCGTGTGACCGCTGAGTAGCATATGTCCCCTGAGCCATCAACCACTTTCCCGTAAAACCTTCTACTGCTGTTCCAGGAAGCTTCCAGCCTCTGTCCCTGGAAGCCTGGAACCGCTCCCCTCATAAACCTTTCCAGCCACTATCCAGCGCATCCTCGAAAAGCTTTGGTTCAAAATTCATGGGTTGAGAACCTAGTGAAATGAATTTGCCTCCAGTCTCACGCGCTTTCCAGTCAGCTTTACTCAAGGCAAATGGGGGCAGTAAGCGTGGGATTTAAGAGGCTCCCGCTGGCTGAGAAAGTTGAGAGCCAACACAAAAGCGTTGATGTACATTTCAGGAAGATGTAAAAATTCTGGCAAATTACGCCAAACAGTGTTTCACATATAGGTAGAAAACCAGACTCTATTATTGGAAGGAATAAAGCTGATTACGCTATGTGACTTACATTATGATAAGTGTCTCAGTATTTCCACTCTCGGAGAAGCATCTTGGAGGTTAGATGTGACTCCCTGCTGATGAGGACACAGTTTACCTTCGCCACTATTAAGGACGTACTATATATATATATATATATATATATATATATATATATATATATATATATACATATAGCTACCTAGCAAACGCGGGAGACAGCGAAAAAGCAAAAAAAAAAAAAGATATATATATATATATATATATATATATATATATATATATATATATATATATATATATATATATATATATATATATATATATATATATATATATATATATATATATATTGGAAAGGATCACAATTTTGCGCATGATCAAGACATTCCTATGAATCCACTGGCAAAATATGTATATGTATATATATATATATATATATATATATATATATATATATATATATATATATATATATATATATATATATATACATATATATACATATTTTTCTTTTTTTTTTTTTTTTTTTGGTTTGTCTCTCTCGAGCGTTTGCGAGGTAGCGCAAGGAAACAGACGAAAGAAATGGCCCAACCCCACCCCCATGCACATGTATACACATACACGTCCACACACGCAAATATACATACCTACACAGCTTTCCATGGTTTACCCCAGACGCTTCACATGCCCTGATTCAATCCACTGACAGCACGTCAACCCCGGTATACCACATCGATCCAATTCACTCTATTCCTTGCCCTCCTTTCACCCTCCTCCATGTTCAGGCCCCGATCACTCAAAATCTTTTTCACTCCATCTTTCCACCTCCAATTTGGTCTCCCACTTCTCCTCGTTCCCTCCACCTCCGACACATATATCCTCTTGGTCAATCTTTCCTCACACATTCTCTCCATGTGCCCAAACCATTTCAAAACACCCTCTTCTGCTCTCTCAACCACGCTCTTTTTATTTCCACACATCTCTCTTACCCTTACATTACTTACTCGATCAAACCATCTCACACCGTACAATGTCCTCAGACATCTCATTTCCAGCACATCCACCCTCCTGCGCACAACTCTATCCATAGCCCACGCCTCGCAACCATACAACATTGTTGGAGCTACTATTCCTTCAAACATACCCATTTTTGCTTTCCGAGATAATGTTCTCGACTTCCACACATTTTTCAAGGCTCCCACGATTTTCGCCCCCTCCCCCACCCTATGATTCACTTCCGCTTCCATGGTTCCATCCGCTGCCAGATCCACTCGCAGATATCTAAAACACTTTACTTCCTCCAGTTTTTCTCTATTCAAACTTACCTCCCAATTGACTTGACCCTCAACCCTACTGTACCTAATAACCTTGCTCTTATTCACATTTACTCTTAACTTTCTTCTTCCACACACTTTACCAAACTCAGTCACCAGCTTCTGCAGTTTCTCACATGAATCAGCCACCAGCGCTGTATCATCAGCGAACAACAACTGACTCACTTCCCAAGCTCTCTCATCCACAACAGACTTCATTCTTGCCCCTCTTTCCAAAACTCTTGCATTCACCTCCCTAACAACCCCATCCATAAACAAATTAAACAACCATGGAGACATCACACACCCCTGCCGCAAACCTACATTCAATTAGAACCAATCACTTTCCTCTCTTCCTACACGTACACATGCCTTACATCCTCGATAAAAACTTTTCACTGCTTCTAACAACTTGCCACCCACACCATATATTCTTAATACCTTCCACAGAGCATCTCTATCAACTCTATCATATGCCTTCTGCAGATCCATATATGCTACATACAAATCCATTTGCTTTTCTAAGTATTTCTCACATACATTCTTCAAAGCAAACACCTGATCCACACATCCCCTACTACTTCATGTGATTGTCACATGTTTACCAAATCACATGTTTACCAAATGGCGTCCTAGCTTCGTCTCTTCGATGTATATCAACTGACTGTTATACTTCTCTCTTGTGTCTCCACTGATGATGTGATTATTACACGAAAGTACACTTGGGAACTTTTCGTGTTTCATTTTCCCCGTGGACTCATAGGAATATATATATATATATATATATATATATATATATATATATATATATATATATATATATATATATATATATATATATATATATATATATATATATATATATATATATATATATATATATATATATATATATATATATATATATATATATATATATATATATATATATATATATATACATAAGAAAGTTAAGAGTAAATGTGAATAAGAGCAAGGTTATTAGGTACAGTAGGGTTGAGGGTCAAGTCAATTGGGAGGTAACTTTGAATGGAGAAAAACTGAAGGAAGTAAAGTGTTTTAGATATCTGGAAGTAGATCTGGCAGCGGATGGAACCATGGAAGCAGAAGTGAATCATAGGGTGGGGGAGGGGGCGAAAATCCTGGGAGCATTGAAGAATGTGTGGAAGTCGAGAACATTATCTCGGAAAGCGAAAATGGGTATGTTTGAAGGAATAGTGGTTCCAACAATGTTGTATGGTTGCGAGGCGTGGGCTATGGATAGGGTTGTGCGCAGGAGGGTGGATGTGCTGGAAATGAGATGTTTGAGGACAATGTGTGGTGTGAGGTGGTTTGATCGAGTAAGTAATGTAAGGGTAAGAGAGATGTGTGGAAATAAAAAGAGCGTGGTTGAGAGAGCAGAAGAGTGTGTTTTGAAATGGTTTGGGCACATGGAGAGAATGAGTGAGGAAAGATTGACCAAGAGGATATATGTGTCGGAGGTGGAGGGAACGAGGTGAAGTGGGAGACCAAATTGGAGGTGGAAAGATGGAGTGAAAAAGATTTTGAGTGATCGGGGCCTGAACATGCAGGAGGGTGAAAGGCGGGCAAGGAATAGAGTGAATTGGATCGATGTGGTATACCGGGGTTGACGTGCTGTCAGTGGATTGAATCAGGGCATGTGAAGCGTCTGGGGTAAACCATGGAAAGTTGTGTGGGGCCTGGATGTGGAAAGGGAGCTGTGGTGTAGGGCATTATTGCATGATAGCTGGAGACTGAGTGTGAACGAATGGGGCCTTTGTTATCTTTTCCTAGCGCTACCTCGAACACATGACGGGGGAGGGGGATGGTATTCCATGGGTGGCGAGGTGGCGATGGGAATGAATAAAGGCAGACAGTGTGAATTGTGTGCATGGGTATATATGTATGTGTCTGTGTGTTTATATATATATATATATATATATACATATATATATATATATATATATATATATATATATATATATATATATATTTTTTTTTTTTTTTTTTTTTTTTTTTTTATACTTTGTCGCTGTCTCCCGCGTTTGCGAGGTAGCGCAAGGAAACAGACGAAAGAAATGGCCCAACCCCCCCCCCCCCATACACATGTACATACACACGTCCAGACACGCAAATATACATACCTACACAGCTTTCCATGGTTTACCCCAGACGCTTCACATGCCTTGCTTCAATCCACTGACAGCACGTCAACCCCTGTATACCACATGACTCCAATTCACTCTATTTCTTGCCCTCCTTTCACCCTCCTGCATGTTCAGGCCCCGATCACACAAAATCTTTTTCACTCCATCTTTCCACCTCCAATTTGGTCTCCCTCTTCTCCTCGTTCCCTCCACCTCCGACACATATATCCTCTTGGTCAATCTCTCCTCACTCATTCTCTCCATGTGCCCAAACCATTTCAAAACACCCTCTTCTGCTCTCTCGACCACGCTCTTTTTATTTCCACACATCTCTCTTACCCTTACGTTACTTACTCGATCAAACCACCTCACACCACACATTGTCCTCAAACATCTCATTTCCAGCACATCCATCCTCCTGCGCACATCTCTATCCATAGCCCACGCCTCGCAACCATACAGCATTGTTGGAACCACTATTCCCTCAAACATACCCATTTTTGCTTTCCGAGATAATGTTCTCGACTTCCACACATTTTTCAAGGCTCCCAAAATTTTCGCCCCCTCCCCCACCCTATGATCCACTTCCGCTTCCATGGTTCCATCCGCTGACAGATCCACTCCCAGATATCTAAAACACTTCACTTCCTCCAGTTTTTCTCCATTCAAACTCACCTCCCAATTGACTTGACCCTCACCCCTACTGTACCTAATAACCTTGCTCTTATTCACATTTACTCTCAACTTTCTTCTTCCACACACTTTACCAAACTCAGTCACCAGCTTCTGCAGTTTCTCACATGAATCAGCCACCAGCGCTGTATCATCAGCGAACAACAATTGACTCACTTCCCAAGCTCTCTCATCCCCAACAGACTTCATACTTGCCCCTCTTTCCAGGACTCTTGCATTTACCTCCTTTACAACCCCATCCATAAACAAATTAAACAACCATGGAGACATCACACACCCCTGCCGCAAACCTACATTCACTGAGAACCAATCACTTTCCTCTCTTCCTACACGTACACATGCCTTACATCCTCGATAAAAACTTTTCACTGCTTCTAACAACTTGCCTCCCACACCATATATTCTTAATACCTTCCACAGAGCATCTCTATCAACTCTATCATATGCCTTCTCCAGATCCATAAATGCTACATACAAATCCATTTGCTTTTCTAAGTATTTCTCACATACATTCTTCAAAGCAAACACCTGATCCACACATCCTCTACCACTTCTGAAACCGCACTGCTCTTCCCCAATCTGATGCTCTGTACATGCCTTCACCCTCTCAATCAATACCCTCCCATATAATTTACCAGGAATACTCAACAAACTTATACCTCTGTAATTTGAGCACTCACTCTTATCCCCTTTGCCTTTGTACAATGGCACTATGCACGCATTCCGCCAATCCTCAGGCACCTCACCATGAGTCATACATACATTAAATAACCTTACCAACCAGTCAACAATACAGTCACCCCCTTTCTTAATAAATTCCACTGCAATACCATCCAAACCTGCTGCCTTGCCGGCTTTCATCTTCCGCAAAGCTTTTACTACCTCTTCTCTGTTTATCAAATCATTTTCCCTAACCCTCTCACTTTGCACACCACCTCGACCAAAACACCCTATATCTGCCACTCTGTCATCAGACACATTCAACAAACCTTCAAAATACTCATTCCATCTCCTTCTCACATCACCGCTACTTGTTATCACCTCCCCATTTACGCCCTTCACTGAAGTTCCCATTTGCTCCCTTGTCTTACGCACCCTATTTACCTCCTTCCAGAACATCTTTTTATTCTCCCTAAAATTTACTGATAGTCTCTCACCCCAACTCTCATTTGCCCTTTTTTTCACCTCTTGCACCTTTCTCTTGACCTCCTGTCTCTTTCTTTTATACTTCTCCCACTCAATTGCATTTTTTCCCTGCAAAAATGTGTGCCTAAATGTGTGTGGATGTAACCAAGATGTGAAAAAAGGAGAGATAGGTAGTATGTTTGAGGAAAGGAACCTGGATGTTTTGGCTCTGAGTGAAACGAAGCTCAAGGGTAAAGGGGAAGAGTGGTTTGGAAATGTCTGGGGAGTGAAGTCAGGGGTTAGTGAGAGGACAAGAGCAAGGGAAGGAGTAGCAATACTCCTGAAACAGGAGTTGTGGGAGTATGTGATAGAATGTAAGAAAGTAAATTCTCGATTAATATGGGTAAAATTGAAAGTTGATGGAGAGAGGTGGGTGATTATTGGTGCATATGCACCTGGGCATGAGAAGAAAGATCATGAGAGGCAAGTGTTTTGGGAGCAGCTAAATGAGTGTGTTAGCGGTTTTGATGCACGAGACCGGGTTATAGTGATGGGTGATTTGAATGCAAAGGTGAGTAATGTGGCAGTTGAGGGAATAATTGGTATGCATGGGGTGTTCAGTGTTGTAAATGGAAATGGTGAAGAGCTTGTAGATTTATGTGCTGAAAAAGGACTGATGATTGGGAATACCTGGTTTAAAAAGCGAGATATACATAAGTATACTTATGTAAGTAGGAGAGATGGCCAGAGAGCGTTATTGGATTACGTGTTAATTGACAGGCGTGCGAAAGAGAGACTTTTGGATGTTAATGTGCTGAGAGGTGCAACTGGAGGGATGTCTGATCATTATCTTGTGGAGGCTAAGGTGAAGATTAGTATGGGTTTTCAGAAAAGAGGAGTGAATGTTGGGGTGAAGAAGGTGGTGAGAGTAAGTGAGCTTGGGAAGGAGACCTGTGTGGGGAAGTACCAGGAGAGACTGTGTACAGAATGGAAAAAGGTGAGAACAATGGAAGTAAGGGGAGTCGGGGAGGAATGGGATGTATTTAGGGAATCAGTGATGGATTGCGCAAAAGATGCTTGTGGCATGAGAAGAGTGGGAGGTGGGCTGTTTAGAAAGGGTAGTGAGTGGTGGGATGAAGAAGTAAGAGTATTAGTGAAAGAGAAGAGAGAGGCATATATATATATATATATATATATATATATATATATATATATATATATATATATATATATATATATATATATATATATATATATATATATATATATATATATATATGTATATATATATATATATACATATATATATATATATATATATATATTTTTTTTTTTTTTTTTTTATACTTTGTCGCTGTCTCCCGCGTTTGCGAGGTAGCGCGAGGAAACAGACGAAAGAAATGGCCCAACCCCCATACACACGTACATACACACGTCCACACACGCAAATATACATACCTACACAGCTTTCCATGGTTTACCCCAGACGCTTCACATGCCTTGATTCAATCCACTGACAGCACGTCAACCCCTGTATACCACATCGCTCCAATTCACTCTATTCCTTGCCCTCCTTTCACCCTCCTGCATGTTCAGGCCCCGATCACACAAAATCTTTTTCACTCCATCTTTCCACCTCCAATTTGGTCTCCCTCTTCTCCTCGTTCCCTCCACCTCCGACACATATATCCTCTTGGTCAATCTTTCCTCACTCATTCTCTCCATGTGCCCAAACCATTTCAAAACACCCTCTTCTGCTCTCTCAACCACGCTCTTTTTATTTCCACACATCTCTCTTACCCTTACGTTACTTACTCGATCAAACCACCTCACACCACACATTGTCCTCAAACATCTCATTTCCAGCACATCCATCCTCCTGCGCACAACTCTATCCATAGCCCACGCCTCGCAACCATACAACATTGTTGGAACCACTATTCCTTCAAACATACCCATTTTTGCTTTCCGAGATAATGTTCTCGACTTCCACACATTTTTCAAGGCTCCCAAAATTTTCGCCCCCTCCCCCACCCTATGATCCACTTCCGCTTCCATGGTTCCATCCGCTGACAGATCCACTCCCAGATATCTAAAACACTTCACTTCCTCCAGTTTTTCTCCATTCAAACTCACCTCCCAATTGACTTGACCCTCAACCCTACTGTACCTAATAACCTTGCTCTTATTCACATTTACTCTTAACTTTCTTCTTCCACACACTTTACCAAACTCAGTCACCAGCTTCTGCAGTTTCTCACATGAATCAGCCACCAGCGCTGTATCATCAGCGAACAACAACTGACTCACTTCCCAAGCTCTCTCATCCCCAACAGACTTCATATATATATATATATATATATATATTATAAATCATAATTGATCGCTATACCCCGCGTTAGCGTGGTTGCGCCAGGAAGCAGACGAAGAAAGACATATCCACTCAGAAACACATATATTCAAGATACGTATACGCAAACTCGAGTACATATACATATACATACATGCATGCATATGCATACACATACACATAATATATATAAATACATGCATATACGTATGCATACACATAATACACAAATATATGCAGATGTACATATTCATATTGTTCTCCCACACCAATTCCTGGCACCACCCTACCCCACTTGATACAGCATCGCCAACCCCTGCGTAAGCAAGGTAGCGCCAGGAAACAGCCGAAGAAAGGCCACATCCGCTTACATCCATGCACGAGCTGACATGTGCAATCCAGCGAAAGTTCAGCTCCCTATCCACATCCAGGCACCACATACCTTTCCGTGGTTTACCCCGTACGTTTTACATACCTAGGTTCAATCCACTTTAACCCAGTATACCATATCGTTCAAATTCACTCTATTCCGTGCACGTGCATGTTCAGGCCCCGATCGCTGTCAATCTCTCTCACTCCGTCCTTCCAACTCCAATTTGGTGTCCCAGTTCTCCTTGTTCCCTCCACCTCTGACATATATATCCTTTTTTGTCAATTTTTCCTCGCTCATTCTCGCGGGTTACAAAGGTCAGAGAGAATCAGACAAGCCCATCATGACCTTAACTTCGCATCCGGACAGTAATGGTCTCGCTTGACCTACTTGCAGCTGAATGAATGTGTTAGTGGTTTTGATGCACGAGACCGGGTTATAGTGATGGGTGATTTGAATGCAAAGGTGAGTAATGTCGCAGTTGAGGGAATAATTGGTATACATGGGGTGTTCAGTGTTGTAAATGGAAATGGTGAAGAGCTTGTAGATTTATGTGCTGAAAAAGGACTGGTGATTGGAAATACCTGGTTTAAAAAGAGAGATATACATAAGTATACGTATGTAAGTAGAAGAGATGGCCAGAGAGCGTTATTGGATTACGTGTTAATTGAAATGCGCGCGAAAGAGAGACTTTTGGATGTTAATGTGCTGAGAGGTGCAACTCGAGGGATGTCTGATCATTATCTTGTGGAAGCGAAGGTGAAGATTTGTAGAGGTTTTCAGAAAAGAAGAGAAAATGTTGGGGTGAAGAGAGTGGTGAGAGTAAGCGAGCTTGGGAAGGAGACTTGTGTGAGGAAGTACCAGGAGAGACTGAGTACAGAATGGAAAAAGGTGAGAACAAAGGAGTTAAGAGGAGTGGGGGAGGAATGGGATGTATTTAGGGAAGCAGTGATGGCTTGCGCAAAACATGCTTCTGGCATGATAAGCGTGGGAGGTGAGCAGATTAGAAAGGGTAGCGAGTGACGGGATGAAGAAGTAAGATTATTAGTGAAAGAGAAGAGAGAGGCATTTGGCCGATTTTTGCAGGGAAATAATGCAAATCAGTTGGAGATGTATGAAAGAAAGAGGCAGGAGGTCAAGAGAAAGGTGAAAGAGGTGAAAAAGAGGGCAAATGAGAGTTGGGGTGAGAGAGTATCATTAAATTTTAGGGAGAATAAAAGATGTTTTGGAAGAAGGTAAATAAAATGCGTAAGACAAGGGAACAAATAGGAACTTCAGTGAAGGGGGCTAATGGGGAGGTGATAACAAGTAGTGGTGATGTGAGAAGGAGATGGAGTGAGTATTTTGAAGGTTTGTTTAATGTGCTTGATGATAGAGTGGCAGATATAGGATGTTTTGGTCAAGGTGGTTGCAAAGTGAGAGGGTTAAGGAAAATGATTTGGTAAACAGAGAAGAGGTAGTAAAAGCTTTGCGGAAGATGAAAGCCGGCAAGGCAGCGGGTTTGGATGGTATTGCAGCGGAATTTATTACAAAAGGGGGTGACTGTATTATTGACTGTTTGGTAAGGTTATTTAATGTATGTATGACTCATGGTGAGGTGCCTGAGGACTGGCGGAATGCGTGCATAGTACCATTGTACAAAGGCAAAGGGGATAAGAGTGAGTGCTCATATTACAGAGGTATAAGTTTGTTGAGTAGTCCTGGTGAATTATATGGGAGGGTATTGAGTGAGAGGGTGAAGGCATGTACAAAGCATCAGATTGGAGAAGAGCAGTGTGGTTTCAGAAGTGGTAGAGGATGTGTGGATCAGGTGTTTGCTTTGAAAAATGTATGTGAGAAATACTTAGAAATGCATATGGATTTGTATGTAGCATTTATGGATCTAGAGAAGGTATATGATAGAGTTGATAGAGATGCTCTGTGGACGGTATTAAGATTATATGGTGTGGGAGGCAAGTTGTTAGAAGCAGTGAAAAGTTTTTATCGAGGATGTAAGGCATGTATACGTGTAGGAAGAGAGGAGTGTGATTGGTTTTCAGTGAATGTAGGTTTGCGGCAAGGGTGTGTGATGTCTCCATGGTTGTTTAATTTGTATATGGATGGGGTTGTTAGGGAGTTGAATGCAAGAGTTTTGGAAAGAGGGGCAAGTATGAAGTCTGTTGGGGATGAGAGAGCTTGGGAAGTGAGTCAGTTGTTGTTCGCTGATGATACAGCGCTGGTGGCTGATTCATGTGAGAAACTGCAGAAGCTGGTGACTGAGTTTGGTAAAGTGTGTGAAAGAAGAAAGTTGAGAGTAAATGTGAATAAGAGCAAGGTTATTAGGTACAGTAGGGTTAAGGGTCAAGTCAATTGGGAGGTAAGTTTGAATGGAGAAAAACTGGAGGAAGTGAAGTGTTTTAGATATCTGGGAGTGGATTTGGCAGCGGAAGGAACCATGGAAGCGGAAGTGAGTCATAGGGTGGGGAGGGGGCAAAAATTCTGAGAGCGTTGAAGAATGTGTGGAAGTCGAGAACATTATCTCGGAAAGCAAAAACGGGTATGTTTAAAGGAATAGTGGTTCTAACATGTTTATGGTCGCGAGGCGTGGGCTATGGATAGAGTTGTGCGCAGGAGGGTGGATGTGCTGGAAATGAGATGTTTAAGGCCAATGTGTGGTGTGAGGTGGTTTGATCGAGTAAGTAATAATAGGGTAAGAGAGATGTGCGATAATAAATAGAGTGTGGTTGAGAGAGCAGAAGAGGGTGTTTTGAAATGGTTTGGTCACATGGAGAGAATGAGTGAGGAGAGACTGACAAAGAGGATATATGTGTCTGAGGTGGAGGGAACGAGGAGAAGTGGGAGACCAAATTGGAGGTGGAAAGATGAAGTGAAAAAGATTTTGAGTTATCGGGGCCTGAACATGCAGGGGGGTGAAAGGCGTGCAAGGAATAGAGTGAATTGGAACGATGTGGTATACCGGGGTCGACGTACTGTCAATGGATTGAAACAGGGGATGTGAAGCGACTGGGGTAAACCATGGAAAGTTGTGTGGGGCCTGGATGTGGAAAGGGAGCTGTGGTTTCGCTGCATTATTACATGACAGCTAGAGACTGAGTGTGAACGAATGTGGCCTTTATTGTCTTTTCTTAGCGCTACCTCGCACACATGAGGGGGAGGGGGTTGTTATTTCATGTGTGGCGTGGTGGCGATGGGAATTAATGAAAACAGACAGTATGAATTATGTACATATGTATATATGTATATGTCTGTGTGTGTATATTTATGTATACGTGGAGAAGTATAGGTATGTATATTTGCGTGTGTGGACGTGTATGTATATACATGTGTATGTGGGTGGGTTGGGCCACTCTTTCGTCTGTTTCCTTGTGCTACCTCGCTAACGCGGGAGACAGCGACAAAGCAAAATATATATATATATATATATATATATATATATATATATATATATATATATATATATATATATATATATATATATATATATATACATATATATATATATTTCATCCCTGGGGATAGGGGAGAAAGAATACTTCCCACGTATTCCCTGCGTGTCGTAGAAGGCGACTAAAAGGGAAGGGAGCGGGGGGCTGGAAATCCTCCCCTCTCGTTTTTTTCTTTTTTAATTTTCCAAAAGAAGGAACAGAGAAGGGGGCCAGGTGAGGGTATTCCCTCAAAGGCCCAGTCCTCTGTTCTTAACGCTACCTCGCTATCGCGGGAAATGGCGAATAGTATTAAAAAAAATATATATTTTTATGAGTCCAAGGGGAAAATGAAAAATGATAAGTTCCCAAGTGCTCTTTCGTGTAATAATCACATCATCAGAGGAGACACAAGAGAGAAATATAACAGTCAGCTGATGTACAACGAAGAGACGTATCTAGGACGCCATTTGGTAAACATGTGATTGTCCAAGACAGACAACAAGCGTATCATAAACTTATTAGGTGGACAAGAAGGTGAAGTGTTTATAAATTTCATCAACAATAAAGTTATCCAATTTGTATAGACCTTCACTGATATCAAGATTATAATTCTTTCTGTGTTTAATAATAAAAGATTCAATGATATTTCTTTTGGTACTAGAGTTAGAGTTAAAAAAAACAAACTATGATCATTGCATTGAATGTAGTAAAGTAATTGGCTCCCAGTGAATGTCTGTTTGCGGCAGAGGTGCGTGATGTCTCCATGGTTGTTTAATTTGTTTATGGATTGGGTGGTTAGGGAGGTGAATGCAAGGGTTTAGGATAGAGGGGCATGTATGCAGTCTGTTGTGGACGACAGGGCTTGGGAAGTGCGTCACTTGTTCAGTGGTGATGCATTATTGGCGTCTGATTCGGGTGAGAAACTGCAGAAGCTGTTGACTGGGTTTGGTAAAGTGTGTGATAGAGGAAAGCTGAGAGTAGTGTGAACAAGAGCAAGGTTATTACGTTCAGTAGGGTTGAGGGACGAGTTGATTGGGATGCAACTTTGAATGGAGAAAAACTGGAAGAAGTGAAGTTGTTTATATATTAGGGTGTGGATTCAGCAGCGGATGGAATCATGGAAGTGGAAGTGAGTCACAGAATGGGGGAGGGGGGTATGTTTGAAGGAATATTGGTTCCAACAATGTTGTATGGTTGCGAGGCGTGAGCTATGGCTAGAGTTGTGCGGAGGAGGGTGGATGTGTTGGAAATGAGATGTTTGAGGACAATATGTGGTGTGAGGTGGTTTGATCGAGTAAGTAACGAAAGGGTAAGAAGAGATGTATGGTGATGAAAAGAGTGTGGTTGAGAGAGCAGAAGAGGGTGTTTTGAAATGATTTGGTCATATGGAGAGAATGAATGAGGAAAGATTGACAAAGAGGATATATGTGTCAGAGGTAGAGGGAACGAGAAGTGGTAGACCAAACTGGAGGTGGAAGTATGGAGTGAATAAGATTTTCAGGTATAGGGGCCTGAACATTCAGGAGGGTGAAAGGCGTGCAAAGAATGGAGTGAATTGGAATGATGTGGTATACCGGAGTCGACGTGCTGTCAGTGGATTAAACCAGGGAATATGAAGCGTCTGGTGTAAACCATGGAAAGTTTTGTGAGACCTGGTTGTGGAAAGGGAGCTGTAGTTTCGGTGCATTACACATGACAGCTAGAGACTGAGTGTGAACGAATATGGCCTTTGTTTTCTCTTCCTATCACTACCTTGCGCGCGCGGGTGGGAGGGTGTCGCTGTTTCATGTGTGGTGGGGTGGTGACGAGAATGGATGAAGGTAACATATATGAATATGTACATGTGTATATATGTATATGTCTGTGTATGTATGTATGTTTACCTTGAAATGCATAGATATGCATATGTGCATGTGTGGGGGTTTATGCATATGGATGTGTATGTAGGTGTGTTGGGCTATTCTTTCGTTTGTTTCCTTGCGCGACCTCGCTAACGCGGGAGACAGCGACTTAGTATCATAAATAAGATATATATATATATATATATATATATATATATATATATATATATATATATATATATATATACATATATATAGTAGTAAAAGCTTTGCGGAAGATGAAAGCCGGCAAGGCAGCAGGTTTGGATGGTATTGCAGTGGAATTTATTAAAAAAGGGGGTGACTGTATTGTTGACTGGTTGGTAAGGTTATTTAATGTATGTATGACTCATGGTGAGGTGCCTGAGGATTGGCGGAATGCGTGCATAGTGCCATTGTACAAAGGCAAAGGGGATAAGAGTGAGTGCTCAAATTACAGAGGTATAAGTTTGTTGAGTATTCCTGGTAAATTATATGGGAGGGTATTAATGAGAGGGTGAAGGCATGTACAGAGCATCAGACTGGGAAGAGCAGTGTGGTTTCAGAAGTGGTAGAGGATGTGTGGATCAGGGTTTGCTTTGAAGAATGTATGTGAAGATAAATATATATATATTATATATATATATATATATATATATATATATATATATATATATTTCATAAAAATTTAAGAGTAAATGGGAATAAAAAGAAAGGGTTTTAATTGGGTACAGTAGGGTTGGGGGTTTAAAGGGTCAATTGGGGGGTTAATTTTTGAATGGGGGGAAAAAACAAAGGAAGTAAAGTGTTTTAGTTTTTTTAAAAAGTGATCGGGGCAGCGGTTGGAACCATGGAAGCGGAAGTGAATCATAGGGGGGGGGGGGGGGCGAAAATCCGGGGACCCCTTGAAGAATGTGTGGAATCGGAACATTACTCGGAAAAAAAAAATGGGAAATTTTTTGAAGGAAAAGGGTTTTCCAAAAAAGTTTAATGGTTGCGGGGGGGGTTGGGCTATGGATAGGGTTTTGCGCAGGGGGGTTTGGTTTTGTGCGGGAAAAAGAGATTTTTTGAGGACAATTTTGGGGTTTTGGAGGTGGTTTGATCGAGTAAGAAATTTGTAAGGGTAAGAGAATGTGTGGAAAAAAAGAGCGGGGTTTTGAGAGAAAAAGGGTGTTTTGAAAGGGTTTTTTGGGACATGGAGGAATAAAGTGAGGAAAAAATTGACCAGGGGAATAAGGTCGGAGGTGGGGGGGAAACGGGGTGAAGTGGGGGGGAAAAAAATTGGGGAGGGGGAAAAGGATGGAGTGAAAAAGTTTTTTGAGGGGATCGGGGCCTGAACATGCAGGAGGGGGAAAAAAAGGCGGGAAAGGGAAATAGAGTAAATTTGGGAAATCGATGTGGAAAAACCGGGGGTTTTGACTTTGCTTTCAGTGGATTAAATCGGGGGGCATGTAAAAGGCGTCGGGGGAAAACCCATGGAAAGTTGTGTGGGGGGGCCCGGGAAATGGGGAAAAGGGGGAGCTGGGGGTTGTAGGGCTTATTGCATGATAGCGGGGAGACTGAGTTGAACGAAGGGGGGCCTTTGTTTTCTTTTCCAAGCGCTACCTCGAACACTTACGGGGGAGGGGGAAGGTTTTTCCAAGGGGGGCGGGGGTTGGGGTGGGAAAAGAATAAAGGCAGACAGTGTGAATTGTGTGCATGGGGATATATTTAAAGTGTCTGTGTGTTTATAAATATATTATATATAAATTCATATAAATTTTTATTTATATATAAATATATAATATAATTTTATATTTTATTTTTTTTTTTTTTTTTTTTTTTTTTTTTTTTATACTTTTTTCGCTGTTCCCCGCGTTTTCGAGGGAGCGCAAGGGAAAAAGAAAAAAAGAAAAGGCCCCCCCCCCCCCCCCCCCCCTAAAAAAAACCCCGTAAATACCCCAAAAGCCCGACACGCAAATATACATACCTTTCACAGCTTTCCATGGTTTTTCCCCCGGCGCTTTTACAGCCTTGGTTCAACCCTGGGCGCACGTCAACCCCTGTATACCACATACTCCAATTTACTCTATTTTTGCCCTCCTTTTAAACCCCCCTGCATGTTCAGGCCCCGATCAAAACAAAATCTTTTTAAAACTCCATTTTTTCCACCCCCAAATTTTTGGTTCCCTCTTCTCCTCTTCCCCTCCACTCCGACACATATTCCTACTTTTCAATTCTCCTAAAATTCTTTCTCTCCATGTGCCCAAAACCATTTAAAAACCCACCCTCTCGCTCTCTCGCCCCAACGCTTTTTTTTTTTTCCCAAACACATCTCTCTTACCCTTAAAGTTACTTACTCGATCAAACCACCTCACACCACACATTGTCCTCAAACAATCTCATTTCCACACATCCATCGCTCCTGCGCACATCACTATCCATAGCCCACGCCTCGCAACCATACACATTGTTGGAACCACTATTCCCTCAAACATACCCATTTTTGCTTTCCGAGATAATGTTCTCGACTTCCACACATTTTTCAAGGCTCCCAAAATTTTCGCCCCCTCCCCCACCCTATGATCCACTTCCGCTTCCATGGTTCCATCCGCTGACAGATCCACTCCCAGATATCTAAAACACTTCACTTCCTCCAGTTTTTCTCCATTCAAACTCACCTCCCAATTGACTTGACCCTCACCCCTACTGTACCTAATAACCTTGCTCTTATTCACATTTACTCTCAACTTTCTTCTTCCACACACTTTACCAAACTCAGTCACCAGCTTCTGCAGTTTCTCACATGAATCAGCCACCAGCGCTGTATCATCAGCGAACAACAACTGACTCACTTCCCAAGCTCTCTCATCCCCAACAGACTTCATACTTGCCCCTCTTTCCAGGACTCTTGCATTTACCTCCCTTACAACCCCATCCATAAACAAATTAAACAACCATGGAGACATCACACACCCCTGCCGCAAACCTACATTCACTGAGAACCAATCACTTTCCTCTCTTCCTACACGTACACATGCCTTACATCCTCGATAAAAACTTTTCACTGCTTCTAACAACTTGCCTCCCACACCATATATTCTTAATACCTTCCACAGAGCATCTCTATCAACTCTATCATATGCCTTCTCCAGATCCATAAATGCTACATACAAATCCATTTGCTTTTCTAAGTATTTCTCACATACATTCTTCAAAGCAAACACCTGATCCACACATCCTCTACCACTTCTGAAACCGCACTGCTCTTCCCCAATCTGATGCTCTGTACATGCCTTCACCCTCTCAATCAATACCCTCCCATATAATTTACCAGGAATACTCAACAAACTTATACCTCTGTAATTTGAGCACTCACTCTTATCCCCTTTGCCTTTGTACAATGGCACTATGCACGCATTCCGCCAATCCTCAGGCACCTCACCATGAGTCATACATACATTAAATAACCTTACCAACCAGTCAACAATACAGTCACCCCCTTTCTTAATAAATTCCACTGCAATACCATCCAAACCTGCTGCCTTGCCGGCTTTCATCTTCCGCAAAGCTTTTACTACTCTTCTCTGTTAATCAATCATTTTCCCTAACCCTCTCACTTTGCACACCACCTCGACCAAACACCCTATATCTGCCACTCTCGTCATCAGACACATTCAACAAACCTTCAAAATACTCATTCCATCTCCTTCTCACATCACCGCTACTTGTTATCACCTCCCCATTTACGCCCTTCACTGAAGTTCACCATTTGCTCCCTTGTTTACGCACCCTATTTACCTCCTTCCAGAACATCTTTTTATTTCTCCCTAAAATTTACTGATAGTCTCTCACCCCAACTCTCATTTGCCCATTTTTTCACCTCTTGCACCTTTCCTCTTGACCTCCTGTCTCTTTCTTTTATACTTCTCCCACTCAATGCAATTTTTTCCCTGCAAAAATGTGTGCCTAAATGTGTGTGGATTAACCAGATGTGAAAAAAGGAGAGATAGGTAGTATGTTTTGAGGAAAGGAACCTGGATGTTTTGGCTCTGAGTGAAACGAAGCTCAAGGGTAAAGGGGAAGAGTGGTTGGGAAATGTCTGGGGAGTGAAAGTCAGGGGTTAGTGAGAGGACAAGAGCAAGGGAAGGAGTAGCAATACTCCTGAACAGGAGTTTTGGGAGTATGTGATAGAATGTAAGAAAGTAAATTCTCGATTAAATATGGGTAAAATTGAAAGTTGATGGAGAGAGTGGGTGATTATTGGTGCATATGCACCTGGGCATGAGAAGAAAGATCATGAGAGGCAAGTGTTTTGGGAGCAGCTAAATGAGTGTTGTTAGCGGTTTTGATGCACGAGACCGGGTTATAGTGATGGGTGATTTGAATGCAAAGGTGAGTAATGTGGCAGTTGAGGGAATTAATTGGTATGCATGGGGTGTTCAGTGTTGTAAATGGAAATGGTGAGAGCTTGTAGATTTATGTGCTGAAAAAGGACTGATGATTGGGAATACCTGTTTGAAAAAGCGAGATATACATAAGTATACTTATTAAGTAGGAGAGATGGCCAGAGAGCGTTATTGGATTACGTGTTAATTGACAGCGTGCGAAAGAGAGACTTTTGGAGTTAATGTGCTGAGAGGTGCAACTGGAGGGATGTCTGATCATTATCTGTGGAGGCTAGGCTAGGTGAAGATTAGTATGGGTTTTCAGAAAAGAGGAGTGAATGTTGGGGTGAAGAAGGTGGTGAGAGTAAGTGAGCTTGGGAAGGAGACCTGTGTGGGGAAGTACCAGGAGAGACTGTGTACAGAATGGAAAAAGGTGAGAACAATGGAAGTAAGGGATCGGGGAGGAATGGGATGTATTTAGGGAATCAGTGATGGATTGCGCAAAAGATGCTTGTGGCATGAGAAGAGTGGGAGGTGGGCTGTTTAGAAAGGTAGTGAGTGGTGGGATGAAGAAGTAAGAGTATTAGTGAAAGAGAAAGAGAGGGCATATATAATATATATATATATATAATATATATATAATATATATATATATATATATATATATTTATATATATATATATATATATAATATATATATATATATATATATATATGTATATATATATATATATACATATATATTATATATATATATATATTTTTTTTTTTTTTTTTTATAACTTTGTCGCTGTCTCCGCGTTTGCGAGGTAGCGCGAGGAAACAGACGAAAGAAATGGCCCAACCCCCATACACACACGTACATACACACGTCCACCACACGCAAATATACATACCTACACAGCTTTCCATGGTTTTACCCCAGACGCTTCACATGCCTTGATTCAATCCACTGACAGCACGTCAACCCCTGTATACCACATCGCTCCAATTCCTCTATTCCTTGCCCTCCTTTCACCCTCCTGCATGTTCAGGCCCGATCACCACAAATCTTTTCACTCCATCTTTCCACCTCCAATTTGGTCTCCTCTTCTCCTCGTTCCCTCCACCTCCGACACATATATCCTCTTGTCAATCTTTCCTCACTCATTTCCTCCATGTGCCCAAACCATTTCAAAACACCCTCTTCTGCTCTCCAACCACGCTCTTTTTATTTCCACACATCTCTCTTACCCTTACGTTACTTACTCGATCAAACCACCTCACACCACACATTGTCCTCAAACATCTCATTTCCAGCACATTCCATCCTCCTGCGCACAACTCTATCCATAGCCCAGCCTCGCAACCATACAACATTGTTGGAACCACTATTCCTTCAAACATACCATTTTTGTTTCCGAGATAATGTTCTTCGACTTCCACACATTTTTCAAGGCTCCCAAAATTTTCGCCCCCTCCCCACCCTATGATCCACTTCCGCTTCCATGGTTCCATCCGCTGACAGATCCCTCCCAGATATCTAAAACACTTCACTTCCTCCAGTTTTTCCTCCATTCAAACTCACCTCCCAATTGACTTGACCCTCAACCCTACTGTACCTAATAACCTTGCTCTTATTCACATTTACTCTTAACTTTCTTCTTCCACACACTTTACCAAACTCAGTCACCAGCTTCTGCAGTTTCTCACATGAATCAGCCACCAGCGCTGTATCATCAGCGAACAACAACTGACTCACTTCCCAAGCTCTCTCATCCCCAACAGACTTCATAATACTATATATATATAATATATATTATAAATCATAATTGATCGCTATACCCCCGTTTGCGTGGTTTGCGCCCGGAAGCAGACGAAGAAAGACATATCCACTCCGAAAAAACATTTTATTCAAGATACGTAAAACGCAAACTCGAGTACATATACATATACATACATGCATGCATATGCATACACAACACATAATATATATAAATACATGCATATACGTATGCATACACATAATACACAAATATATGCAGATGTTACATATTCATATTGTTCTCCCACACCAATTCCCTGGCACCACCCTACCCCACTTGATACAGCATCGCCCAACCCCTGCGTAAGCAAGGTAGCGCCAGGAAACAGCCGAAGAAAGGCCACATCCGCTTACATCCATGCACGAGCTGACATGTGCAATCCAGCGAAAGTTCAGCTCCCTATCCACATCCAGGCACCACATACCTTTCCGTGGTTTACCCCGTACGTTTTACATACCTAGGTTCAATCCACTTTAACCCAGTATACCATATCGTTCAAATTCACTCTATTCCGTGCACGTGCATGTTCAGGCCCCGATCGCTGTCAATCTCTCTCACTCCGTCCTTCCAACTCCAATTTGGTGTCCCAGTTCTCCTTGTTCCCTCCACCTCTGACATATATATCCTTTTTTGTCAATTTTTCCTCGCTCATTCTCGCGGGTTACAAAGGTCAGAGAGAATCAGACAAGCCCATCATGACCTTAACTTCGCATCCGGACAGTAATGGTCTCGCTTGACCTACTTGCAGCTGAATGAATGTGTTAGTGGTTTTGATGCACGAGACCGGGTTATAGTGATGGGTGATTTGAATGCAAAGGTGAGTAATGTCGCAGTTGAGGGAATAATTGGTATACATGGGGTGTTCAGTGTTGTAAATGGAAATGGTGAAGAGCTTGTAGATTTATGTGCTGAAAAAGGACTGGTGATTGGAAATACCTGGTTTAAAAAGAGAGATATACATAAGTATACGTATGTAAGTAGAAGAGATGGCCAGAGAGCGTTATTGGATTACGTGTTAATTGAAATGCGCGCGAAAGAGAGACTTTTGGATGTTAATGTGCTGAGAGGTGCAACTCGAGGGATGTCTGATCATTATCTTGTGGAAGCGAAGGTGAAGATTTGTAGAGGTTTTCAGAAAAGAAGAGAAAATGTTGGGGTGAAGAGAGTGGTGAGAGTAAGCGAGCTTGGGAAGGAGACTTGTGTGAGGAAGTACCAGGAGAGACTGAGTACAGAATGGAAAAAGGTGAGAACAAAGGAGTTAAGAGGAGTGGGGGAGGAATGGGATGTATTTAGGGAAGCAGTGATGGCTTGCGCAAAACATGCTTCTGGCATGATAAGCGTGGGAGGTGAGCAGATTAGAAAGGGTAGCGAGTGACGGGATGAAGAAGTAAGATTATTAGTGAAAGAGAAGAGAGAGGCATTTGGCCGATTTTTGCAGGGAAATAATGCAAATCAGTTGGAGATGTATGAAAGAAAGAGGCAGGAGGTCAAGAGAAAGGTGAAAGAGGTGAAAAAGAGGGCAAATGAGAGTTGGGGTGAGAGAGTATCATTAAATTTTAGGGAGAATAAAAGATGTTTTGGAAGAAGGTAAATAAAATGCGTAAGACAAGGGAACAAATAGGAACTTCAGTGAAGGGGGCTAATGGGGAGGTGATAACAAGTAGTGGTGATGTGAGAAGGAGATGGAGTGAGTATTTTGAAGGTTTGTTTAATGTGCTTGATGATAGAGTGGCAGATATAGGATGTTTTGGTCAAGGTGGTTGCAAAGTGAGAGGGTTAAGGAAAATGATTTGGTAAACAGAGAAGAGGTAGTAAAAGCTTTGCGGAAGATGAAAGCCGGCAAGGCAGCGGGTTTGGATGGTATTGCAGCGGAATTTATTACAAAAGGGGGTGACTGTATTATTGACTGTTGGTAAGGTTATTTAATGTATGTATGACTCATGGTGAGGTGCCTGAGGACTGGCGGAATGCGTGCATAGTACCATTGTACAAAGGCAAAGGGGATAAGAGTGAGTGCTCATATTACAGAGGTATAAGTTTGTTGAGTAGTCCTGGTGAATTATATGGGAGGGTATTGAGTGAGAGGGTGAAGGCATGTACAAAGCATCAGATTGGAGAAGAGCAGTGTGGTTTCAGAAGTGGTAGAGGATGTGTGGATCAGGTGTTTGCTTTGAAAAATGTATGTGAGAAATACTTAGAAATGCATATGGATTTGTATGTAGCATTTATGGATCTAGAGAAGGTATATGATAGAGTTGATAGAGATGCTCTGTGGACGGTATTAAGATTATATGGTGTGGGAGGCAAGTTGTTAGAAGCAGTGAAAAGTTTTTATCGAGGATGTAAGGCATGTATACGTGTAGGAAGAGAGGAGTGTGATTGGTTTTCAGTGAATGTAGGTTTGCGGCAAGGGTGTGTGATGTCTCCATGGTTGTTTAATTTGTATATGGATGGGGTTGTTAGGGAGTTGAATGCAAGAGTTTTGGAAAGAGGGGCAAGTATGAAGTCTGTTGGGGATGAGAGAGCTTGGGAAGTGAGTCAGTTGTTGTTCGCTGATGATACAGCGCTGGTGGCTGATTCATGTGAGAAACTGCAGAAGCTGGTGACTGAGTTTGGTAAAGTGTGTGAAAGAAGAAAGTTGAGAGTAAATGTGAATAAGAGCAAGGTTATTAGGTACAGTAGGGTTAAGGGTCAAGTCAATTGGGAGGTAAGTTTGAATGGAGAAAAACTGGAGGAAGTGAAGTGTTTTAGATATCTGGGAGTGGATTTGGCAGCGGAAGGAACCATGGAAGCGGAAGTGAGTCATAGGGTGGGGAGGGGGCAAAAATTCTGAGAGCGTTGAAGAATGTGTGGAAGTCGAGAACATTATCTCGGAAAGCAAAAACGGGTATGTTTAAAGGAATAGTGGTTCTAACATGTTTATGGTCGCGAGGCGTGGGCTATGGATAGAGTTGTGCGCAGGAGGGTGGATGTGCTGGAAATGAGATGTTTAAGGCCAATGTGTGGTGTGAGGTGGTTTGATCGAGTAAGTAATAATAGGGTAAGAGAGATGTGCGATAATAAATAGAGTGTGGTTGAGAGAGCAGAAGAGGGTGTTTTGAAATGGTTTGGTCACATGGAGAGAATGAGTGAGGAGAGACTGACAAAGAGGATATATGTGTCTGAGGTGGAGGGAACGAGGAGAAGTGGGAGACCAAATTGGAGGTGGAAAGATGAAGTGAAAAAGATTTTGAGTTATCGGGGCCTGAACATGCAGGGGGGTGAAAGGCGTGCAAGGAATAGAGTGAATTGGAACGATGTGGTATACCGGGGTCGACGTACTGTCAATGGATTGAAACAGGGGATGTGAAGCGACTGGGGTAAACCATGGAAAGTTGTGTGGGGCCTGGATGTGGAAAGGGAGCTGTGGTTTCGCTGCATTATTACATGACAGCTAGAGACTGAGTGTGAACGAATGTGGCCTTTATTGTCTTTTCTTAGCGCTACCTCGCACACATGAGGGGGAGGGGGTTGTTATTTCATGTGTGGCGTGGTGGCGATGGGAATTAATGAAAACAGACAGTATGAATTATGTACATATGTATATATGTATATGTCTGTGTGTGTATATTTATGTATACGTGGAGAAGTATAGGTATGTATATTTGCGTGTGTGGACGTGTATGTATATACATGTGTATGTGGGTGGGTTGGGCCACTCTTTCGTCTGTTTCCTTGTGCTACCTCGCTAACGCGGGAGACAGCGACAAAGCAAAATATATATATATATATATATATATATATATATATATATATATATATATATATATATATATATATATATATATATATATATATACATATATATATATATTTCATCCCTGGGGATAGGGGAGAAAGAATACTTCCCACGTATTCCCTGCGTGTCGTAGAAGGCGACTAAAAGGGAAGGGAGCGGGGGGCTGGAAATCCTCCCCTCTCGTTTTTTTCTTTTTTAATTTTCCAAAAGAAGGAACAGAGAAGGGGGCCAGGTGAGGGTATTCCCTCAAAGGCCCAGTCCTCTGTTCTTAACGCTACCTCGCTATCGCGGGAAATGGCGAATAGTATTAAAAAAAATATATATTTTTATGAGTCCAAGGGGAAAATGAAAAATGATAAGTTCCCAAGTGCTCTTTCGTGTAATAATCACATCATCAGAGGAGACACAAGAGAGAAATATAACAGTCAGCTGATGTACAACGAAGAGACGTATCTAGGACGCCATTTGGTAAACATGTGATTGTCCAAGACAGACAACAAGCGTATCATAAACTTATTATGTGGACAAGAAGATGAACTGTTTATAAATTTCATCAACAATAAAGTTATCCAATTTGTATAGACCTTCACTGATATCAAGATTATAATTTTTTCTGTGTTCAATAATAGAAGATTCAATGATATTTCTTTTGGTACTGGAGTTACAGTTAAAAAAAACTATGATCATTGCATTGACTGTAGGAAAGTAATTAGCTCCCACTAAATTTCGGTTTGCGGCAGGGGTGCGTGATGTCTCCATGGTTGTTTGATTTGTTTATGGATTGGGTTGTTAGGGAGGTGAATGGAAGAGTTTAGGATATAGGGGCATGTATGCAGTCTGTTGTGGACGATAGGGCTTGGGAAGTGCGTCAGTTGTTCAGTGGTGATGCATTATTAGCGGCTGATTCGGGTGAGAAACTGCAGAAGCTGTTGACTGGGTTTGGTAAAGTGTGTGAGAGAAGAAAGCTGTGAGTAAATGTGAAAAAGAGCAAGGTTATTAGGTACAGTAGGGTTGAGGGACAAGTTAATTGGGATGAAACTTTGAATGGAGAAAAACTGGAAGAAGTGAAGTGGTTTAGATAATTGGGTGTGGATTCAGCAGCGGATGGAACCACGGAAGTGAAAGTGAGTCACAGAGTGGGGGGAGGGGGGTAAGTTTGAAGGAATATTGGTTCCAACAATGTTATGTGGTTGCGAGGCATTGGCTATAGATTAGGTTGTGCGGAGGAGGGTGGGAGTGTTGGAAATGAAATGTTTGAGGACAATATGTGGTGTGAGGTGGTTTGATCGAGTAAGTAACGAAAGGGTAAGGGAGATGTATGGTGATGAAAAGAGTGTGGTTGAGAGAGCAGAAGAGGGTGTTTTGAAATGGATTGGTCACATGGAGAGAATGAGTGAGGAAAGATTGACAAAGAAGATATATGTGTCAGAGGTAGAGGGAACGAGAAGTGGTAGACCAAACTGGAGGTGGAAGTATGGAGTGAATAAGATTTTCAGGTATAGGGGCCTGAACATTCAGGAGGGTGAAAGGCGTGCAAAGAATGGAGTGAATTGGAATGATGTGGTATACCGGAGTCGACGTGCTGTCAGTGGATTAAACCAGGGAATATGAAGCGTCTGGTGTAAACCATGGAAAGTTTTGTGAGACCTGGTTGTGGAAAGGGAGCTGTAGTTTCGGTGCATTACACATGACAGCTAGAGACTGAGTGTGAACGAATATGGCCTTTGTTTTCTCTTCCTATCACTACCTTGCGCGCGCGGGTGGGAGGGTGTCGCTGTTTCATGTGTGGTGGGGTGGTGACGAGAATGGATGAAGGTAACATATATGAATATGTACATGTGTATATATGTATATGTCTGTGTATGTATGTATGTTTACCTTGAAATGCATAGATATGCATATGTGCATGTGTGGGGGTTTATGCATATGGATGTGTATGTAGGTGTGTTGGGCTATTCTTTCGTTTGTTTCCTTGCGCGACCTCGCTAACGCGGGAGACAGCGACTTAGTATCATAAATAAGATATATATATATATATATATATATATATATATATATATATATATATATATATACATATATATAGTAGTAAAAGCTTTGCGGAAGATGAAAGCCGGCAAGGCAGCAGGTTTGGATGGTATTGCAGTGGAATTTATTAAAAAAGGGGGTGACTGTATTGTTGACTGGTTGGTAAGGTTATTTAATGTATGTATGACTCATGGTGAGGTGCCTGAGGATTGGCGGAATGCGTGCATAGTGCCATTGTACAAAGGCAAAGGGGATAAGAGTGAGTGCTCAAATTACAGAGGTATAAGTTTGTTGAGTATTCCTGGTAAATTATATGGGAGGGTATTAATTGAGAGGGTGAAGGCATGTACAGAGCATCAGACTGGGGAAGAGCAGTGTGGTTTCAGAAGTGGTAGAGGATGTGTGGATCAGGTGTTTGCTTTGAAGAATGTATGTGAAGAATATATATATATATATATATATATATATATATATATATATATATATATATATATATATATATATATATATATATATATATATATATATATATATATATATATATATATATATAAGAAAGTTAAGAGTAAATGTCAATAAGAGCAAGGTTATTAGGTACAGTAGGGTTGAGGGTCAAGTCAATTGGGAGGTAAGTTTGAATGGAGAAAAACTGGAGGAAGTAAAGTGTTTTAGATATCTGGGAGTGGATCTGGCAGCGGATGGAACCATGGAAGCGGAAGTGAATCATAGGGTGGGGGAGGGTGCGAAAATCCTGGGAGCCTTGAAGAATGTGTGGAAGTCGAGAACATTATCTCGGAAAGCAAAAATGGGTATGTTTGAAGGAATAGTGGTTCCAACAATGTTGTATGGTTGCGAGGCGTGGGCTATGGATAGAGTTGTGCGCAGGAGGGTGGATGTGCTGGAAATGAGATGTTTGAGGACAATGTGTGGTGTGAGGTGGTTTGATCGAGTAAGTAATGTAAGGGTAAGAGAGATGTGTGGAAACAAAAAGAGCGTGGTTGAGAGAGCAGAAGAGGGTGTTTTGAAATGGTTTGGGCACATGGAGAGAATGAGTGAGGAAAGATTGACCAAGAGGATATATGTGTCGGAGGTGGAGGGAACGAGGAGAAGTGGGAGACCAAATTGGAGGTGGAAAGATGGAGTGAAAAAGATTTTGAGTGATCGGGGCCTGAACATGCAGGAGGGTGAAAGGCGGGCAAGGAATAGAGTGAATTGGAGCGATGTGGTATACCGGGGTTGACGTGCTGTCAGTGGATTGAATCAGGGCATGTGAAGCGTCTGGGGTAAACCATGGAAAGTTGTGTGGGGCCTGGATGTGGAAAGGGAGCTGTGGTTTAGGGCAATATTGCATGACAGCTAGAGACTGAGTGTGAACGAATGAGGCCTTTGTTGTCTTTTCCTAGCGCTACCCCTCACACATGAGGGGGGAGGGGGATGGTATTCCATGTGTGGCGAGGTGGCGATGGGAATGAATAAAGGCAGACAGTGTGAATTGTGTGCATGGGTATATATGTATGTGTCTGTGTGTGTATATATGTGTGTACATTGAGATGTATAGGTATGTATATTTGCGTGTGTGGACGTGTGTGTATATACATGTGTATGGGGGGTGAGTTTGGCCATTTCTTTCGTCTGTTTCCTTGCGCTACCTCGCAAACGCGGGAGACAGCGACAAAGCAAAATAAATAAATAAATTAATATATATATATATATATATATATATATATATATATATATATATATATATATATATATATATTTCTTTCTTTTTCTTTCATACTATTTGCCATTTCCCGCCTCAGCGAGGTAGCGTTAAGAACACAGGACTGGGCCTCTGAGGAAACATCCTCACCCGGCCCCCTTCTCTGTTCCTTCCTTTGGAAAATTAAAAAAAAATAATGAGAGGGGAAGATTTCCAGATCCCCGCTCCCTTCCCTTTTAGTCGCCTTCTACGACACGCAGGGAATACGTGGGAAGTATTCTTTCTCCCCTATCCCCAGGGATGATATATATATATATATATATATATATATATATATATATATATATATATATATATATATATATATATATATATATATATATATATATATATATATATACATATATATATATATATATATATATATCCTATCCTGAGCCAGGTACCCATTTTATCGACCAATCCCTGGAGATGGATGATCAGCTTGGTTTGACTGAGGACCAACTGCCGCAAACAGGATTCGAACCTATACGCTCGACCCTGAGTGGCACGTAAATCAGTCATAGTCAGAAACCCTAACTGTTACGCCATGGTGGTCCATCTTCATTTGTGCTGGTGTATAAGCTCCTGGCCATTTTCTTCTCTGATATGTTCTGCATGTCCACACCATCTTAAGAATCTTTCATTCATTGCCATGTCTAATTTTTTTCATCACATAGTACATCTATTCTACACATACAGTCATTATTCTGTCCATCACATCAATTACACTTCCTTTACGTAAGATGTCCACCTCGACTTCCTGACCTAGATATGCTCGGGCTTCACATCCATACATCAGACGTGGGAAGAGTTATCTATAAAGCAGTCATCTTGCACACTTTACACTTATTACTTTCCTAACTCCAGAGCTCTCACTGCTTCTTCATTCTTACTCTCGTGGAAGAATCTATCTTCGAGCCTTCATATTAGTGTTGTATTTCTGCCACAAACAAGACTATGACTGTGGATTACTTAGTTACTGACCAATAAGTCTCCTGTTACTATTTCCTTTCCATTTACTCTCGTGTACTCTCAGCTTCAAATATTTTCGAGCGCCATCATCGAAGAATTTTACTTATCTACGTAAACATCCACGATGGTCATCTCGGTTCTTAACACTAGCATCCCAGTTTATTTTTCCGTTTCTAATGTCTTTCGTTGTCAGTATCCTCCTTCAGCCAGCAGCACATGATCATCTGCATACAACAACTGTGTTTATTTCTATTCTGCTTCACAATCATTAAGCTGTACAACCCTTTCGACCCACTTCGCCATCACATCATGTATTTCGCTACACATCACGTATTGCTCCAATTGATACATAATGTTATTAAAAAGTTATGGTACAACCTTACAACCCTGATGAACTCTCATGTATTCTAGACCATTAACTCACACAGGTGGCTCATCACCCTCGCACATCTGCTTCCATTATGAAAGGTTTCATGTACATGATAAGATCCTCAATATACTCCATTTACAGACAACACTTCATAGGGCGCTTTCCTGTACACTTGATCATATGTATATGCTAGATTCATGAATGAATGATTCCTACACTTTCCTCATTTCCCATAAAACTATTTGCCTGTCAAAGTGCAGATATCTTGTCTTCCGATCCTATATCTACTTTTATTTCTTTGTTTGTTCACTCATCTATTAACATGAGTAAGCATTTTCTTACCACAAGTGTAGCCAACTTTAAACAGGAGTCCTGTTTACCAGCGACCCTTACAATCTCCTACCTTCCCTTATCTTTATATCATGGAGTGATGATTACTTGTTGCGTGCATTCGTCATGCACATGACCACAACCAGGTATTCATGCAAACTATCCAGTCCACTCCACGCAGTTCCGCCTCCACTCCTCACCATCTCATAGTTTCATATATAAACTTGCTTTAGTAATCACTAAGAACATCATTGCCGCATTCACTTAAGATTTTCCTAATATTTTCCCCTTATCTTTATCCTTTTTTATGAGTAACCAACATGGCATGAACAAAAGCTTGCTAGTCAAAACCATAAAAGCGATTGGAAGCATCGGTCAGTGGAGGAACTGGAATCCAATCCTCAGTGCCTGGAACACATCCAAATAGTTTTCTATCCTGAATCCTCCCATCTCTGATCTTATTGCAAATAGATTCTCCTTCACTCATGAGAAACTCCATACTTTGCAACTAACATTTTCTGTGACATATCTTTACTCTCACACTGTTTATAGATACCATGCATCCGAATCTGTTTTTCTGCTTCTAAACTGGATTATGATTATTATCATTCCTTGAAATTCACATCGGATTACCCTTCATTATGCTCATATGTTTTCCTTTTACTATTAAAACCATCTTCAGAGAACTTATACCCCCCCCCCCCTCGAGTAGTCAAATAAAAGTCTATTTTCTACATTTACTTTTTCAACTGTTTGGTTGTAATGTTTGGAGGAAAATCGATTTTGTCATGGTACTGCTACTGCTCTGAAGTTGTATTTATTTTCACTCCCACTTTTCTTACTGGTTTTATCACATACAAAGTTATCCTTTCATTCTTAAACATTGAAGGACATCTGTAAACGCCCTGTTCAGTACCCGTGTATACCTGAGACACAGCAGACATTTTCTACACCAAAGAAAGAAAAATAGATACGTAGGGAAGAGATGAGAGAGGGAGAATGCTTCCTGATAACAATACTCATAATGGATCATTGTGTTGGGGCAGATGTAGTAATCGGTCTAATCAACACTTACCGTGGCTGTGAACACGAAGCACACAGTTCTTGCGTGATGGGATTCAAGTCAAAATGTTATTTGAAAGGAAAGTCAACTATGATGAGTAATGTTTTCTGTGGGTCGTGGGAGTTACTGTGTGTTGTGCAGGATGTATGGGTAATAGATACGATGAATCACAACATTATAAAACTGTTGTTATAAGGGAACATCTTGCACATACCTATCTGTTATTAAGTTTTTATTCAGAACTACAGACTTGATGATGATATCTTGTAAGATGTCTTTGTGCCAGTATGTTAGCTGGGCAGACTAAACCAAACAGATATTGTTGAAAGTAATCGTGGAATCAAGTGTTCATTGTTGATATAAGTTCTAAATCTTGGTGCAGCTGCCACTGATGGTAAGCTACGGAGAGTCAAGATGCAGATGCTCAGTTTAACTTATGATGATCAATTACCCTTTACTGCAGACATGATGGAGACATTATGATGCGTAGATGTTGCGTAAAAGTAGCAGAAGGAACATTGTCAGTGCAGAGTGGACGGATTTCGTAGAAATGTTACTTTATTGTTTACCTCATGTTACGTATAAGAACAGCATGAATAAACAATAAACGATGTACAAGAAGAAAAAATATTTGTGATAAAAAGTAACAAAGAAAATCTTCTGTTCATCCTGGGTTTCATTTAATGTTTTATACACAGGATGACCTGGGAAATGATAAATGTATAGGTCCTTCAGACCAAGGTTTCATATGACTTTATTCTGCGTGAAGCTTTACCAGTCTAGTTAAGGTCAGGCATTTATGGACATAAATTCGTATCTAAGGCTGCTGCTGCCTTCACTATTACAGAAAACGCTGAGGCGAGGTAAAAGTGCCGCTGGTTTCTGGGTATCTGGCGTTTTTCACTCGGAAACAGATTTTAAATCTGGCTCTCGTATTCAAAAGTACAAGCTTGTCCTGTTCCAGCTCTCATTGATCATATCTACCCCAGGCACCCGCCATCGAAAAAAAAGAAGAAGGAAAAATATAAACAGACTAAAAAATAAGGATCATTCAGACTGAGTTTGCTGAACTGGAAAACTAATGCGCCATAATCTACAGATCCTCTTCAATGGAGTTTGGGGGAAAAGGATGTTGATGAGGGACTCAACCACATCTATCCTTTGCTGCTTCAGTTAGATGAAGTTCTTACTTGAATGCCAGCACTATACAAGGCTGAGGGTAAGACTAGAAGTTCGAATCCTCACAATCTCATGTACGAGTCCATAATTAGTCCTCATAAACACATGAGAGAAAGCAGAGAGTCGATCAATTGTGGGACAGACGAAGAGAATTTCCTGCACAAGACGAAAGTCAGGTATGGTTGCAAACCTCTTCTGGGTCGTTGGACGATTCATAAAGTTTTGATTAAGATTTTGGAAGTAGTAGATGAGGAGTTCAGAAAGATGGTAAGAGAACACTTTTCTTGGAGTGGTAAAGTTTTGTGATAATACAAGATGATGACTACTGACCTCGAGGTAGGAAATGGTTAGGAAGATGTTTTTCTACGATAACTGTCATGTTTCTCATGTTTTGCGTTTTATGTCAAGTTTGAAAAGCATTTGAAAAACTGGAGCAAAGTTGCAAAATATCAACTTTGAATTTTGAATTAGTTGAAGATTCCTGTCTCTACTTTCACATGTCGACATTTAACATTCAAACATTTGCTAATATTGTAAAGCTATGGTATCTGGCCAGAGGATCAACCTCCAGACCTGACCCCACCATCCAGTCCATAAAAAATATTCACAGCTTGCAATCCCTGTCAGATTAAACCTTTTACAACATACTTTGGTTTTTGACAGAAACCATTGAATCAAGTATTGTCTCTCTCGCTTGTTTATAAACTTCAACTGGAAGAGAGGAAGAAACATCAAATGGAGAAGTAAATCTTATATACCATCATCCTGCATCAACTTGATGTTCATTTCGTCACACTGTAGCTCCCTCTGTCAACCATTGGCTGACTGTATCAACTGACAGTTCGCTGAATTAAATTGTACTTCGCTGTATCAACTGGTGGCTGACAACATGAACTGAAACTCTCTCCATGTAACTGTACCTATCTTCATTATCTGGCAATGCGCTGCCACAGCCAGTTGTTCAATCTATGAACTAGCAGCTCACTCAATTAACTTGTAGATCGCCTCACTGATTGATGACTCACAGCGCTGAATGGTAATTCGGTGCATCATTCGCATTTCGCTCCATCCTCTGGTTGT
Source organism: Panulirus ornatus (assembly GCF_036320965.1). Lineage (NCBI taxonomy): Eukaryota > Metazoa > Arthropoda > Malacostraca > Decapoda > Palinuridae > Panulirus > Panulirus ornatus. Next base: position 3,278,801 of record NC_092292.1, on the reverse strand, counting down.
TTACATAATTATCTATTAGCTAATAATTAGGTGATAGTTCGTTGCATTAACCAGCTGTTTGCCGAGTTAACTGTTACCTCGATCAGTAGTTCGGTCTTTTAACGTATTTCACTGATTGCTGATATTAACCACTAGCTTAAGAATTGTTCTGTGCGTCTTTACATCGATGTCTTCACAACACATATCTAGATACAAAGGATATATATCACAGGGAGATGAAGGCAGCAGTGGAGGCCCTGAGTGACTGGGATACAAGACGGAAGAAAGAATGGATGAGAGTGAAGACAGGGATGAGGATGATGTGGAGGGTGTGTGGATCTTGAAGAATGTAGAGAAGAAAGAAGATGACTTGTTTGGCAAGATGGTGGAAAGGGTAGGAGGGAGAAGTGGCTGTGTGTTGTGTAGTGAGGAGGTCAAGAAGGTAATGATAAACAAGAGCAAGGCAGATGAGGCGTCTGTGTGGAAGAACTTGGCAGAGGTTAAGATGAACAGGCGTGTAAGGAGTATTGTAAAGAAGAGAGGATCAAGAAAAGGGAAGAAAAGAAGCGAAGCAGACAAGAAATTTGGTGAGCGTGTGAAGATTCTGTAGATAAAAGAAAAAGGTTTTAGAGGAAGTTCAAACATAGAGGAGGGCAGGATAATAGTGAAAGATCGAGAGATGCAGAAGGATGATTTCAGGCTAAATCTAAGTAGATGTTAAAGTAACAGAAGGATACTTTGAAGAACAGATGGCGTTAAGCAGTAAATCCAGAATGGGAATGGAGACGATAAACTGAATCTAAAAATGACATAAGAATAGTTATAAGCAGATTAAAAGCGGGATCACAACCTTCAGCGGGTGAGATGACTGTAGAATTTAGTAGGTGTTGAGGTAGCAGAATGGATGCACAATAATGTGTGTGTGTTTGTAGAAAAGTGGAAGATTGCTTGATGACTGGCTAATGGGGTTAAGGATGGGTCTAGATCATACGGAGGAATCCGTTTATTTAGCTTATCGGAGAACATATAAGGGTAAGTTATTTCTTTGAGGTGAAGAGGACAGAAAAAGATAACTGGTAGAAGAATGAAGAGCAGGGAATAGAAAACGCACAGATCAAATTGTCATGGTGAGTATAGAAACAGAAAAGTATATAACAATAAGAAGAACACTGTGCACTACATAATTGGACGTAGGAAGTAAGTAAATAAAGTTGACTGGAATGCACCATGGTAGGTAATGATCCTTTGTGGTGAAGGAGGACATATGCTGGATGCAACAGCGTCATGTTTATTTCATGTACTTTCACATATTTTTTCGTGAGAAGAAAAGTTATTGTAAACTCTGGGATCACACAAGTATCAGTTTGACTGACGAGGTCGTTGGAGAGCTGTAGACCGTCACCATCTTGAACTGCAGGGAGAATGCCGGCTCATGAGTCAAACCAGTTAACGTTAACAACCCATAACCTGGGCACGTAGGCCCTCCAGGTCCTTAGCGCAAAACTACCTCATCGTAACCCTAGTTTACCTCAACGCAACCTTAGTCTACCTCGACTTAACCCTAGTCTACCTCATCCTGACCTTAGTTTACGCTCAACATAACCCTAGTCTACTTCAATCTAATTCTAGTCCACCCTAGTGTAACCCGAATCTACTTCAACCTAGCCCTAGTCTACCCCAATGTAACGCTAGTCTAAACGTAACCCAACTCTACTTCAATTAAGCCTTAGTCTACCTCAGTGTAACACCAATCTTCCTCAACGTAACCTTAGTCTATCTGAACGTCACCCTAGTTTACCCCAACTTAACCCTAGTCTACCTAAACATAACTCAAAAGTTGATGGTAATTCGAGGAAATTCATTAATAAAGTGGATAAAAGAAATATAAACAAGGTTGACTATAGCGACTAACTCACCGATGTTAATAGATTTCCCCGAATTTGTTGGCATAGTATAACCACTTCGTAAAAGGAAAGTTTGGCAATTTCTGCCTTAAAGAAAAGATGGACAGACTAGCCTGACAAATATATATATAAGGTAGTAGAAACCAAATTCTTCACGAATGATAAACACATACAGCACATGCTTAGAAAACATTGATAAACAAACTCAAGAATTTATCAAAGGCCTGTAATTAAGTGGTTCAGTACATAAGACGAGTTGAATACTCAGGGAGGTGAGAGATCAGCAAGAGGTTGTAGGTCAGGATGTGGAAGTGTTTAACGCATAACAGTTGTAAGACCTGGAATGGTAGTCTTCAAGCCTTAGTTAAGATATATAGTTCGATAACATGGGTGCATAAGGATGACACCTGAACAAGCTTAACCCTAGTAACATCATTTGAAGTTTACTACTAGTTCCATGTTGTGACGAGGATGTAGGAATGGCTGGTAATGAAATGGTGATGATTGGTAGAAACCTCTTGATGAACCTAGGAAAAGTTGTGATAATTAAAGTTATAAAGTTGAAGATACACGGAGTGAAGATTTGTGTAAAGGTAGAATATTATCAAGATCGAATAAGGGAGAGTTATGTGCCATGTGGCAAGCTGTGACCCTATTTTCATATCTAAATTGAAATGTCTTTTCCTCATCAACGAAATGAAGCATTATGTAGAAAGAGCCTTTGTTCCATACGTTATGATACGCTCATCAACTCACATATTTACGTAAACAGGGTTATGTAGAAGAAAAAAATCCAATAGAATTTGCATCTAACGTACGTGTATGTTTGTGTTCATAGTCAACATGTAAGTTTCCTTATGAAATCTCCATCGGTGTTTTCCTTGGTATTTCCATTTGGTTACCATATGACATTTGTATTTGACATTATTGTTTGGCATATCCTACAGATTTCAGACGTTACAGGTGGTTGTTAAGATGTGAAAAGACGGAAAGAGGTTCCTTAACCACTGGTACAAGCAACAAAATGTGCAGTCATGTCCATCAGAAGCAGAACTACATACTCATCTTAAAACATGTCCTCTCTCTCTGTCTCTCTCTCTCTCTCTCTGTCTCTCTCTCTCTCTCTCTCTCTCTCTCTCTCTCTCTCTCTCTCTCTCTCTCTCTCTCTCTCTCTCTCTCTCTCTCTCTCTCATGTGGAGAGAGAGAGAGAGAGAGAGAGAGAGAGAGAGAGAGAGAGAGAGAGAGAGAGAGAGAGAGAGAGTTATAGGGTGGGTGAATGTGTGGAGAGGTAATCACATGGGACCGCGAAAATTGGAATGTCTGTGGATACTACAGTCCTGACGGCATTGTATTGGATAAAGATGAGAATATGCGGGAAAGATGATTGTGGCGGAAATGCAACATTTCAGTACAATATGTGGTTTGAGGAGAGTTGAGTAAGTAATGACTGGGCAGGAGAAAGTTGTGGTAATATGAGGAGTGTGGTTGAGGGAGATGAGGAGGATGTGCAGAAATGGTATGGACTTATGAAGAGGAGGAGTGAAGAGAGGTTGACAAAGAGGATATATGTGTCAGAAGTGGATAGCATAGCGGTGGAAGGATGGCCTGAATAAATCATTGCGTGTTCGGGGCCTAATCATGCAAGAAGGAATGAGTCATGCATGGTATAAAGTGAACAGGAAGGATGCGGTTATTACAGAAACAGGCGACGCGCTGTCAGTAGGTTCAACCAGGGTATTTGAAGTGGTCACGAAAAACCACTGGAATACAGGAATGAAATTCATTGCAATAAAAGATAGATTTGTCAGTGAAGAAGATATAGTATTATCTGAAGCTTAGGTTCCTCAAGCGGTTGTACAGAGGAAAGGCATAATTTGTCATGTAGAATATGGAGTGTATACAGAGGAGATACAGTCTTCACGTCAGGAGGAGAAAACAGATGATAGCAACCCTCGATGATGAGATGAAAGAAACTTAACATCGGATGTTTCACGGGTAATGAGGGAAGGATGTGCCATGATGCTGTTATATCTTCATAGTCCATGTCTGAGAACATGGAGGAACGCTCGGTACATACAGAGAAGCTGAAAGACTTTATTGTGCCACTGTAAAAAGAGTTTGAGGTTGACAGGAGAACTGAGTACCAGATCAATCATGGTGTGACGTGATCACTGAGAAGTCTCTAACAGCAGCAGTATATACGGACAGATTGCGAGTCTGAAAAAGAGAATTGCAGAAAATGGTGAAAATCTGAAGTGAGTTGGTCGAGTTTTAGATAGTCAGGAAAGGCTGGCTAATGGCAGTAGTGAGGCAGAGTGTGGGAGACAGTGGTGTTAGCCTGGATGAGTGTGTGGAATGTGCAATAAACGTGCCATGCGAGGATGTTGCCGCTCCAGATATTCATCTATACAGCCTAAAGCGCCATAACACTACACATGAACAGGCAATATACTGGAATTAGTAAAAGATAATTAAATGAATACAATTCTTGCAGAATAGATTCATGTCTTCTTATTAAGAATAATTTCTGAAAGGTTTTCTATTGGTATATGGATTCCATTAGTGTGGACGATAGATAACTAAAATTTCTTATGTAAAAGTCTGGTAGTTTCATCAGTTGGCAGACCATCACACAGCCTGATGAGACTAGAAACACATTGACTTACATGATATTCCTCGTTACCAAGTTGGCTATTTCGCAAGATTAATAGATTCAACGGAGGTACAAATTTCAGGGTTCCAGAGTTTCTCTAGTTTGTCGTGAGCCCCAGGAAGGTAATAAACTTTCGAGTTTTTTTGCAGTTAGCTGTGTTTAAAACTCGATCAATATATGATATAGTAGGCTAGGGAATGGAGTAATGGCAATACGTTATAGATCAGCTAGAAATGTCTTGTCCTCGCTGCCTGAAGTCTTTCATTCAACAAGATGTTTTCATTACTGAAGGAAAGATATAGTGATGTAGCAGGGGAGCTTAGCTAGTTCACAGGAGATTGTCGGAATGCATGCATTGTATCATTGTACAAAGGCAAAGGGGATAAAAGTGATTGCTCAAATTACAGAGGTATAAGTCTGTTGAGTATTCCTAGAAAATCATATAGAAGGGTATTGATTGACGAGGGTGAAGGGAGGTACAGAACATCAGATTGGGGAAGAGCAGCTAGGTGTTCAGAAGTGGTAGAGGAAGTGTAGACCAGGTGTTTGCTTTGAAGAATGCATGTAAGAAATACTTAGAAAAGCAAATGGATTTGTATGTAGCATTTATGGATATGGAGAAGGCATATGATAGAGTTGATACAGATGCTCTGTGGAAGGTATTAAGAATATATGGTGTGGGAGGAAAGTTGTTAGAAGCAGTGAAAAGTTTTTATCGAGGATGTAAGGCATGTGTACGTGTAGGAAGAGAGGAAAGTGATTGGTTCTCAGTGAATGTAGGTTTGCGGCAGGGGTGTGTGATGTCTCCATGGTTGTTTAATTTGTTTATGGATGGGGTTGTTAGGGAGGTGAATGCAAGAGTTTTGGAAAGAGGGGCAAGTATGCAGTCTGTTGTGGATGAGAGAGCTTGGGAAGTGAGTCAGTTGTTGTTCGCTGATGATACAGCGCTGGTGGCTGATTCATGTGAGAAACTGCAGAAGCTGGTGACTGAGTTTGGTAAAGTGTGTGAAAGAAGAAAGTTAAGAGTAAATGTGAATAAGAGCAAGGTTATTAGGTACAGTAGGGCTGAGGGTCAAGTCAATTGGGAGGTGAGTTTGAATGGAGAAAAGCTGTAGGAAGTGAAGTGTTTTAGATATCTGGGAGTGGATCTGGCAGCGGATGGAACCATGGAAGCGGAAGTGAATCATAGGGTGGGGGAGGGGGCGAAAATTCTGGGAGCCTTGAAGAATGTTTGGAAGTCGAGAACATTATCTCGGAAAGCAAAAATGGGTATGTTTGAAGGAATAGTGGTTCCAACAATGTTGTATGGTTGCGAGGCGTGGGCTATGGATAGAGTTGTGCGCAGGAGGGTGGATGTGCTGGGAATGAGATGTCTGAGGATAATATGTGGTGTGAGGTGGTTTGATCGAGTAAGTAATGTAAGGGTGAGTGAGATGTGTGGAAATAAAAAGAGTGTGGTTGAGAGAGCAGAAGAGGGTGTTTTAAAATGGTTTGGTAACATGGAGAGAATGAGTGGGGAAAGATTGACCAAGAGGATATATGTGTCAGAGGTGGAGGGAACGAGGAGAAGTGGGAGACCAAATTGGATTTGGAAAGATGGAGTGAAAAAGATTTTGAGTGATCGGGGCCTGAACATGCAGGAGGGTGAAAGGCGTGCAAGGAATAGAGTGAATTGGAACGATGTGGTATACCGGGGTCGACGTGCTGTCAATGGATTGAACCAGGGCATGTGAAGCGTCTGGGGTAAACCATGCAAAGTGTGTGGGGCCTGGATGTGGAAAGGGAGCGATGGTTTCGGTGCATTATTACATGACAGCTAGAGACTGAGTATGAACGAATGGGGCCTTTGGTGTTTTTCCTAGCTCTACCTCGCACACATGAGGGGGGAGGGGGTTGTTATTCCATGTTTGGCGAGGTGGCGATGGGAACAAATAAAGGCAGACAGTATGAATTATGTACATGTGTATATATGTATATGTCTGTGTGTGTATATATATTTCTACATTGAGATGTATAGGTATGTATATTGTGCGTGTGTGGACATGTATGTATATACATGTGTATGTGGGCGGGTTGGGCCATTCTTTCGTCTGTTTCCTTGCGCTACCTCGCTGACGTGGGAGACGGTGATTGAATATAGCAAACTAAATATGATTAATATATTTATATCAATTCTTCTGAGAGGCTTTGTCTTTGAATTGCCATTATATAGATGTTTACACTTTCAGTAAATATTGAAAGTTTATTCCAAAATAAATGAATGAGGTCATTAGGTAAGGTACTTTATTGTTGCTTATTTCTTCAGTTTCAAAGTATATTCATTCCTATGCCAGCGATTCCAACCTATATTCTTTATTTCACTTTCCCTTCCATCTTCACCCAAGTTATACGTCTTCTTTTCATCAAAACACTACATCTAAACCCTGTAGTAGTATAAATAGGATGGGGATAACCATATTTCCCACTGTATCCTGGAAACTCCACATAATGAACATCACAAAGTCTGTTGTGTTGCTCTTATTTCATATCTGCTTTCTTATCTGGGGAAGCTTTTCCCTCCACCTCATCAGCCGTCCAGACTGTCTTCAACCATCTGTGTCCGTACATCATGGTGTTGCTACCCTCCACCTGCTCTACAGGTATCATTTCGACCACTAGGTTGTGCCAAGTTACTGAAGCTTGGACTCATGGCACGCGACTGGCTGGTGCTTTCCACTGTTTCTGTGAAGCGATCAGCCACTCGAGGACAGACTGATGTGAAGCCATCTTTCCGTGAACAACGAAATTGTTATATTCTTAACCTTAGTTTTACTTTCCCTTTTTGCATAACTTTTCTTCCGTCATGAGTCAGGTTTTCGCACTTGTAAGTTGCTTGAATTAAGATCTTCATCTATTTCTTTCATATTATTCTTTGTATCTGAGACGACCAGGATAGAGGCATCCTGATTTGGCCCACATCATGTAATTTACTAAGAATTTACATAAATCATTTCACATGATTTGATATCACTGTATTCTTTTGTTAACATTTAACTTGTATAGCTGAGTACTTTGTTGTTGACCATTGTGTCTGGCCAAGTTTACTCATATGCCAAAACATTTCCAAAGTTCTTCTACGTAACATAACTTCAATCATGCTGCATGTGTCATAATTATGTTCTTTCTTCCTTTCCTGTCGATCTCTCGCGGTACATACAGTCTGTATCGTGCCAAGAGACTCCTACCACTATCATGCTGGAATATCCTTCCTTTATCTATAGTCTGAGGTAAGTCTTGAGGACCAGGAACCAGACATAGCTGAGTTGTACTTACCTTGGACTCTCCCACGATCAACTGAACTATATCCTGACACATGTTGTTACCCACACAAAGGCTAACCATCCGTGTATACTTCACGATATAGCTCAAATCTACCTGTGATTCATCGTATATTTGAATATTGCATTATTTTTTCCTGTTGAAATTTGTGTCCTTATTCCAAGCCGCACATATTTCCCGCGCCACACATGCAAGCTCACGGAAACCCTTTAAAATTCGTACTCACATAAATTATGTGGAAATATTTTTGCATATTCGTGCTCCCGCATGACTGTTGGTCCGAGATCACTGGAGAACGACCTACATTAAATCCTACGATAAACATGACAGTTTTCTATATTGAACAACAGTTTACGACCCAACTGGAAGTTCAGGTCACATGATTTGTTCAGGCTACGTTAGATATCTGGGACTTGATCTTCATACGATATTAGCTTTATCAAAAGGTAGGCAGTATCTCATCTGGGTGTCCTGTGTTCGTAAAGTTAGCCAGTTTAAAAGATGATAAGAAAAAAGGATATATATATATATATATATATATCATACAAAGCTCCATCAGCCAGGATCGAACCTGGGACCCCTTGTGCAAGAGGCAGGCTTGCTAACCGTTAGGCTAAGGGACTGTATAATAGGAAACAACTATTCGAAATACTAAGTACTCGAATACCCTTCGTCTCACAATGGTGAGCAACGGGGTCTATCGGTTGTTTCCGAACAGAACACATAGCCAGCTGCGAGCGTTTTGCCGAACCTGACTGTACAACGAGGAGTTATATGAATACGAATAAAGTGTATATGAACGCGCACCTTCATAGAACATACAAAGCTCCATCAGCCAGGATCGAACCTGATGGAGCTTTGTATGTTCTATGAAGGTGCGCGTTCATATACACTTTATTCGTATTCATATAACTCCGCGTTGTACAGTCAGGTTCGGCAAAACGCTCGCAGCTGGCTATGTGTTCTGTTCGGAAACAACCGATAGACCCCGTTGCTCACCATAGTGAGACGAAGGGTATTCGAGTACTTAGTATTTCGAATAGTTGTTTCCTATTATACAGTCCCTCAGCCTAGCGGTTAGCATGCCTGCCTCTTGCACAAGGGGTCTCAGGTTCGATCCTGGCTGATGGAGCTTTGTATGATCTATGAAGGTGCGCGTTCATATACATGTAAGGCATGTGTACGTGTAGGAAGAGAGGAAAGTGATTGGTTCTCAGTGAATGTAGGTTTGCGGCAGGGGTGTGTGATGTCTCCATGGTTGTTTAATTTGTTTATGGATGGGGTTGTTAGGGAGGTAAATGCAAGAGTTTTGGAAAGAGGGGCAAGTATGAAGTCTGTTGGGGATGAGAGAGCTTGGGAAGTGAGTCAGTTGTTGTTCGCTGATGATACAGCGCTGGTGGCTGATTCATGTGAGAAACTGCAGAAGCTGGTGACTGAGTTTGGTAAAGTGTGTGGAAGAAGAAAGTTAAGAGTAAATGTGAATAAGAGCAAGGTTATTAGGTACAGTAGGGTTGAGGGTCAAGTCAATTGGGAGGTGAGTTTGAATGGAGAAAAACTGGAGGAAGTGAAGTGTTTTAGATATCTGGGAGTGGATCTGGCAGCGGATGGAACCATGGAAGCGGAAGTGGATCATAAGGTGGGGGAGGGGGCGAAAATTCTGGGGGCCTCGAAGAATGTGTGGAAGTCGAGAACATTATCTCGGAAAGCAAAAATAGGTATGTTTGAAGGAATAGTGGTTCCAACAATGTTGTATGGTTGCGAGGCGTGGGCTATGGATAGAGTTGTGCGCAGGAGGATGGATGTGCTGGAAATGAGATGTTTGAGGACAATGCGTGGTGTGAGGTGGTTTGATCGAGTGAGTAACGTAAGGGTAAGAGAGATGTGTGGAAATAAAAAGAGCGTGGTTGAGAGAGCAGAAGAGGGTGTTTTGAAGTGGTTTGGGCACATGGAGAGAATGAGTGAGGAAAGATTGACCAAGAGGATATATGTGTCGGAGGTGTAGGGAACGAGGAGAAGAGGGAGACCAAATTGGAGGTGGAAAGATGGAGTGAAAAAGATTTTGTGTGATCGGGGCCTGAACATGCAGGAGGGTGAAAGGAGGGCAAGGAATAGAGTGAATTGGAGCGATGTGGTATACCGGGGTTGACGTGCTGTCAGTGGATTGAATCAAGGCATGTGAAGCGTCTAGGGTAAACCATGGAAAGCTGTGTAGGTATGTATATTTGCGTGTGTGGACGTATGTATATACATGTGTATGGGGGGGTTGGGCCATTTCTTTCGTCTGTTTCCTTGCGCTACCTCGCAAACGCGGGAGACAGCGACAAAGTATAATAAAAAAAATAATAATATATATATATATATATATATATATATATATATATATATATATATATATATATATATATATATAGCACATATAGCGATGTGGTACGTCAGACATAAATTATGCCCGGATGTTAAGGATAGTGTGCTGAAATATCATAATGATACACCCATTCGTTTGGCAGAAATTTGTGAAAACCAGCATTTGTCCCCCGCTGAAACGTAGAGTAGCATGGGGAAATAGAGTGGAAGAGAAACAGTGGAAGAATGTGTGTAATGGTATATGCGAGAGAGGCAAGTAAGGACAGAGTTAAGTGGAGACTTTTGCTGAGGCCACGCCCTTGATGGGAGCTCCTGATGGGAATAGATATCACAGTTATGGACAAATAGATAGAAATATAGATAGATAGATAATAGATAGATAGTCGAGTTTCTCTGTGTACTGCAGCTACAGCACATATTTACAGCCATTTTTGAAATGAGATATCCATTTTAGCTGCCAGGTCATGGCGTTGGGGATAACTAAAAGTTGTCAGTGCCTGCCTGGCTCTCAATGACCAGAAACCCGAGGACGTCTAACACAACAGGGACAAGTGATCCTGCCGAGCCACTTGAGACAACGGGATAAGGTACGTCGGAAAGTGGAGCGAGGCACTCTTCTGGACTCACTAGGACCATGGCAGCAGTCAACTCTGGAGGCTTCTCCGGAAATTTCAGGGTCGAGGCGGGAGACAGTGGTAGTGGTGGTAGATGTGCCAGGGGACGGGGTGGTGGAAATATTACCTGGGGACGGGAGTATTGGGATTTCCAAGCGACTGGGTGGTGGGAGTAGAGCCAGGCGACGGGGTGGTGGGAGTATAGCCAATAGACTGGGTGGTGGGAGTATAGCCAAGATACGGGGTGGTAGGATGATAACAAGGGGAGTGGGTGGTGGGAGAAGTTCCAGGGGAAGAGGTGGTGGAAGCTGGCGAGAACGGAGTAGTGGGAGTAGAAACAGGGGGCGGGGTATAGTGAGAATTTCCATGGAACGGGGTAGAGGAAGAAGTTCCTGGGAACGGGTTGGTGTAGGAAGTTCCCGGGGACGGGGTGGTGGGATTACTTCTTCTGGAGTGGGTTGTGGGAGTACTTCCTCTGTAGGGGATGGTGGAAGAACTTGCTCTGGAGTGGGCGGTGAGAGATGGTCCACGGTAGGTGCTGGTGGGAGTGGTATCTCGTAAGGTTGTGGTTGGAATGATACCATGTCAGGGAGTGGTGGAATTGGTACCCTGAGAGGGTCTGGTGTGAGTGGTATCACCTGATGGGGTGGTTGGGGGAATTCCTCTAGAGTCTCCAAGGGCACCATTGGAGTCTCTTCTGGAACCTCCATGGTCGTGTGTTGTTCTATTTCATAACCCTGGGTACATGTGGAATGGTCACCTCCCTGTTGGTGTTGTGATCGTGGTCGTCGTCTTCGTCGTCGTCTTCTTCGGGGAACTCTTTGGGGCGTAGGTTCCAACATTTCCCAACCCCCTGGTCTTTCTATATGACCCTGGAACATATGAGGGGATTGTGGGAATACTACCATGTCAGGGTGTGGTTGGAATGGTACCATGTTAGGGTGTGGTGGCAATTGTACCATCTGTGACTGTGATTGGTATCCTACCATATCAGGGTGTGGCTGGAATGGTCCCATGAGAGGTTGTGGTTGGTATGGTATCATATCAGGGTGTGGTGGGAATTGGGTATATGTGGAATGGTCCACTCTCTGCTGGTATTGTTCTCCTATTTCATAACCCTGGGTATATGTGGAATGGTCCACTCTCTGCTGGTATTGTTCTCCTGTTTCATAACCCTGGGTATATGTGGAATGGTCCACTCTCTGCTGGTATTGTTCTCCTATTTCATAACCCTGGGTATATGTGGAATGGTCCACTCTCTGCTGGTATTGTTCTCCTATTTCATAATCCGGGGTATATGTGGAATGGTCCACTCTCTGCTGGTATTGTTTTCCTATTTCATAACCCTGGGTATATGTGGAATAATCCACTCTCTGCTGGTATTGTTCTCCTATTTCCTAACCCTGGATATATGTGGAATAGTCCACTCTCTGCTGGTGGTGTGATCGTGTTCGTCGTGGTGGTCGTCGTCTTCTTCGGGGATCTCTTTGGGGCTTTGGTTCCAACATTTCCCAAAACCTTGGCCTTTCTATATGACCGATTGTGTCTGTCATTATCATCGCTAATCTCCAACTCTTAACCTGAACAAGATGAAAACCAGTCATTACAAAGTATATCCTGGATACTTCCGGAAATATGGTGAACTTCAAATCTCAGATAGTAGTGAAGTTATATGTTTCAAAAAAAAATCACGAAAGATAGACTGAGACTTTCTTAGGTCAATGAAGTTTGGCATTGGATCTTTGGCGACACTAGGAGAACGAGAGCAAATATAGGAAATAACTTCTTCTGTATGTAATATGTGTATGATAACCCACACTGGGAATATATGAATATGTATTTGTTATATGTACACTACTGGCAATGTAAAACAAGAACTGCATTGGAGTTATATATATAACGTGACTATACTCCAGTTACTAGTGAAGATATAATCAGAAAGTTATTTGAATCCAGTATCAAGGATATAGAAATGCTGTTACATTACTTTCAGTAGTAGTGAAGATACAGTTGAACGGTCACTGTTGTCCAGTTGTTAGTGAAAATATATTAAGAAAGTTATTTTAATCCAGTCTTATGGGTATAGTAATGCATTTATTGTAATTTCAATGGTAGTGAAGATACAGTATGACAGTCACTGTTGTCCAGTTGTTTATGAAGATAAAGTAACTTTAATGGAATTTTAAGGATATAGTTGTGAAGTTCGTGTAATCTCAGTGGTAGTGAAGATAAAGGGTATCGTCACTGTAGTACAGATTTTCGTGAAGATTCATTAAGGAAGTTATTCTAATCCAGTCTTTTGGATATAGTAATGCATTTACTGAAATTTCAGTGGTAGTGAAGATACAGTATGATGCTCACTGTTTTCCAGTTATTTGTGAAGATACCGTAACTTACTTTAATCCAGTTTTAAGGATATAGTTGTGAAGTTAC
>NC_092292.1:2935536-2950536 GCF_036320965.1 Panulirus ornatus | reverse complement strand
AGCGCTGCTCACCTCAACCCTGTGTCTATGTCCTGCCTGCTCGAGATGTTTTTTTTCCCCACCCAGGGAAAAACAGAGGAACATTCAGACGCGACCGACCTAGTATTACAAGTCTTACCATTCCACTTGTGGAGGAACTTTTTATAGAGCGACCGTCGCCGAGATGCTGTTTAGAAGACATAGATGTACAACAGGCAGTCAGAGACATACACCTACATAAAGACACAGCCATGACAGACAGACCTACATCCATGTTGAAGAGACCATGAACGATGAATCATTGTATTTCATGTTAGATTAACTGAATCTTTTCCCTGCAGTAAAGCCGATCCTACTTAGTCTTGGGGGGTTTGCCATACTATACTTGATGGACCATGTTATAAACAGTGCCGTTAACATCACGGAGGAAGGAGCCACGGGGGATAAACGGTTGGCACTGGTAGCCCCTGTGTGGCAGGTCGAGGCAGGATTGGTAGGGTATTAATAACTATGGAAGGAGCAGAGCTGTCGCAGTTATCGCTGGGTCCTGGCCTATCTCCCCAGCGAGGACGGCAGTTCTCTCCCCAGGGAGATGGGAAAAACCATCTCCCTAACGATGCCGTAGATCAGAGTAAACGCCACGGCTCTCATGTAACTCAAAGAATTACCGGAGGAGGAAAAAACAAATTTGAACCAGAGCAAGTATCTGTGTTCCTGTATCATGACAGCGAAAGTATTGGTCTGAGAAAGAATGATTTTGGTTTAAGTCACCGTTGAGCACACTGTGATACGAGAAATGAAATGGTTTTTATTCAGAGAGATACGGAGCAGCAGCAGCAATATGTCAGTAATAATGCTCTCCAGCCACAATGTCCCAAGTAAGCTAACTTATCCCACAAACTGCTCACGACCCAGACCAGGGAAATGACTTCAAAGCAAGCTAACTCTCCGGTCATAAGTTTACCGTAATGGTTGGACTCCCTAAATTCACTATGGATCGTAAGGTAATGCCCACCACTCGGGTTCCATCACCCGACAGGTTGGCTTGGCATACATTGATACTCCCATCTGTTACAACGGGACAAAATTAACATAGTATCACCACTTCAGCACCAACACTATGTCAGACCAGCCATCCAGACAACTCTATTGGTATCATGCCCATGTAAAGCTGACATATGTCTGTCTATTAGTGGATTTTCATGTCATCTGTCTGTTTTTTCTCTCTCATGTATATATATATATATATATATATATATATAGGAAAGGATCACAATTTTGCGCCTGATCAAGTATATTCCTATGAGTCTACGGGGAAAATAAAATACGATACGTAGAATTATTATTAAAAGGGAGAACTAAAAGATTCTTAGTGTCAATAGGAGGTTTGGGCTCAACTCTATAATATGATTTCCCAATGACACCAAGAATCTTTTAGTTCTCCCTTTTGAAAATAATTTTACTTTACTTCCCATGTTGCTTAATTCCTTCAACGTAAATGTTGCCATCAGCAACAATGATACTATAAAGAATTTCTTAATCAGGAATTCACCAGAAAATTCTCCTGGGTGCATCTATAAAGTGCCATGTAGAAATTGTGATAAGTTTTATGTTGGGCAGACAGGTAAGGATCTTTCTGTTAGACTTAAGCAACATAAATATAGTGTAAGAACGGGACAAGAATCAAATGCCTTGTTTACTCACGTTAAAAACTATGATCATTGTATTGACTGGAGTAACGCCATCTCAGTTATTAACTAACTCTATTACCACGAGAAACATCATTGAATCTTCTATAATTAAATACACAGGGGAGGGAGCGAATGGCTGGAAATCCTCCCCTCTCGTTTTTTTTCTTTTCAATTTTCCAAAAGAAGGAACAGAGAAGGGGGCCAGGTGAGGATATTCCCTCAAAGGCCCAGTCCTCTGTTCTTAACGCTACCTGGCTAACGCGGGAAATGGTGAATAGTATGAAAGAAAAGAATATATATATATATATATATATATATATATATATATATATATATATATATATATATATATATATATTTTTTCTTTTCGTTATGCTTTGTCGCTGTCTCCCGCGTTTGCAAGGTAGCGCAAGGAAACAGACGAAAGAAATGGCCCAACCCACCCCCATACACATGTATATACATACACGTCCACACACGCAAATATACATACCTACACAGCTTTCCATGGTTTACCCCAGACGCTTCACATGCCCTGATTCAATCCACTGACAGCACGTCAACCCCGGTATACCACATCGATCCAATTCACTCTATTCCTTGCCCTCCTTTCACCCTCCTGCATGTACAGGCCCCGATCACACAAAATCTTTTTCACTCTATCTTTCCACCTCCAATTTGGTCTCCTACTTCTCGTTCACTCCACCTCCGACACATATATCCTCTTGGTCAATCTTTCCTCACTCATTCTCTCCATGTGCCCAAACCATTTCAAAACACCCTCTTCTGCTCTCTCAACCACGCTCTTTTTATTTCCACACATCTCTCTTACCCTTACGTTACTTACTCAATCAAACCACCTCACATCACACATTGTCCTCAAACATCTCATTTCCAGCACATCCATCCTCCTGCGCACAACTCTATCCATAGCCCACGCCTCGCAACCATACAAAATTGTTGGAACCACTATTCCTTCAAACATACCCATTTTTGCTTTCCGAGATAATGTTCTCGACTTCCACACATTCTTCAAGGCCTCCAGGATTTTCGCCCCCTTCCCCACCCTATGATCCACTTCTGCTTCCATGGTTCCATCCGCTGCCAGATCCACTCCCATATATGTATATATATATACATACATATATATATATATATATATATATATATATATATATATATATATATATATATATATATATATATATATATATATATATATATATATATACATATATATATATATATATATATATATATATATATATATATATATATATATATATATATATACATATACATATATATATATATATATATATATATATATATATATATATATATATATATATATATATATGTATATATATATATATATATATATATATATATATATATATATATATATATATATATATATATATATATATGAATATATATATATACGCTTACATGTGCACTCCTAGGAAGGTGAGTGAGGGGAGCCTCCCTCACTCCCTTCCACCCTTCTCTGCCCTCCTCTTTACACACACACACACATACACACACGCCACCACCACCACCACCACCATACCACTAAGTTGACTTAGTGGTACTAGTGGAAACGTTTTTACAATGTTACTCTACCTTCTTTTTCAGCTAGACAATGGCTATAGTATGATAATACCCAAACATTTGAGAGCGAAAAAGTGAATCGTTATCTTACTGCAAGCGAGACCGAGGCTGCGAGAAGGAAGTAGGCAACGGTGGGCGAGGCTTTGTTTTCTGTTGATGGTAGACTAAGTTGACTTTCTGGTACAATTAAGTAACAACTTAGTTTTGTTCATGTACTGCTTTTAGCTACAGATTTACTTTGATATGGTTATTAACGAACGTGTGCATAATAAGATAGAAATTCATATTAAGTGGCATAGGAGAAGACGATTTGTGATGCGTGGGTAAGTCTATATATATATATATAGGGGTTAGTGAGAGGACAAGAGCAAGGGAAGGAGTAGCAATACTCCTGAAACAGGAGTTGTGGGAGTATGTGATAGAATGTAAGAAAGTAAATTCTCGATTAATATGGGTAAAATTGAAAGTTGATGGAGAGAGGTGGGTGATTATTGGTGCATATGCACCTGGGCATGAGAAGAAAGATCATGAGAGGCAAGTGTTTTGGGAGCAGCTAAATGAGTGTGTTAGCGGTTTTGATGCACGAGACCGGGTTATAGTGATGGGTGATTTGAATGCAAAGGTGAGTAATGTGGCAGTTGAGGGAATAATTGGTATGCATGGGGTGTTCAGTGTTGTAAATGGAAATGGTGAAGAGCTTGTAGATTTATGTGCTGAAAAAGGACTGATGATTGGGAATACCTGGTTTAAAAAGCGAGATATACATAAGTATACTTATGTAAGTAGGAGAGATGGCCAGAGAGCGTTATTGGATTACGTGTTAATTGACAGGCGTGCGAAAGAGAGACTTTTGGATGTTAATGTGCTGAGAGGTGCAACTGGAGGGATGTCTGATCATTATCTTGTGGAGGCTAAGGTGAAGATTAGTATGGGTTTTCAGAAAAGAGGAGTGAATGTTGGGGTGAAGAAGGTGGTGAGAGTAAGTGAGCTTGGGAAGGAGACCTGTGTGGGGAAGTACCAGGAGAGACTGTGTACAGAATGGAAAAAGGTGAGAACAATGGAAGTAAGGGGAGTGGGGGAGGAATGGGATGTATTTAGGGAATCAGTGATGGATTGCGCAAAAGATGCTTGTGGCATGAGAAGAGTGGGAGGTGGGCTGTTTAGAAAGGGTAGTGAGTGGTGGGATGAAGAAGTAAGAGTATTAGTGAAAGAGAAGAGAGAGGCATTTGGACGATTTTTGCAGGGAAAAAATGCAATTGAGTGGGAGAAGTATAAAAGAAAGAGACAGGAGGTCAAGAGAAAGGTGCAAGAGGTGAAAAAAAGGGCAAATGAGAGTTGGGGTGAGAGACTATCAGTAAATTTTAGGGAAAATAAAAAGATGTTCTGGAAGGAGGTAAATAGGGTGCGTAAGACAAGGGAGCAAATGGGAACTTCAGTGAAGGGCGTAAATGGGGGGGTGATAACAAGTAGCGGTGATGTGAGAAGGAGATGGAATGAGTATTTTGAAGGTTTGTTGAATGTGTCTGATGACAGAGTGGCAGATATAGGGTGTTTTGGTCGAGGTGGTGTGCAAAGTGAGAGGGTTAGGGAAAATGATTTGGTAAACAGAGAAGAGGTAGTAAAAGCTTTGCGGAAGATGAAAGCCGGCAAGGCAGCAGGTTTGGATGGTATTGCAGTGGAATTTATTAAGAAAGGGGGTGACTGTATTGTTGACTGGTTGGTAAGGTTATTTAATGTATGTATGACTCATGGTGAGGTGCCTGAGGATTGGCGGAATGCGTGCATAGTGGCAAAGGGGATAAGAGTGAGTGCTCAAATTACAGAGGTATAAGTTTGTTGAGTATTCCTGGTAAATTATATGGGAGGGTATTGATTGAGAGGGTGAAGGCATGTACAGAGCATCAGATTGGGGAAGAGCAGTGCGGTTTCAGAAGTGGTAGAGGATGTGTGGATCAGGGGTTTGCTTTGAAGAATGTATGTGAGAAATACTTAGAAAAGCAAATGGATTTGTATGTAGCATTTATGGATCTGGAGAAGGCATATGATAGAGTTGATAGAGATGCTCTGTGGAAGGTATTAAGAATATATGGTGTGGGAGGCAAGTTGTTAGAAGCAGTGAAAAGTTTTTATCGAGGATGTAAGGCATGTGTACGTGTAGGAAGAGAGGAAAGTGATTGGTTCTCAGTGAATGTAGGTTTGCGGCAGGGGTGTGTGATGTCTCCATGGTTGTTTAATTTGTTTATGGATGGGGTTGTAAGGGAGGTAAATGCAAGAGTCCTGGAAAGAGGGGCAAGTATGAAGTCTGTTGGGGATGAGAGAGCTTGGGAAGTGAGTCAGTTGTTGTTCGCTGATGATACAGCGCTGGTGGCTGATTCATGTGAGAAACTGCAGAAGCTGGTGACTGAGTTTGGTAAAGTGTGCGGAAGAAGAAAGTTGAGAGTAAATGTGAATAAGAGCAAGGTTATTAGGTACAGTAGGGGTGAGGGTCAAGTCAATTGGGAGGTGAGTTTGAATGGAGAAAAACTGGAGGAAGTGAAGTGTTTTAGATATCTGGGAGTGGATCTGTCAGCGGATGGAACCATGGAAGCGGAAGTGGATCATAGGGTGGGGGAGGGGACGAAAATTTTGGGAGCCTTGAAAAATGTGTGGAAGTCGAGAACACTATCTCGGAAAGCAAAAATGGGTATGTTTGAGGGAATAGTGGTTCCAACAATGTTGTATGGTTGCGAGGCGTGGGCTATGGATAGAGATGTGCGCAGGAGGATGGATGTGCTGGAAATGAGATGTTTGAGGACAATGCGTGGTGTGAGGTTGTTTGATCGAGTAAGTAACGTAAGGGTAAGAGAGATGTGTGGAAATAAAAAGAGCGTGGTTGAGAGAGCAGAAGAGGGTGTTTTGAAATGGTTTGGGCACATGGAGAGAATGAGTGAGGAGAGATTGACCAAGAGGATATATGTGTCGGAGGTGGAGGGAACGAGGAGAAGAGGGAGACCAAATTGGAGGTGGAAAGATGGAGTGAAAAAGATTTTGTGTGATCGGGGCCTGAACATGCAGGAGGGTGAAAGGAGGGCAAGAAATAGAGTGAATTGGAGTCATGTGGTATACAGGGGTTGACGTGCTGTCAGTGGATTGAAGCAAGGCATGTGAAGCGTCTGGGGTAAACCATGGAAAGCTGTGTAGGTATGTATATTTGCGTGTGTGGACGTGTGTATGTACATGTGTATGGGGGGGGGGGGTTGGGCCATTTCTTTCGTCTGTTTCCTTGCGCTACCTCGCAAACGCGGGAGACAGCGACAAAGTATAAAAAAAAAAAAAAAAAAAAAAATATATATATATATATATATATATATATATATATATATATATATATATATATATATATATATATGTATATATATATATATGTATATACATGTGTATGGGGGTGGGTTGGGCCATTTCTTTCGTCTTGTTCCTTGCGCTACCTCGCAAACGCGGGAGACAGCGACAAAGCAAAATAAATATATATAAATATATATATATATATATATATATATATATATATATATATATATATATATATATATATATATATATATATATATATATATATATATACATATATATATATATATATATATATATATATATATATATATATATATATATATATATATATATATATATATATATTTTTTAAACTATTCGCCATTTCCCGCGTTAGCGAGGTAGCGTTAAGAACAGAGGACTGGGCCTTTTTCGGAATATCCTCACCTGGCCCCCTCTGTTCCTTCTTTTGGAAAATAAAAAAAAAACGAGAGGGGAGGATTTCCAGCCCCCCGCTCCCTCCCCTTTTAGTCGCCTTCTACGACACGCAGGGAATACGTGGGAAGTATTCTTATTCCCCTATCCCCATATATATATATATATATATATATATGGAATGGGATGTATTTAGGGAATCAGTGATGGATTGCGCAAAAGATGCTTGTGGCATGAGAAGAGTGGGAGGTGGGCTGTTTAGAAAGGGTAGTGAGTGGTGGGATGAAGAAGTAAGAGTATTAGTGAAAGAGAAGAGAGAGGCATTTGGACGATTTTTGCAGGGAAAAAATGCAATTGAGTGGGAGAAGTATAAAAGAAAGAGACAGGAGGTCAAGAGAAAGGTGCAAGAGGTGAAAGAAAGGGCAAATGAGAGTTGGGGTGAGAGACTATCAGTAAATTTTAGGGAGAATAAAAAGATGTTCTGGAAGGAGGTAAATAGGGTGCGTAAGACAAGGGAGCAAATGGGAACTTCAGTGAAGGGCGTAAATGGGGAGGTGATAACAAGTAGCGGTGATGTGAGAAGGAGATGGAATGAGTATTTTGAAGGTTTGTTGAATGTGTCTGATGACAGAGTGGCAGATATAGGGTGTTTTGGTCGAGGTGGTGTGCAAAGTGAGAGGGTTAGGGAAAATGATTTGGTAAACAGAGAAGAGGTAGTAAAAGCTTTGCGGAAGATGAAAGCCGGCAAGGCAGCAGGTTTGGATGGTATTGCAGTGGAATTTATTAAAAAAGGGGGTGACTGTATTGTTGACTGGTTGGTAAGGTTATTTAATGTATGTATGACTCATGGTGAGGTGCCTGAGGATTGGCGGAATGCGTGCATAGTGCCATTGTACAAAGGCAAAGGGGATAAGAGTGAGTGCTCAAATTACAGAGGTATAAGTTTGTTGAGTATTCCTGGTAAATTATATGGGAGGGTATTGATTGAGAGGGTGAAGGCATGTACAGAGCATCAGATTGGGGAAGAGCAGTGCGGTTTCAGAAGTGGTAGAGGATGTGTGGATCAGGTGTTTGCTTTGAAGAATGTATGTGAGAAATACTTAGAAAAGCAAATGGATTTGTATGTAGCATTTATGGATCTGGAGAAGGCATATGATAGAGTTGATAGAGATGCTCTGTGGAAGGTATTAAGAATATATGGTGTGGGAGGCAAGTTGTTAGAAGCAGTGAAAAGTTTTTATCGAGGATGTAAGGCATGTGTACGTGTAGGAAGAGAGGAAAGTGATTGGTTCTCAGTGAATGTAGGTTTGCGGCAGGGGTGTGTGATGTCTCCATGGTTGTTTAATTTGTTTATGGATGGGGTTGTTAGGGAGGTAAATGCAAGAGTCCTGGAAAGAGGGGCAAGTATGAAGTCTGTTGGGGATGAGAGAGCTTGGGAAGTGAGTCAGTTGTTGTTCGCTGATGATACAGCGCTGGTGGCTGATTCATGTGAGAAACTGCAGAAGCTGGTGACTGAGTTTGGTAAAGTGTGTGGAAGAAGAAAGTTAAGAGTAAATGTGAATAAGAGCAAGGTTATTAGGTACAGTAGGGGTGAGGGTCAAGTCAATTGGGAGGTGAGTTTGAATGGAGAAAAACTGGAGGAAGTGAAGTGTTTTAGATATCTGGGAGTGGATCTGTCAGCGGATGGAACCATGGAAGCGGAAGTGGATCATAGGGTGGGGGAGGGGGCGAAAATTTTGGGAGCCTTGAAAAATGTGTGGAAGTCGAGAACATTATCTCGGAAAGCAAAAATGGGTATGTTTGAAGGAATAGTGGTACCAACAATGTTGTATGGTTGCGAGGCGTGGGCTATGGATAGAGATGTGCGCAGGAGGATGGATGTGCTGGAAATGAGATGTTTGAGGAAAATGTGTGGTGTGAGGTGGTTTGATCGAGTAAGTAACGTAAGGGTAAGAGAGATGTGTGGAAATAAAAAGAGCGTGGTTGAGAGAGCAGAAGAGGGTGTTTTGAAATGGTTTGGGCACATGGAGAGAATGAGTGAGGAAAGATTGACCAAGAGGATATATGTGTCGGAGGTGGAGGGAACGAGGAGAAGAGGGAGACCAAATTGGAGGTGGAAAGATGGAGTGAAAAAGATTTTGTGTGATCGGGGCCTGAACATGCAGGAGGGTGAAAGGAGGGCAAGGAATAGAGTGAATTGGAGCGATGTGGTATACGGGGGTTGACGTGCTGTCAGTGGATTGAATCAAGGCATGTGAAGCGTCTGGGGTAAACCATGGAAAGCTGTGTAGGTATGTATATTTGCGTGTGTGGACGTGTGTATGTACATGTGTATGGGGGGGGGTTGGGCCATTTCTTCCGTCTGTTTCCTTGCGCTACCTCGCAAACGCGGGAGACAGCGACAAAGTATAAAAAAAAAAAAAAAAAAAAATATATATATATATATATATATATATATATATATATATATATATATATATATATATTGTTGGTGCAAATATTTGAATGTGTTGGAAATGATCGTGTTTAGGGGAGTAGCAGGTAGAATGTGAATGTGAACGTTTGTGGTGGATTTATCACATGTGTGAAAGAAATAAAAGTGTGTGAGCTTGTAAAAATGCCCTGCGTGCCGATATGTTAAAATGGGATGAATGAATAATGGCACAGAGTGAAAAAAAAGAAACCAGGGGAGTGGCAGCGGAGTGGTAGGTGTTTAGAAATGTAGTGCTTAAATGTGTAGGTGAACTGTGATATTTGCAGAAGGTAAGATATGGACGTATGGGAAGGAGCTGGAGCAACTGGGAGGATTACAAGAGAAAACGGCGGAGGTAAAGCGAATGACACAAGTGCGGAAGAAGACGGCAAATGAGAAGTTGGGATAAAAGAGTTTTGATGAAGTTCAGAGAGAAAAACTGAACTTCTTTGGTAGGTAGAAACGAGTGTTAGAAGAAGACAGATGGGGATGGTAGTGAGGAGAACGGACGAGGAAGTGGCATAAGGAAAAGTGACAAAGTGGCGGGATATGTATGTTCAACACTACTGAATAAGTTAGATGCGAGAGAAGCAGCAGATGTGTTCCAGATGAAACAACATGTGGAGTGGCAGAGTCATGTGGAATGCTATTATAAAATGTGAGATAATGCAAAACATGCACAAAGATGAAGAGCTGTATAGTGACAGGAATGGATGAGACTGTGGAAAAGTTGTTTCGGTTGCTGTACTGATCAACGTCTTGTATGGTCAAGGGATGTGCCTTGGGACAGGCAGAAAGTAAGTGTTGTGCCTTTGTATAATTGAAGGAGGATAGCAGTGGATGTTTGAATTACAAGGTTTATTTTTTGTCTTTTTTATGTCTGCTTCGGATATGCCAGACAATAAAAGAACTACTGATAACCGAACAAGGTAGGGTGAACAATGAAATCAAATGGCCCCGATAGCCTAGTCTCAGCTCCTTCAGGGAGATCAAACGACAATTGATGTTTATCATGATGATATTGTTTAACAAACCACTGACCGAAATAAAGTACATAAAGACTAAGAACTGGTGAAGGTCACTCATTTGTATGAGAAAGGATATAAGAAATGTATCTTGAATTACTGCCTCACGACAGTTCTTGGTAAATCTATGGAAGAAATAAAAGAAAATATTGACATATCTAGATCACAAATTTATTTCAGACTTTCATTTTGGCTTTCGCAATAAAGGTTTAGTTGAACAAATTCACAAGAATTTCTTAATATTATAAATGGAGACTGGGACGCAAAAGTACCGTGTGATGTGGTGTGTCTAGACTTTCAAAAGAATTCGATGAAGCATCTCACAAGAGACTGCTATGTAAATTGATATCACATGGAACGGGGTAAAACTATGTGCACAGAACAGTGACTGGCTCACCAACGGAGAGCAACGTGTAGGTTTTGGGTAGTGAAGCCTCAGACTGGCTGATCGTGATAGTGTTTTTGAATAGGATCTTCAAAAAAGGTCTTCACATCTGAGGATGATGCAATACTAGGAGGCGAAGTTAGACATGGGTATGACTGTGAACGAATTCAAAAAGATCTTAGAAGAATATAAAGAGAGACACTTTGGAGATAAGAAAACTTAACATTACTGTCAAAGATTTAACTAGATTCATTGAAGAAAAAGGCTCTTAGAGTTGTTGTTAGCGAGAACCTGAAGTATAGAGAACGCTATCTAGCGGCAAGTAAAAAAGAAATTGGTGTTAAGTTTGATTGCGGGGTAAATCAGCAACAGAACACCAGAAACAATCTTGACTCATTCTAGCGACAGGTTCTGGTCCCCAGACTACGAGAAATATCAAAAACTGAGACAAGCTTAAAGACGAGCGAGAAACGTGATTCCATCTCTGAGAATCCTGTCATATGGAGAGAGAGAGAGACTAAGAAGATTAGATTTCATCTAACGTAAGACGCGCAGATCCCGAGGTGAAGTGTTGGAAGTTTTCAAAATTTTGCATAAGGTCGACAATGATGTAAATCAAGAGGAGATTATGAAATGCAGGAGGAAACAGTGGCTTGGAAAAAATCACATAATACGTTTAGCTGAAATATGTAAAACGGAATATTGTTTCTTAGCAGATAGATGCATTGAACACCGTCAAACGTTGTCAATAGAAAAGACTACAAACACTTAATAATAAAGTTACACAATATTTCATTATTTGGTTATCTCCTGAATGAACTCAAGAAAAAAGATACATTTGCACGATAATTTCCTTTTCTCATTCCAGACCTTAAGAATATATTGAAGTGCACCTGAGGACGGAATAGTGCGAAATTTTATGGTAAGATTTTCCTGTCGTTCTATTAAGTTAATGTCAGTTGCTGTTGCCAGAGGAAGTAAAGGGTGAGGAAGGAACCGTTGTAGTCTTACATCATCCACGTATAAGTAGATCTAAGTTCAAAACTCATAACATAGATGTAGACCAAAGGGCCTTCTGTTTTCTGTCTGTCCCATGTGCTGCTATGTACAGAGAGAGAGAGAGAGAGAGAGAGAGAGAGAGAGAGAGAGAGAGAGAGAGAGAGAGAGAGAGAGAGAGAGAGAGAGAGAGAGAGAGAGTCTCCACGTTTCGAGATCATGTACCCTTGTTTTTCTCTGGTGTGCAGGGTTGCGCTTGCTACGTGTAGCACCTCGACATTAGGGATTTTAAACATCTGAAACAGAGGAGGGAAAGAAACTAATAATCAATCAAAGTGCTTTTGAATCATCTTTGATATTTCATAAGTTTATTTATGGCCACAACGTTCCTTCATGTGATTTTTTTCGTAATATTCTTGTTGTTGCTAACCTTATGTTGCTAACCTTATGTTGCTAACCTTATGTTGCTAACCTTATGTTGCTAACCTGTTGTTGCTAACCTGTTGTTGCTCACTTTATGATACCCCATGAGGCTCCTGAGCTGTAAAGAAAGACTTTGTAGCTCATTTTTTTCTCCTCTTTTTTGCGTCATAGAAATGTTCTCCAGAACATTGGTTCCCAACCAGGAGTCCGAGACGACCCAAGATCCACCGACCTGGGGATCCACGAACCTGGGGATCCACCGACCTGGGGATCCACGAACCTGGGGATCCACGAACCTGGGGATCCACCGACCTGGGGATCCACGAACCTGGGGATCCACCGACCTGGGGATCCACGAACCTGAGAATCCACGAACCTGGGGATCCACGAACCTGGGGATACACGAACCTAGGAATCCACGAACCTGGGGATCCACCGACCTGGGGATCCACGAACCTGGGGATTCAGGGATCTGGGGATCCACGGATCTGGGGATACACGAACCTGGGGATCCACGGATCTGGGGATACACGAACCTGGGGATCCACGAACCTGGCAATCCATGAACCTAGGGATCCACAGATCTGGGGATCCAAGGATCTGGGAATCCACGGAATGAAGACAAATATGACAAGTTAAGCTGCCAAGGCCACGTTCACCTCGGATGCCTGATTTCATACACGGTTTTAGCAGAGCTTTGGAAAACAGAGAAAAACTCTGGATTAACTTGTATCAAAATTCAGACCTTTGGAATTAAAGTGAATCTGTAACAACTAACAAATATATACTACAGGAATCAAGTAGGTCATCGAGTTTAGTTTGTTGCCAAAAAGACAACTTCTTTTTTCCACATGAAGAAATAAATGGTTGATTTCGTTACATTCATCTAATGGACCAATACTCAGAATACAAGTGCTAGTTACACCTCAAGCAAAGTCCATAACTGACGACCTAAATATTTATAATTGAAGTACAGACAATCAGAAAACTATTGCTTGTTCTATCATAATAAACTCTCTCTCTCTCTCTCTCTCTCTCTCTCTCTCTCTCTCTCTCTCTCTCTCTCTCTCTCTCTCTCTCTCTCTCTCTCTCTCTCTCTCTCTCTGTATGTATTTACTTGTTTTTCAGGGAAGGGGTCGTCCACCTCCCCCTTCAAAGAGGCGGATGTTTGTGAAGTGGTCGAGAGCCGCTGGTCTGGACTCCAGGCAATGGAATATGTGATTCCAGAGGACAGCCAACGGTGGAACTCGGGCTCTCGAAAATATTTCGTTTCACCTTTGAATCTTTTTAACTGTATTATTTGTTCTTCTGCTTTTATTTGAAGCTTAACAAAATTGCTGTAAGATGATTCAAAATATCTCATTTCTTTCCATTATCTTCATATTTCCTTCTGTATATTTTTTTCATTTATATTTGCTTGCTGTTCCACGGTGAAATCATTATTTTTTAACAAAGATGTCATCAAGGATTTTACTGATAAGCTGAAATGGCTGCATTATTACATCACTGAGGGGGAGTTGTAGTTAATAACTCTTTCGTTAATCTAGGTCTTTTCCAGCTGATGTGGCTTTAAAGTGGGATCACAACTGTTGTAGATTAGCAGTAATTTTTCAGTAATGATCATATATATAGTTTTAACCTCCTGGGTGATCCATGTGAGGTACAATGGTTAAAACTTGAACATTGCCTAATCCTTTTCCAGAGCCTTACTATACAAATTACTCCTTCTATACATAGCCTTCCATGAGAACCTATATCGCCTACTATACGTTTCAGCGGCGGACAAACATTGGCTTTCACAAATTTCTGCTAAACGAATGGTTGTATCACTATGATATTTCAGCACGCTATCCTTAACATCCGGGAATAATTTATGGCTGACATACCACATCGCTATATGTGCTATGTGAGGAGTTTACTGAGTGATATTAAGCTTGCGCCAGTCATCATATCGAAGGCGTTATAGACAATTGGACGAGTGTGTGGTACTCGTCTAACCCTCCCTCAACACCTTGAACACCCCCCCAGACCCCACCCCGCCCCCACCCACAACCCACCCCAATATCGCAGTATCTCCCTCCCCATTTCCGTCTTCACCCCCATATTTACACCATCCATTGTCTATATTTGATTTTGTCGTATTTTAATTACGTACATAAATGATAGGTATGACAGTATGTATATACGTATCATACATTAGTAATTGTATGTAATAAAGTTATTGTGTGTGGACGTGAAAACGACCATGAAAGCAACAGGTAATTCCTTTGTTAATAACCTACGTGTCGACAGCGACCAGACGGATGAAGTCAGTTTTGGTTTTGGACAACCAAATGAAATCATTTATGGTTACTTCATATGTGCTTTACGTTTTTAGATAAGAAATATATGCCTTAATACAATATCCACAGTCCCCCATATCCCCTCACCCTCTCTGAGGTATGGCGTACCCCATCCCGAGGTTACAGCTCTAGCGACCACCGAGGCGCGCACGGTCATCACCAATAATGTTGTCCTTCTGCCTCCGTGGATGCAGGACAGAGTTTGTTGTTCGTCTTGTCACGTTGTACAAACGTGAATGCACCCGCGGTAGAACGTACATAAGTTTGACTAAGTGTGTCGACAATATATTCTGGTTCGAACATACATTATTACATTTATATACATATGAAA
>NC_092292.1:2920536-2930536 GCF_036320965.1 Panulirus ornatus | reverse complement strand
AAGATATATATATATATATATATATATATATTTATATATATATATACATATATATATATATATATATATATATATATATATATATATATATATATATATATATATATATATATATATATATATATATATATATATATATATATATATATATATATATATATATATATATATATATATATATATATATATGTGTATATATATATATATATATATATATATATATACATATATATATATATTTTTTTTTTTTTTTTTTTTTTTTTATACTTTGTCGCTGTCTCCGCGTTTTCGAGGTAGCGCAAGGAAACAGACGAAAGAAATGGCCCCCCCCCCATACACATGTATATACATACGTCCACAAACGCAAATATACATACCTACACAGCTTTCCATGTTTTACCCCAGACGCTTCACATGCCTTGATTCAATCCACTGACAGCACGTCAACCCCGGTATACCACATCGCTCCAATTCACTCTATTCCTTGCCCTCCTTTCACCCTCCTGCATGTTCAGGCCCCGATCACACAAAATCTTTTTCACTCCATCTTTCCACCTCCAATTTGGTCTCCCTCTTCTCCTTGCTCCCTCCACCTCCGACACATATATCCTCTTGGTCAATCTTTCCTCACTCATCCTCTCCATGTGCCCAAACCACTTCAAAACACCCTCTTCTGCTCTCTCAACCACGCTCTTTTTATTTCCACACATCTCTCTTACCCTTACGTTACTCACTCGATCAAACCACCTCACACCACACATTGTCCTCAAACATCTCATTTCCAGCACATCCATCCTCCTGCGCACAACTCTATCCATAGCCCACGCCTCGCAACCATACAACATTGTTGGAACCACTATTCCTTCAAACATACCCATTTTTGCTTTCCGAGATAATGTTCTCGACTTCCACACATTCTTCAAGGCCCCCAGAATTTTCGCCCACTCCCCCACCCTATGATCCACTTCCGCTTCCATGCTTCCATCCGCTGCCAGATCCACTCCCAGATATCTAAAACACTTCACTTCCTCCAGTTTTTCTCCATTCAAACTCACCTCCCAATTAACTTGACCCTCAACCCTACTGTACCTAATAACCTTGCTCTTATTCACATTTACTCTTAAATTTCTTCTTTCACACACTTTACCAAACTCAGTCACCAGCTTCTGCAGTTTCTCACATGAATCAGCCACCAGCGCTGTATCATCAGCGAACAACAACTGACTCACTTCCCAAGCTCTCTCATCCCCAACAGACTTCATACTTGCCCCTCTTTCCAAGACTCTTGCATTTACCTCCCTAACAACCCCATCCATAAACAAATTAAACAACCATGGAGACATCACACACCCCTGCCGCAAACCTACATTCACTGAGAACCAATCACTTTCCTCTCTTCCTACACGTACACATGCCTTACATCCTCGATAAAAACTTTTCACTGCTTCTAACAACTTTCCTCCCACACCATATATTCTTAATACCTTCCACAGAGCATCTCTATCAACTCTATCATATGCCTTCTCCAGATCCATAAATGCTACATACAAGTCCATTTGCTTTTCTAAGTATTTCTCACATACATTCTTCAAAGCAAACACCTGATCCACACATCCTCTACCACTTCTGAAACCACACTGCTCTTCCCCAATCTGATGCTCTGTACATGCCTTCACCCTCTCAATCAATACCCTCCCATATAATTTACCAGGAATGCTCAACAAACTTATACCTCTGTAATTTGAGCACTCACTCTTATCCCCTTTGCCTTTGTACAATGGCACTATGCACGCATTCCGCCAATCCTCAGGCACCTCACCATGAGTCATACATACATTAAATAACCTTACCAACCAGTCAACAATACAGTCACCCCCTTTTTTAATAAATTCCACTGCAATACCATCCAAACCTGCTGCCTTGCCGGCTTTCATCTTCCGCAAAGCTTTCACTACCTCTTCTCTGTTTACCAAATCATTTTCCCTAACCCTCTCACTTTGCACACCACCTCGACCAAAACACCCTATATCTGCCACTCTATCATCAAACACATTCAACAAACCTTCAAAATACTCACTCCATCTCCTTCTCACATCACCACTACTTGTTATCACCTCCCCATTTGCGCCCTTCACTGCAGTTCCCATTTGCTCCCTTGTCTTACGCACTTTATTTACCTCCTTCCAGAACATCTTTTTATTCTCCCTAAAATTTAATGATACTCTCTCACCCCAACTCTCATTTGCCCTTTTTTTCACCTCTTGCACCTTTCTCTTGACCTCATGTCTCTTTCTTTTATACATCTCCCACTCAATTGCATTTTTTCCCTGCAAAAATCGTCCAAATGCCTCTCTCTTCTCTTTCACTAATACTCTTACTTCTTCATCCCACCACTCACTACCCTTTCTAATCAACCCACCTCCCACTCTTCTCATGCCACAAGCATCTTTTGCGCAATCCATCACTGATTCCCTAAATACATCCCATTCCTCCCCCACTCCCGTTGCTTCCATTGTTCTCACCTTTTTCCATTCTGTACTTAGTCTCTCCTGGTACTTCCTCACACAGGTCTTCTTCTCAAGCTCACTTACTCTCATCACCCTCTTCACCCCTACATTCACTCTTCTTTTCTGAAAACCCATACAAATCTTCACCTTAGCCTCCACAAGATAATGATCAGACATCCCTCCAGTTGCACCTCTCAGCACATTAACATCCAAAAGTCTCTCTTTCGCACGCCTGTCAATTAACACGTAATCCAATAACGCTCTCTGGCCATCTCTCCTACTTACATAAGTATACTTATGTATATCTCGCTTTTTAAACCAGGTATTCCCAATCATCAGTCCTTTTTCAGCACATAAATCTAAAAGCTCTTCACCATTTCCATTTACAACACTGAACACCCCATGTATACCAATTATTCCCTCAACTGCCACATTACTCACCTTTGCATTCAAATCACCCATCACTATAACCCGGTCTCGTGCATCAAAACCACTAACACACTCATTCAGCTGCTCCCAAAACACTTGCCTCTCTTGATCTTTCTTCTCATGCCCAGGTGCATATGCACCAATAATCACCCACCTCTCTCCATCAACTTTCAGTTTTACCCATATTAATCGAGAATTTACTTTCTTACATTCTATCACATACTCCCACAACTCCTGTTTCAGGAGTATTGCTACTCCTTCCCTTGCTCTTGTCCTCTCACTAACCCCTGACTTTACTCCCCAGACATTCCCAAACCACTCTTCCCCTTTACCCTTGAGCTTCGTTTCACTCAGAGCCAAAACATCCAGGTTCCTTTCCTCAAACATACTACCTATCTCTCCTTTTTTCACATCTTGGTTACATCCACACACATTTAGGCACCCCACTCTGAGTCTTCGAGGAGGATGAGCACTCCCCGCGTGACTCCTTCTTCTGTTTCCCATTTTAGAAAGTTAATACAAGGAGGGGAGGATATCTGGCCCCCCGCTCCCGTCCCCTCTAGTCGCTTTCTACGACACGCGAGGAATACGTGGGAAGTATTCTTTCACCCCTATCCCCAGGGATAATATACATATATATATACATATACACATACACACACAAACACATACATACGCACATATACACACACACACACACATACATATATATACATATGAAAAATGTAAGAAACAATTTAGAAAACTGAAACTTCTAGCTTGAAATGAATGAAAAAAATGAATGTCACATAATGGTTCAACCTCTGGCTATATATATATATATATATATATATATATATATATATATATATATATATATATATATATATATATATATATATATATATATATATATATATATATATATATATATATATACATATATATATATATATATATATATATATATATATATATATATATATATATATATATATATATATATATAATATATATATATATATATATATATATATATATATATATATATATATATATATATATATATATATATATATATATATATATATATATATATATATATATATATATATATATATATATATATATATATATATATATATATATATATATATATATATATATATATATATATATATATATATATATATATATATATATATATATATATATATATATATATATATATATATATATATATATATATATATATATATATATATATATATATATATATATATATATATATATATATATATATATATATATATATATATATATATATATATATATATATATATATATATATATATATATATATATATATATATATATATATATTCTTAAGACATCCCATGAAGCATTCCATTCGACTCTGTTAAACTCTTTATCAAGATCCATAAATGCCCCATACACCTTCTAACCTTTCGCTACATACTTTCCCACAGTCTTTCTTATGATGATAATATACTCTATACTTCCAATAACTTTTGTGAAACCAATTTCTCCTCTCTCAGTCAGTTTCCAGTTATTTCTATCACTCTTGCAAGAACTTTTCATGGTATAATTAACAGACTTTTTCCCATTAATTAGTAGAAACATCCTTTATACCTTTTCCATTGTATAAAAGAACAATTATGCCTTTCATCCAATCCTGAGGCACGATCTTCTAATTTTATGCTGTTACATATCAAGTGCATCGACTATTTCAAAGTTTCTCCTCCATACTCCTGCATTTTAGCAAAAATTCCATGCATTCCACCTGCTCTTCCTCCATTCAATTGTATTTATGCCCTTTTTAATTCCCTTTTTGCTACAGACGACTGGACTTTTATCCTTTTCCTTCTATCACCCATACCCATGCATGTAATAACTGTTGAAACGCCTTTTGCCATATTGGTATGTTCTTCAAAATAGTCTCTCCATCTTCATTTCATTTACTTATTTTGTTTCAGAAACTACCATCCTTACTTCACAAATTTTTATTTCCACTCTTACATCCACGTGTTTCCTTTTCTCACCTCCTTCCAAAGTAATGTCTTATTTTCCCTAAACAATTATCTCTTTCCTTTCCTCTGTTAACTTTCTAATATTCCACTTCATTATTGTATATTCAATAACAACTGGACGGCAGTGACCGTCCGACTGTATCTTCACTACCACTGGGATTACAGTAACTGCACTACTATATCCTTAAAACTGGATTAGAGTAACTTACTGTATCTCCCCTATAAACAACTAAACAACAGTGACCATAATACTGTATCTTCACTACCACTGAAATTTCAGTAAATGCATTACTATAGCAATAAGACTGGATTAGAATAACTTCTTTAATGAATCTTCACGAAAATCTGAACTACATTGACAATACCCTTCATCTTCACTACCACTGAGATTACAGTAACTGCATTACTATATCATTAAATTATCATCAGAATATCTCCCTTACTGTACCTTCACCTACAACTGGAAAAGAGTGACCGCCTCACGGTATCTTCACTACCACTGGGAGTACAGTAACTTCACAACTATATCCTTAAAACTGGATTAAAGTAAGTTACAGTATCTTCACAAATAACTGGAAAACAGTGAGCATCATACTGTATCTTCACTACCACTGAAATTTCAGTAAATGCATTACTATATCCATAAGACTGGATTAGAATAACTTCCTTAATGAAGCTTCACAAAAATCTGTACTACAGTGACGGTACCCTTTATCTTCACTACCACTGAGATTACACGAACTTCACAACTATATCCTTAAAATTCCATTAAAGTTACTTTATCTTCATAAACAACTGGACAACAGTGACTGTCATACTGTATCTTCACTACCATTGAAATTACAATAAATGCATTACCATATCCATAGGAATAGATTAGAATAACTTTCTTAATATATCTTCAATAACAACTGGACAACAGTGGCCGCTCAACTGTATCTTCACTACCACTGACATTTCAGTAAATGCATTACTATATCCATAAGAATGGATTAGAATAACTTCCTTAATATATCTTCATAAACAACTGGACAACAGTGACTGTCATACTGTATCTTCACTACCATTGAAATTACAATAAATGCATTACTATACCCATAAGACTGGATTGAAATAACTTTCTTAATATATCTTCACTAACAACTGGACAACAGTGACCGTTCAACTGTATCTTCACTACTACTGAGAGTAATGTAACAGCATTTCTATATCCTTGATACTGGATTCAAATAACTTTCTGATTATATCTTCACTAGTAACTGGAGTATAGTCACTTTATATATATAACTCCAATGCAGTAATTGTTTTACATTGCCAGTAGTGTACATATAACAAATACATATTCATATATTCCCAGTGTGGGTTGTCATACACATATTACATACAGAAGAAGTTATTTCCTATATTTGCTCTCGTTCTCCTAGTGTCGCCAAAGATCCAATACCAAACTTCATTGACCTAAGAAAGTCTCAGTCTATCTTTCGTGATTTTTTTTTGAAACATATAACTTCACTACTATCTGAGATTTGAAGTTCACCATATTTCCGGAAGTATCCAGGATAAACTTTGTAATGACTGGTTTTCATCTTGTTCAGATTAAGAGTTGGAGATTAGCGATGGTAATGACAGACACAATCGGTCATATAGAAAGGCCAAGGTTTTGGGAAATGTTGGAACCAAAGCCCCAAAGAGATCCCCGAAGAAGACGACGACCACCACGACGAACACGATCTCACCACCAGCAGAGAGTGGACTATTCCACATATATCCAGGGTTAGGAAATAGGAGAACAATACCAGCAGAGAGTGGATTAATCCACATATACCCAGGGTTATGAAATAGGAAAACAATACCAGCAGAGAGTGGACCATTCCACATATATCCCGGATTATGAAATAGGAGAACGATACCAGCAGAGAGTGGACCATTCCACATATACCCAGGGTTATGAAATAGGAGAACAATACCAGCAGAGAGTGGACCATTCCACATATAAGTAGGGTTATGAAACAGGAGAAGAATACCAGCAGAGAGTGGACCATTCCACATATACCAAGGGTTATGAAATAGGAGAACAATACCAGCAGAGAGTGGACCATTCCACATATACCGAATTCCCACCACACCCTGATATGATACCATTCCAACCACAACCTCTCATGGAACCATTCCCGCCACACCCTGATATGGTAGGATACCAATCACAGTCGCAGATGGTACAATTGCCACCACACCCTAACATGGTACCATTCCAACCACACCCTGACATGGTAGTATTCCCACAATCCCCTCATATGTTCCAGGGTCATATAGAAAGACCAGGGGGTTGGGAAATGTTGGAACCTACGCCCCAAAGAGTTCCCCGAAGAAGACGACGACGAAGACGACGACCACGATCACAACACCAACAGGGAGGTGACCATTCCACATGTACCCAGGGTTATG
Organism: Panulirus ornatus; assembly: GCF_036320965.1. Classification (NCBI taxonomy): domain Eukaryota; kingdom Metazoa; phylum Arthropoda; class Malacostraca; order Decapoda; family Palinuridae; genus Panulirus; species Panulirus ornatus. Next base: position 2,923,125 of record NC_092292.1, on the reverse strand, counting down.
AAATAGAACAACACACGACCATGGAGGTTCCAGAAGAGACTCCAATGGTGCCCTTGGAGACTCTAGAGGAATTCCCCCAACAACCCCATCAGGTGATACCACTCACACCAGACCCTCTCAGGGTACCAATTCCACCACACCCTGACATGGTATCATTCCAACCACAACCTTACCAGGTACCACTCCCACCAGCACCTACCGTGGACCATCTCTCACCACCCACTCCAGAGCAAGTTCTTCCACAATCCCCTACAGAGGAAGTACTCCCAACACCCACTCCAGAAGAAGTAATCCAACCACCCCGTCCCCGGGAACTTCCTACACCAACCCGTTCCAAGGAACTTCTTCCTCTACCCCGTTCCATGGAAATTCTCACTATACCCCGCCCCCTGTTTCTACTCCCACTACTCCGTTCTCGCCAGCTTCCACCACCCCTTCCCCTGGAACTTCTCCCACCACCCACTCCCCTTGTTATTATCCCACCACCCCGTCTCTTGGCTATACTCCCACCACCCAGTCTATTGGCTATACTCCCACCACCCCGTCGCCTGGCTCTACTCCCACCACCCAGTCGCTTGGAAATCCCAATACTCCCGTCCCCAGGTAATATTTCCACCACCCCGTCCCCTGGCACATCTACCACCACTACCCCTGTCTCCCGCCTCGACCCTGAAGTTTCCGGAGAAGCCTCCAGAGTTGACTGCTGCCATGGTCCTAGTGAGTCCAGAAGAGTGCCTCGCTCCACTTTCCGACGTACCTTATCCCGTTGTCTCAAATGGCTCGGCAGGATCACTTGTCCCTGTTGTGTTAGACGTCCTCGGGTTTCTGGTCATTGAGAGCCAGGCAGGCACTGACAACTTTTAGTTATCCCCAACGCCATGACCTGGCAGCTAAAATGGATATCTCATTTCAAAAATGGCTGTAAATATGTGCTGTAGCTGCAGTACACAGAGAAACTCGACTATCTATCTATTATCTATCTATCTATATTTCTATCTATTTGTCCGTAACTGTGATACCTATTCCCATCAGGAGCTCCCATCAAGGGCGTGGCCTCAGCAAAAGTCTCCACTTAACTCTGTCCTTACTTGCCTCTCTCGCATATACCATTACACACATTCTTCCACTGTTTCTCTTCCACTCTATTTCCCCATGCTACTCTACGTTTCAGCGGGGGACAAATGCTGGTTTTCACAAATTTCTGCCAAACGAATGGTTGTATTACTATGATATTTCAGCACACTATCCTTAACATCCGGGCATAATTTATGTCTGACATACCACATCGCTATATGTGCTATATATATATATATATATATATATATATATATATATATATATATATATATATATATATATATATATATATACATTTTTTCCTTTTCTTTCGTACTATTCGCCATTTCCCGCGATAGCGAGGTAGCATTAAGAACAGAGGACTGGGCCTTTGAGGGAATATCCTCACCTGGCCCCCTTCTCTGTTCCTTCTTTTGGAAAATTGAAAAAAACGAGAGGTGAGGATTTCCAGCCACCCGCTCCCTCCCCTTTTAGTCGCCTTATATATATATATATATATATATATATATATATATATATATATATATATATATATATATATATATATATATATATATATATATATATATATATATATATATATATATATATATATATATATATATATATTTTTTTTTTTTTTCAAACTATTCGCCATTTCCCGCGTTAGCGAGGTAGCGTTAAGAACAGAGAACTGGGCCACTGAGGGAATATCCTCACCTGGCCCCCTTCTCTGTTCCTTCTTTTGGAAAATTAAAAAAAAATTGAGAGGGGAGGATTTCCAGCCCCCCGCTCCCTCCCCTTTTAGTCGTCTTCTACGACACGCAGGGAATACGTGGGAAGTATTCTTTCTCCCCTATCCCTAGGGATAATATATATATATATATATATATATATATATATATATATATATATATATATATATATATATCCGGGCATTCCCTTCGATTCAGTTAAACTCTTTGTCAAGATCCATAAATGCCCCCTACACCTTCTAACCTTTCGCTATATACTTTCTCACAGTCTTTCTCATGATAAAAATATACGCTATACATCCAATAACTTTTATGAAACCAATTTCTCCTCTCTCAGTCATTTTCCAGTTATTTCTATCACTCTTGCAAGCACTTTTCATGGTATAATTAACAGACTTTTTCCCATTAATTAGTAGACACATCCTTTATCCCTTTTCCATTGTATAAAAGAACAATTATGCCTTTAATCCAATCCTGAGGCACGATCTTCTAATTTTATGCTAAGTTACATATCAAGTGCATCCACTATTTCAAAGATTCTCCTCCATACTCCTGCATTTTAGCAAAAATTCCATGCATTCCAACTGTTCTTCCTCCATTCAATTTCATTTGTCCACTTTTTAATTCCCTTTTTGCCAGAGACAACTGTACTTTTATCCTTTTCATTCTATCATCCATACTCATGCATGTAATAACTGTTGAAACGCCTTTTGCCATATTGGTATGTTCTTCAAAATAGTCTTTCCATCTTCATTGTACTTACTTATTTTGTTGCAGG
>NC_092292.1:2903730-2920436 GCF_036320965.1 Panulirus ornatus | reverse complement strand
CTTGCGCTACCTCGCAAACGCGGGAGACAGCGACAAAGTATAATAAAAAATAATATAATATATATATATATATATATATATATATATATATATATATATATATATATATATATATATATATATATATATATATATATATATATATATATATATATATATATGGCATGTGAAGCGTCCGGGGTAAACCATGGAAAGCTGTGTAGGTATGTATATTTCCGTGTGTGGACGTGTGTATGTACATGTGTATGGGGGGGGTTGGGCCATTTCTTTCGTCTGTTTCCTTGCGCTACCTCGCAAACGCGGGAGACAGCGACAAAGTCTAAAAAAAAAAAAAAAAAAAAAAATATATATATATATATATATATATATATATATATATATTTTTATTTTTTTTTATTTTATATTTTGTCGCTGTCTCCCACGTTTGCGAGGTAGCGCAAGGAAACAGACGAAAGAAATGGCCCAACCCCCCCCATACACATGTATATACATACGTCCACACACGCAAATATACATACCTACACAGCTTTCCATGGTTTACCCCAGACGCTTCACATGCCTTGATTCAATCCACTGACAGCACGTCAACCCCGGTATACCACATCACTCCAATTCACTCTATTCCTTGCCCTCCTTTCACCCTCCTGCATGTTCAGGCCCCGATCACACAAAATCTTTTTCACTCCATCTTTCCACCTCCAATTTGGTCTCCCTCTTCTCCTGGCTCCCTCCACCTCCGACACATATATCCTCTTGGTCAATCTTTCCTCACTCATCCTCTCCATGAGCCCAAACCACTTCAAAACACCCTCTTCTGCTCTCTCAACCACGCTCTTTTTATTTCCACACATCTCTCTTACCCTTACGTTACTCACTCGATCAAACCACCTCACACCACACATTGTCCTCAAACATCTCATTTCCAGCACATCCATCCTCCTGCGCACAACTCTATCCATAGCCCACGCCTCGCAACCATACAACATTGTTGGAACCACTATTCCTTCAAACATACCCATTTTTGCTTTCCGAGGTAATGTTCTTGACTTCCACACATTCTTCAAGGCCCCCAGAATTTATATATATATATATATATATATATATATATATATATATATATATATATATATATATATATATATATATATATATATATATATATATATATATATATATATGAAGTACCTTCTTCAACGTATGTACGCATGGTCGGGCATTCCATATGCTAACAATCTTCTTAAAAATTACGGTAAGAGATCCCAGGTATAACGTTAACCCACGAGTTTATGTCCATTTCCCTGAGTGAAATCAGACGAGTCAAGCTTTGAGTAGCTCGTTTGACTAAGATTACCGAAGCTTTGATGACTGTAAATACTTGTATTAGCTCAAGTCTTTACCTTCTATTTCTCGGCCAAGTAGATTTAAGTCGTTTCATTCGCTCTCGTAGGATTGGTTTTCTAGAATCATGAGGGCAGGTCGGCTCTGAACTGTTATCATTCTCTCTATATAACATAATATTCAAGATGGGATCACATCAGTGAATTGTGACGAGAATTATTTCCCTAAACATATTCAAATGCCTTACCTTTGACTCCAAGAAATTTGCTCACCTGCTTTAATGTGTATTGCATACTTGGCTTTAGGTCAACAGAGGTTATTGCGCCTACACATTTTTCCTCATGTACTTATATTTTTTGCTCTTTAGCTCAACAGAATTCATGCTGTAGCTTACATTCCAGCTTTCACCCACAATATGTAAAACTTTGCGCTTACTGGTTTTAAATTCGTTTGCCACCTATGAGACCAGACCATCAGTTTGTATGTCTCAGTTTGAAACTGCACAAGTTTAGTTTCATATAACGCGGCCCATTTTCAATATTACTGCTATATAAATGAGGAAGAGAACCGGTCCTAAGACTGATCCTTGTGGCACACCACTTGTTACGTTTAACCATTCTGAGGCGTGACCATTGATCAATCCACTTTCTTTGCGGCCAATCAACTGATATCCTGTTCATCATAGTCCAACATCCCATCTCTTCCATGTGACTTAACCTTTGCCAGTTCCCTTTGGTGTGAACCTTCATCAAATGCCATTTGAAATCTAATTTGATGATACAAACTGTCTTACTTTCATCATAGGTTTGGTTATATCTTAAAAGAGTCATGGAAATTTGTCAGTCATAAGCGATTTCGACGAAAATCATGTCGAGAATCGTTTAGTGAGTAGCAGTTCTCTTTCTGGTCTACACTGCCGTCCTGCTTGATGATTCTTACAAGTTGTTCAACAACAGACGCGAAATTAACTGACGGTAAGTTCATGACAACGACTTGTTACCTTCCTTGAACATTGGTGTAAATATTGGCCAACTTACAGTCATCTGCAACTTTCTCCAACTGACTTACTGAAATGATCAGCCATGAGCTTCATTATCTCATGGTTCTTCTCTCTCATTATCTTCAGATACAATCTATCAAAGTCTGCCATTTATATGTTCATTACCGATATACCTTTATCTTTGATGTTGAAATGTTGCAGAACATTTTCTTGTTTTACCAGTGGAACAAAATTAGAGATCTGAATAAACAAGAATAAATTCTTTACCATGACTTTGTTGTCATGGTCCAATCTACCATTATTTTGTAATCATTGGACCAGTTGATTGGATAATGGCCATCTTACTTCCAACCTAACCATAAAACCTCAGGTTTTCTATTTTCAAGATAATACACTTCATACTAATGTTTACTTTAACGTATAAGTCTTTTATTTTCTCTACGCAGATTTACAGAGTTTCCTGTATCCTTCTGGTTATTATATTCTCTGACTTTCTTCTGTGGTACATCCTTAGATGATAATTGCTTCTCTATTTCACCTTTCCACAACTATGGCTTCAGTTTGAGGAAAGATCCTCATCCGTGCGTTATCGTGTGCACTGAAAATTTTAATGTAGCTTTCCCAAATAAAGTTTATGTCGTTTTCATCTCAGATTTCCCAGTCAAGGGAGACAAGTGAAGACAACTGAAATTTGTATATCTAAAATCGGGTATTTTTGGTAAGCATTATGACGCCCAACTTCACGTACATGCTGAATTCCATGTAGTGAAAGCTTGTGCCTGGGCGTACGCAAGGGTTTTAAGCTGAGTTTAGCTTTGTGATACCAAAGTAGACTGACTGAGCGGCATTTTCCTCTGGTGCCCTGGTAACAGCTACATATGTCTGGCTCTGCTGGCGCCAATACCACCAGCCTCTCTCTCTCTCTCTCTCTCTCTCTCTCTCTCTCTCTCTCTCTCTCTCTCTCTCTCTCTCTCTCTCTCTCTCTCTCTCTCTCTCTCTCTTTCTCTCTCTCTCCCCCTGTGTCTCCTCCACCGAAGTAAAAGAATTGACCCCATACAAGCAGGACAAACAGTTCCATTTTGATTGTGTTCCGTCCGGCCAAACTTCACCATAGAAAGGCTAATGACTGGACGACCTCTTCAACAGCTGCCTGTATCTCAAACCCTCGCAATAAAGCGGGTGAGGGAGACGGTGGCTCAGACACAGTGGCTATTTGTTTGGGTTTACAAGAGAGAATTCCCTGACGTATCCACTCTTTTGTTAACTTTATGTCTGGCACCGATCTTCTTATATCTTCGTTCAGCGATATGAAACGAGGGACGAAATTGATGAAAATCATCTCGCCAGTTCTATCATGATTTTTGTTCAATAAAGAAAGTAAAATGATTAAAAGTAACGAGAGTTTGTGAGAGATCTGCTCCAGGAGAGACTGGGTGTTGGGAAGATGTGACCAAGGCTAGGCTACAGCGCTGACATTATCTGTCACCGGGTCAGACTCGGGAAGTAATCATGGTTAACATCGAATTACAGATAAGGCAACCAGAAGATATAACAACCCGTGAGTTGTAAGTATCACTGAGGCATACTGACCTCATCCACCTCAGCTGATAACAAGGTTAACGTCACTATGCCTCACTAATCCTCACTCTCCGTCTACCATCTTTCCTGTACGTAAACATGATTCTCGCCAAAGACTCACTAATAACAAATTAATGGGTCTACGTTCTTGCATTAAACACTCGAGTGTGCAACAACCACAGAACTAACAACCAGTGGGTCAGCTACATAACAGATAACTCTGCGAAAAATTAGTAAGAATAACACAGGGGGTTCCTCATTACAGCGCTCGGTAATATGACGTAAGATCACACTTACTGTCCAGTATCAGTTATAACCAGTTTCAGCCCAGTCTCCACTACAGTGTATCTGCAGACGTCCACATTCCCACCATCAGGATCTCCACTACAGTGTATCTACAGACGTCCACATTCCCAGGATCTGGTAACGTAGCTACACAGGTGAGGCTCACAGTTATCTGTGTACACTGATCCATGACGTCTTGCAGATCTTTGTCCCACGTCACACAAGAACCTGAGAGCTTGAGGTACTTGCCCCTGTTACCTGGAGGCTGCAGTGCTTCTCCTGCGTTCTTCCTGACCTGATCTACGTCTTCCTGGTTTAATTCGACGAGTTGTTTTGTGATGTTATCATACAGTTGATTATTTGTCATAAGTGAATAATGCTCGACAGATGCTGAGTTCGGGTCTGAGTTGCTTGATCTTCTGGTCAGGAGTGACGTGGTGTGGAGGCAACGTTGTCAAACTACATCATTAATGCCAGTGTTGATGGTGGATCTTGGTCTCGTGTAGTGGAATTCCTTGTTCCAGTTACTTGTTGTGTGCAGCAGCCGGCCCGTGTTGGTGCGGTCCAGTTACCGAGGTACTGATGTGAATCCTGGCATCATCCAGGCTACGTCTGGTGTTCGGTAACTTAGCATACCTGATTCTACATGTGAGCAGTTGATCCTATGTAGGTTGGTCAGTGATGGATTAGGTTTAGAAAATTTCCTTCTCAGTGGAACCTGATTCACGTAACCGTCTATAAGCCACCTTGGTCAGGGCAGCACCGTAAATCACACTGTACTGTCTTATGTCTGACAGAAATCAGAGGGTAAATACTCGTGAGACTGACAGACGAGATCTAAACCTTTTAACATTTCAAGAATATTTACCATCAGAAGCATCAGAATATCCTATGTTCACTGATTCTCTCCTGTTTGCCGGTATGTTAGTGAAGACTCAGCCTCCTCCTGCCTCTTCTTATGTTGTTGTCTGAGGAAGACAAGCCACATCTTGGCCACAGCGTATGTTCAGGGAACTGGTAATTGTCCTTCCTTGGTTACTTAACTTCATCAGACTTGTAATGTCTCGGTCGAATGTCTGGCAATACCCTTGAAGCACCGGGTCGAAGCTGTACCGATTCCTCTGTCTCTAACTACTGAGATAAACTGCTCAGAAGAACTTCGTTTATGTGTGATACAGAAACCTGTTCGCGAATGTCCTTCATTCCCATATAACAAACTCGAACTTCATTTAGAACATATGATTAATTATGAGTGCAAAATTATCACACATCTGGGTTGTACATTGTGTTTACTAGGAATCTACAATGTGTTGTGTAATTCCTACATCATTTTCACTGATTCTGAAATACTGCTTCGTATTAATTAGGACAAAGATCATGCAAATGAAGTTATTTTTCCGTTACTCACGTACATTTCACAGTGGGGAAGGAGTAACCTTGTGAATATAAGTGTTAATACGTAATTTTTTCCTACATCTCTTTCTAAGAATATTTTTTTTCCTTCTCTTTAGTTTCAAAATACCTCAATTCAACCCTGTAGTAACATAAACAATTTGGGTATAGCCTAATCCTCCACTCTGTCATGGAAACCCCACGTAAGCAACATCTCAGAATCTCCTGCCCAAAAGCTGGGATGTTATACAGTTGACTTCAGTATCATTCTTGAGAGCAGCTGTTTCACATCGGGCACATACCTCTGAAAATCCATATCCTGATGTTAAAAGCGTCTATTTCAGTATAAGAAAAATGACATCCCTAACCTACTATTAGATATTAACACATGGTGTAGATCCAGCTAATACACAGAATCCAAACCTCTCACACATGAACTTTGCAACAGATGATCTTGACCTGATACACATGCAATCACAATATTTTCAGACACTTTATCCTTCATTAACGATGCTAGATCTTCTACCACACAACCATCCTTCAACCACACTGATGCACGAGTGTCAGACCTCTTCCTGTACCACAGACAACCTTGAAGGAGTCCATTAGTCTGTTGCTGTGTGACTCCATGTCCACCTCGTTGCATCTTGCAGACTTTAATTCACATTCTTCACTCCGTCCCACTCAGGCATCCCACTGTCTGTCAACCTTACCTGACACAAAACCGTCTAAATATTTCCCTCCAAAAGTTAGTTTGGACATTGAATGAATCGTCTTTGTCTGTACAACACGACGTTTGTGGCTTGCATTATAAGTTTATTAACAAATTCTCACCTGTCGATGAAGATTTATTATATGAAACGTTTAAGATAAAGATATACCAACCACATTTCCATATTGCTGTTGCCCTAGATCTGGTTTTCATATTGAAGATACGTGTATCACACGTGACATGAATTGCTGATCATATTCATTTAATTCATCTATCATTCCCTCATGACCACAGCCTATGAGAGAGTCCCTCGCAGCCCAGGACTGCGTTGCGTCCAGTAGCAGGAAAATGTAGACTCCTTGAGAATAAGATCATTGACGAGACGATGTTTCTAGTGATACAGCTTCACCAACGGTGACTTTTCACAGGCGGTGTAACCTCTTCCAGGCGGAGCCCGGTAACACTGTCAATGATCATATTGAAGTATATATATATATATATATATATATATATATATATATATATATATATATATATATATATATATATATATATATATACATATATATATATATATATATATATATATATATATATATATATATATATATATGTATATATATATATATATATATATATATATGTTTTGTATGACCAACCATGTGTTGGTGATGTTCCTCTTTTTTTATACTTAGATGAATATCCCACCTTAATAACATAGGGGATAGGGGAGAAAGAATACTTCCCACGTATTCCCTGCGTGTCGTAGAAGGCGACTAAAAGGGGAGAGAGCGGGGGGCTGGAAATCCTCCCCTCTTGTTTTTTTTTAATTTTCCAAAAGAAGGAACAGAGAAGAGGGCCAGTTGAGGATATTCCCTCAGAGGCCCAGTCCTCTGTTCTTAACGCTACCTTGCTAACGCAGGAAATGGCGAAGTTTGAAAAAAAAAAAAAAAAAAAAAATGTATATATATATATATATATATATATATATATATATATATATATATATATATATATATATATATATATATATATATATATATATATATATATATGTATATATATATATTTTTCTTTTTTTTTTTCTTTTTTTTTTTTTTTTGCTTTGTCGCTGTCTCCCGCGTTTGCGAGGTAGCGCAAGGAAACAGACGAAAGAAATGGCCCAACCCACCCCCATATACATGTATATACATACGTCCACACACACAAATATACATACCTACACAGCTTTCCATGGTTTACCCCAGACGCTTCACATGCCTTGATTCAATCCACTGACAGCACGTCAACCCCGGTATACCACATCGCTCCAATTCACTCTATTCCTTGCCCTCCTTTCACCCTCCTGCATGTTCAGGCCCCGATCACACAAAATCTTTTTCACTCCATCTTTCCACCTCCAATTTGGTCTCCCTCTTCTCCTCGTTCCCTCCACCTCCGACACATATATCCTCTTGGTCAATCTTTCCTCACTCATTCTCTCCATGTGACCAAACCATTTCAAAACACCCTCTTCTGCTCTCTCAACCACGCTCTTTTTATTTCCACACATCTCTCTTACCCTTACGTTACTCACTCGATCAAACCACCTCACACCACACATTGTCCTCAAACATCTCATTTCCAGCACATCCATCCTCCTGCGCACAACTCTATCCATAGTCCACGCCTAGCAACCATACAACATTGTTGGAACCACTATTCCTTCAAACATACCCATTTTTGCTTTCCGAGATAATGTTCTCGACTTCCACACATTCTTCAAGGCTCCCAGAATTTTCGCCCCCTCCCCCACCCTATGATCCACTTCCGCTTCCATGTTTCCATCCGCTGCCAGATCCACTCCCAGATATCTAAAACACTTCACTTCCTCCAGTTTTTCTCCATTCAAACTCACCTCCCAATTGACTTGACCCTCAACCCTACTGTACCTAATAACCTTGCTCTTATTCACATTTACTCTTAACTTTCTTCTTTCACACACTTTACCAAACTCAGTCACCAGCTTCTGCAGTTTCTCACATGAATCAGCCACCAGCGCTGTATCATCAGCGAACAACAACTGACTCACTTCCCAAGCTCTCTCATCCCCAACAGACTTCATCCTTGCCCCTCTTTCCAAAACTCTTGCATTCACCTCCCTAACAACCCCATCCATAAACAAATTAAACAACCATGGAGACATCACACACCCCTGCCGCAAACCTACATTCACTGAGAACCAATCACTTTCCTCTCTTCCTACACGTACACATGCCTTACATCCTCGATAAAAACTTTTCACTGCTTCTAACAACTTGCCTCCCACACCATATATTCTTAATACCTTCCACAGAGCATCTCTATCAACTCTATCATATGCCTTCTCCAGATCCATAAATGCTACATACAAATCCATTTGCTTTTCTAAGTATTTCTCACATACATTCTTCAAAGCAAACACCTGATCCACACATCCTCTACCACTTCTGAAACCACACTGCTCTTCCCCAATCTGATGCTCTGTACATGCCTTCACCCTCTCAATCAATACCCTCCCATACAATTTGCCAGGAATACTCAACAAACTTATACCTCTGTAATTTGAGCACTTGCGAGGTAGCGCAAGGAAACAGACGAAAGAAATGGCCCAACCCCCCCCCCCCCCATACACATGCATATACATACGTCCACACACGCAAATATACATACCTACACAGCTTTCCATGGTTTACCCCAGACGCTTCACATGCCTTGATTCAATCCACTGACAGCACGTCAACCCCGGTATACCACATCGCTCCAATTCACTCTATTCCTTGCCCTCCTTTCACCCTCCTGCATGTTCAGGCCCCGATCACACAAAATCTTTTTCACTCCATCTTTCCACCTCCAATTTGGTCTCCCTCTTCTCCTCGTTCCCTCCACCTCCGACACATATATCCTCTTGGTCAATCTTTCCTCACTCATTCTCTCCATGTGCCCAAACCACTTCAAAACACCCTCTTCTGCTCTCTCAACCACGCTCTTTTTATTTCCACACATCTCTCTTACCCTTACGTTACTCACTCGATCAAACCACCTCACACCACACATTGTCCTCAAACATCTCATTTCCAGCACATCCATCCTCCTGCGCACAACTCTGTCCATAGCCTACGCCTCGCAACCATACAACATTGTTGGAACCACTATTCCTTCAAACATACCCATTTTTGCTTTCCGAGATAATGTTCTCGACTTCCACACATTCTTCAAGGCCCCCAGAATTTTCGCCCCCTCCCCCACCCTATGATCCACTTCCGCTTCCATGGTTCCATCCGCTGCCAGATCCACTCCCAGATATCTAAAACACTTCACTTCCTCCAGTTTTTCTCCATTCAAACTCACCTCCCAATTGACTTGACCCTCAACCCTATTGTGCCTAATAACCTTGCTCTTATTCACATTTACTCTTAACTTTCTTCTTCCACACACTTTACCATATGTATATGTATATATATATATGTATATATATATGTATATACATATATATATATATATATATATATATATATATATATATATATATATATATATATATATATATATATATATATATATATTTATATCTTTCTTAGCTCTGGTTGCATCAGGAGCAACATTATACCGACAGATTCATGTCAATATTCAGTGCGTGATGTAGTGAGTCGGTCGTGTCTGGTCATTGCGTGCGACAGTAGTGGAGGAAAAGCAGGACGTTAAGTGGTGTTTGTAGCAACTTGCTGGGTGGCTGTCAAGCGGCGCCAGGCTGGGGTCCAGACCAGAGGTAGACTGGGGATCGATGGAAATCTTTCCATTGCTGGACCAGGAAGGCCAAGCGGATGTCATTGGATGAGAAACCTGACCTGCAGTAGACTGGAAAGTTCACATAACTCTGCAGCAGCGCGTCCCTCCCTCCGTCTGGAAGATAAAAACTTGATCATCTGGAAATTATCGGTTCCCTCCAACCTGTGTGGCCATTTCTACAGGAATTATGTGGCCAAGAATAACTTTCACTCTTGTTCCCTGTTAGATAATCGTTACTCTGCTACCGACCCTCAGTCATGGATATATGGATTCCAGACCAGAACATCGGTTCTTAAGATAGACAACCTCACCCAAATGAAAAGCATTCAACCCTCAGAAGCCGCAGCTTGACTCGAGATAAACACTTGAGCTAAAATCATGAATACGTTCCAGAGAATCAAGGCAAAGAGGAGGTTCCAAAAGTCTATTTCTTTTTCCTTTTCGTTGATCAGGAATTACGCTGCTCTAAACCAGATACATTTCACGTCCAGAACCATGAATTTGCCAAAGATTTTTTCTTGTAGCCAAGTTTGGCCTTCGCTGAGCACCATTTAAATCCCAGTGTTATCCAACGCCCAGGAAATGGATAATTCAGAGTCCTGGAAACAGTTCACAAATCAGAAGCTTCCAGACCTGTCCCGTAAAGTGAAATCTCCGAGGAACAGTGATGTGGGCGGAGCTCTGTGTCATCGGAGTAAGTTGTGTGTCTCGGACGGTATGTACATAAATGGTTCTCGAAAACCATCATGTCCTCTAGGAAGAATCATCTGAAGTTTTGACCCAATCATTTTGTTCTCTGGAAACCGTATCAGACCATCATGGATCAGTGATTGAGTCTAGAGACAATATAGACAGATCTCCACTGAAGCAGAAGTATGTATCCACTGGGAAAGTTATATTAACATCTACAGGAATATGTTCTCCACACTCGGTCATCTGTCCAAAGTGGAAAGTAATCTGAGTTCTGGAGCATTTTCAGTGCAAATGTAATCTCAGTAATTCCATTAGTAATATAACCAGGAGAACGTTAGTCTGTCTAGCTCATAAACAGAAATCTGCTGCTGACAACCTTTGGTCTGGATCCAGAACAATGGACGTGAAACCCTCGAGAAGAGGAATCTAAGCTTCCTTATCCATGAGGTGAGCTTCCCTGAGCCGCGTCTGCGTCCCTCAAGTGTGTTGGCGCGCATTACCCTCCACGTATCAACATACTGGCCTGCTAGACTTGCAATTCCTTTCAGGAAATAATTCTTGTTCTTAACTCTTTCTAGATGATGTTCATTATCTTGTGTATCTTAATCCTGACCTTGTTATCTTCTGCACACCGCTGCTGTGTGGGATTATCATAAGAACCACAAGAACCACAAGCTATACAAGTTACTGATTTAATGTATAGACTGTTTTATAGCAATGTGTCAAGTTATACCCTAATGTAGGTGGTTAAGCTTGGCTTTTGGTATGTTTACTTGCAGACTTTGATTAGAATTTGAAGAGTTGTTTATGTTCACCAACCAGATCGATATTTGAGCGAGGATTCTGTGAATCTCCATACAAGATTTTTCTTAATTTGCTGAAGGATTGATTCCACCACATCATAAGCCACACATGAGAACAGAGTTGCTTCTAGAACCATTAAAATCACCTAGAGTTGCTGTCTCACTCGCTCACCATCTATGGTCTCGCACACAATCATCTGCTCCACGCTAACATAAACCATTTTCGTCTCCATTGTCTCTTACTCTGGTACCAACACATCCACACTTACGTACAGGAACACCTCACACTCATCCATCACTGCCACGCTGATCCAGACAACACTACCTTCCTCAGTGGAGTCACCACACATGAGCCTTGTTGTGTCTGATCCATGCACGGTATACCTCACCTCGCCCAAGATACTTAGATCACCTCTTAGATCGCCAGTTCCCCCACACCCCACCAAACCAGACGGTGGATACTATGAAACTTGTAGCGTCCATGGCAGGCATGGCGGAGTGAATTCTCTTCTTGGTATCGGAAACAAAGCTGTTGGTATCTTCTGGCTGCCAATTCTACCTCTTCCTTTCCTCAGGCATTTTACAAGACATTTGATCAGGACATATGACTGATCACACTAAGGACGGTAGGCGTGGGGTATCCTCACAGCGACCCATACATTTCAAGGTTCATCACAGACACTCATCGTGAGCGGCTCTCCATTTTAAATGTGTCAGCAGATGTAATTCCTCCCACCACATGACCTACAGTCATTGCAGTCCGTCTGCGTTAGGTGCTGAGCTGCAAGTCAACTTGTACCATTGTAACTTAACATCTCCAGCCTCACAGCACATCACCACACATGGTTGTCTGACTCTTACTGTCACCACTGGTGTTGGAGAGTCACCAGTACTCATCACTGGTGTAGGAGTGGCACCGATATTCACCACTGGTGTTGGAGGTGGATCAGTATTCACCACTGGTGTTGGAGTGGCACCGGTATTCACCACTGGTGTTGGAGTTGGATCAGTATTCAACACTGGTGTTGGAGTTGGATCAGTATTCACCACTGGTGTTGGAGATGGATTAGTATTCACCGCTGGTGTTGGAGTTGGATCAGTATTCACCACTGGTGTTGGAGTTGGATCAGTATTCACCACTGGTGTTGGAGTTGGATCAGTATTCACCACTGGTGTTGGAGTTGGATCAGTATTCACCGCTGGTGTTGGAGTTGGATCAGTATTCACCGCTGGTGTTGGAGTGGCACCGGTATTCACCACTGGTGTTGGAGTTGGATCAGTATTCAACACTGGTGTTGGAGTTGGATCAGTATTCACCACTGGTGTTGGAGTTGGATCAGTATTCACCACTGGTGTTGGAGTGGCACCGGTATTCACCACTGGTGTTGGAGTTGGATCAGCATTCACCACTGGTGTTGGAGTGGCACCGGTATTCACCACTGGTGTTGGAGTTGAATCAGTATTCAACACTGGTGTTGGAGTTGGATCAGTATTCACCACTGGTGTTGGAGTTGGATCAGTATTCACCGCTGGTGTTGGAGTTGGATCAGTATTCACCACTGGTGTTGGAGTTGGATCAGTATTCACCACTGGTGTTGGAGTGGCACCGGTATTCACCACTGGTGTTGGAGTTGGATCAGTATTCACCACTGGTGTAGGAGAGGCACCAGTATTCACCACTGGTGTTGAAGTTGGATCAGTATTCACCACTGGTGCTGGAGTTGGATCAGTATTCACCACTGGTTTGGATCAGTATTCACCACTGGTGTTGGAGTTGGATCAGTATTCACCACTGGTGTTGGAGTTGGATCAGTGTTCACCACTGGTGTTGGAGGTGGATCAGTATTCACCACTGGTGTTGGAGTTGGATCAGTATTCACCACTGGTGTTGGAGTTGGATCAGTATTCACCACTGGTGTTGGAGTTGGATCAGTATTCAACACTGGTGTTGGAGTTGGATCAGTATTCAACACTGGTGTTGGAGTTGGATCAGTATTCACCACTGGTGTTGGAGTTGGATCAGTATTCACCACTGGTGTTGGAGTTGGATCAGTATTCACCACAGGTGTTGGAGTTGGATCAGTATTCACCACTGGTGTTGGAGTTGGATCAGTATTCACCACTGGTGTTGGAGTTGGATCAGCATTCACCACTGGTGTTGGAGTTGGATCAGTATTCAACAGTGGTGTTGGAGTTGGATCAGTATTCACCATTGGTGTAGGAGTTGGATCAGTATTCACCACTGGTGTTGGAGTTGGATCAGTATTCACCACTGGTGTTGGAGTGGCACCGGTATTCACCACTGGTGTTGGAGTTGGATCAGTATTCAACACTGGTGTTGGAGTTGGATCAGTATTCACCACTGGTGTTGGAGTTGGATCAGTATTCACCACTGGTGTTGGAGTTGGATCAGTATTCACCACTGGTGTTGGAGTTGGATCAGTATTCACCACTGGTGTTGGAGTTGGATCAGTATTCACCATTGGTGTAGGAGTGGCACCAGCATTCACCACTGGTGTTGGAGTGGCACCGGTAGTCACCACTGGTGTTGGAGTGGCACTAGTAAGGTAAATCCATCAGTCATACAAGATGTTATAATTCATGACGTTTTCTAAAATACAATCCTGAACCAACCTCACATAGCATGATGTTGACCAGGCTCAGTGTTACTGTACGAAGCACTACGGTTAGTGTGTAACGTGTTATCAAGTACAGTAGTTAGCACATACCACCAACAAGCATAGGTAGTTAACATATATCGAATCATTAGAAAAATAGTCATCGTCTGTCATATCGCTAAGATCTTAACATCCATCATGATGAGCAGAAGCAGAAATACTGTTATCAAATAATTACGTAAAGCATCTACATGGGTCAGTCCACCGCTGTCGATGGTGTATGTTGAATCAGATTAATATATTCATTTATCTCTAACTGATTCATGCTGGCCTAAACATTGAGTATGATCTTCTCACTGTGTGGGTAAGTCCAGAGGTTGATCATGTACAATAATTTTATCTATTAACGATTAGGTGACGTCACACCAGACTGACTCTTAAGTCCAGGATGTTTGATGCTCGGACAAATGTTTGTTGTTTACATGTCCACTTTGCAAAGAAAACGCCGGAGTATTGTTAATATCGTACCTGACTTTTTGTGAGCATCTGCAAATATATTTTCACCTTGTCTCGTCTTATTGGTTATTCACTGCCTGAGTTGCCTCATAGATATTCTAGTATCTATGTTTCTCTCACCTGTGCATGATACACCAGACCAGCGTATCTGGTCCTGCCAGACAGACTGTGACACAATTCTATATAACGTTAATGACCCAGAGGGACGAGTGATGGGTTTGGTCACTGACACGTTACTCCAACACGAGCAAGGTGAACGATGAATACAGAGAAATCCTTCTGAGGCGACTGAAGTCGTTAATATTGGCTAATTTCGCTTATAACAGTAGCTTTGTCATTTTGGTTCGTCATTACACTGTTTCCAGTCCATTACGTTTCCTAGACTCACTTATAGATGAAGTAAAACTGTTGTATATTGATACGTTTCTTATATAGATATAAGTAAACATTTATGACCTTTGAGGTCAGCCACCAAACACTGAGCAACTGAATGACTGCTTGCTTGTGCCTCGGAGAAACGCACAACATTGCACGAAGTAACTGACCCCAAAGTTATCTCCTTTACCCTCCCATCCCTCCCTCTCTCCCCTCAGAATGAAAAGTCTAGGCTACGCTAGGTTAGGTTAGGTTAGGTTAGGTTTGTTTCAGGGTACAAACCCAACCTAATCTAGCCTAACCTAACCTAACCTAATCTAACCTAACTTAGCCCAGCTTAGGTAAACCTGACGTGGGGGAGAGTGGTTTGATCTTCAGCTGAACCAGACAAGGTTTGTGCTGGATGTGAATCGTGAGTGAGGAGAAGAAGGAAGAACATGTGAACATCAGTGATGGGAACAGATGGTGTAGTAGTGACACGTAGAGGGGAAAGGGAGACAGAGGAAGTATTCTGAGGGGTCACTGAACACCTTAGATATCGAGTTGGAAGACATGACCATTAATAGCTTGGTGAAACGAGGAGAGTTGGTGTAGGAAAGCGACTGGACTGGATTGGTTGCAGCTGAACATTTCAAGAACGAGGCTGATGATTTTGATTCGCGAGTCAGGATTTCCAGTACACATATCGCTCAGGACGAGGTGCCTGAGGACCAGAGGAAAGCTTTGATAGTACAACTCATAGTTGCCCCATGGGAATACCATCTTCCTAACCATCACATACCATCTTTTCCTCAAGCCTTCACAAGTCATCACCTCACCTCCACATGATCAGACATCCCTCCATCTGCCTCTCTCAGCAGCTCCACGTAAACAACATTTTTAACACGTCAGTCAATTAGTAGGTGATTCAATGATGCTTACTCTCCATCATTCTTCCTCAACAAACTATATCGACTGTTTTCTTTTATGAACTAAAACGATAACTTCATAGTCTTGTAGATCAGGTATTCATTTCTCTTGTCATAAGATCTCGAGAGTAAACATATTGGTTCTGTGTCATCCTCCTGTATTCTCAGACGTGACTGAGTCTTCAGCAGGTTTACATGCCGTGGTGACCTGTGTTCATCTTGCAGGAGGTAGTGATGGTGGGCGGCCCGGGAGCTGAGTTATCATATGTATGGGTGGACAGTACACCTCACAGGCTGGAAGTATGAGCAAGTAATGCTAGGGTTGGGAGGGCACTTTATACTCTGGAAACATGTTCCAGTAATGTGGGGGTGGAAGGGTGGCCATTATCTGGTTGAACGGAACATATATTCTTATGCCATGAGTGTGAGTTTATGTTCAGATAGGTGCACTACATATCGCTAGGGAGCAGTGATATGTGCACTACATATCGCTAGGGAGCAGTGATAGGTGCGCTACATATCGCTAGGGAGCAGTGATAGGTGCGCTACATATCGCTAGGGAGCAGTGATAGGTGCGCTACATATCGCTAGGGAGCAGCGCTCCCTCCTAACAATATATCGCTGCCAATATTACTCTTATTACACATATGGATCTCCGTGTTGTGGTGCTTAGCGTTGCTG
>NC_092292.1:2865766-2903630 GCF_036320965.1 Panulirus ornatus | reverse complement strand
AATTTTCGCCCCCTCCACACCTATGATCCTCTTCGCTTCCATGGTTCCATCGCTGCCAGATTCCACTCCCAGATATCTAAAACACTTCACTTCCTCCAGTTTTTCTCCATTCAAACTCACCTCCCAATTCACTTGACCCTCAACCCTACTATACCTAATAACCTTGCTCTTATTCACATTTACTCTTAACTTTCTTCTTCCGCACACTTTACCAAACTCAGTCACCAGCTTCTGCAGTTTCTCACATGAATCAGCCACCAGCGCTGTATCATCAGCGAACAACAACTGACTCACTTCCCAAGCTCTCTCATCCCCAACAGACTTCATACTTGCCCCTCTTTCCAAAACTCTTGCATTTACCT
Organism: Panulirus ornatus; assembly: GCF_036320965.1. NCBI lineage: Eukaryota > Metazoa > Arthropoda > Malacostraca > Decapoda > Palinuridae > Panulirus > Panulirus ornatus. Next base: position 2,903,268 of record NC_092292.1, on the reverse strand, counting down.
CCCTAACAACCCCATCCATAAACAAATTAAACAACCATGGAGACATCACACACCCCTGCCGCAAACCTACATTCACTGAGAACCAGTCACTTTCCTCTCTTCCTACACGTACACATGCCTTACATCCTCGATAAAAACTTTTCACTGCTTCTAACAACTTGCCTCCCACACCATATATTCTTAATACCTTCCACAGAGTCTCTATCAACTCTATCATATGCCTTCTCCAGATCCATAAATGCTACATACAAATCCATTTCCTTTTCTAAGTATTTCTCACATACATTCTTCAAAGCAAACACCTGATCCACACATCCTCTACCACTTCTGAAACCACACTGCTCTTCCCCAATCTGATGCTCTGTACATGCCTTCACCCTCTCAATCAATACCCTCCCATATAATTTACCAGGAATACTCAACAAACTTATACCTCTGTAATTTGAGCATTCACTCTTATCCCCTTTGCCTTTGTACAATGGCACTATGCACGCATTCCGCCAATATATATATATATATATATATATATATATATATATATATATATATATATATATATATACATTTTTCTTTTTTTTTCTTTCGCACTATTCGCCATTTCCCGCGATAGCGAGGTAGCATTAAGAACAGAGGACTGGGCCTTTGAGGGAATATCCTCACCTGGCCCCCTTCTCTGTTCCTTCTTTTGGAAAATTGAAAAAAACGAGAGGTGAGGATTTCCAGCCACCCGCTCCCTCCCCTTTTAGTCGCTTTCTATATATATATATATATATATATATATATATATATATATATATATATATATATATATATATATATATATATATATATATATATTTATATATATATGTAAATATTCTTAAGGCATCCAATGAATGATTCCATTCGACTTTGTTAAATTCTTTATCAAGATCCATAAATGCCCCATACACCTTCTAACCTTTCGCTACATACTTTCCCACACTCTTTCTTATGATAAAAATATACTCTATACATCCAATAACTTTTATGAAACCAATTTCTCCTTTCTCAGTCAGTTTCCAGTTATTTCTATCCCTCTTGCAAGCACTTTTCATGGTGTAATTAACAGACTTTTCCCGTTAATTTGTAGATACTTCCTTTATACCTTTTCCATTGTATAAAAGAACAATTATGCCTTTCATCCAATCCTGAGGCACGATCTTCTAATTTTATGTTAAGTTACATATCAAGTGCATCCACTATTTCAAAGTTTTTCCTCCATACTCCTGCATTTTAGCAAAAATACCATGTATTCCAACTGTTCTTCCTCCATTTAATTTCATTTCTGCCCTTTGTAATTCCCTTTTTGCTATAGACAACTGTACTTTTATCCTTTTCCTTCTATCATCCATACCCATACATGTAATAAGTGTTGAAACGCCTTTTGCCATATTGGTATGTTCTTCAAAATAGTCTTTCCATCTTCATTTTACTTACTTATTTTGTTTCAGCAACTACCTTCCTCACTTCACAAATTTTTATTTCCACTCTTACATCCACGTGTTTCCTTTTCTCACCTCCCTCCAAAGTAATGTCTTATATTCCCTAAACAATTATCTCTTTCCTTTCCTCTGTTAACTTTCTAATATTCCACTTCATTATTGTATCTTCAATAATAACTGGACGGCAGTGACCGTCCGACTGTATCTTCTCTACCACTGGGATTACAGTAACTGCATTACTATATCCTTAAAACTGGATTAGAGTAACTTACTGTATCTCCTCTATAAACAACTAAACAACAGTGACCATCATACTGTATCTTCACTACCACTGAAATTTCAGTAAATGCATTACTATAGCAAAAGACTGGATTAGAATAACTTCTTTAATGAATCTTAACGAAAATCTGGACTACATGGACAATACCCTTCATCTTCACTACCACTGAGATTACAGTAACTGCATTACTATATCATTAAAATTATCATCAGAATATCTCCCTTACTGTACCTTCACCTACAACTGGAAAACTGTGACCGCCTCACGGTATCTTCACTACCACTGGGAGTACAGTAACTTCACAACTATATCCTTAAAACTGGATTAGAGTAAGTTACGGTATCTTCACAAATAACTGGACAACAGTGAGCATCATACTCTATCTTCACTAACACTGAAATTTCAGTAAATGCATTACTATATCGATAAGACTGGATTAGAATAACTTCCTTAATGAATCTTCACGAAAATCTGACTACAGTGACGGTACCCTTTATCTTCACTACCACTGAGATTACACGAACTTCACAACTATATCCTTAAAATTCCATTAAAATTACTTTATCTTCATAAACAACTGGACAACAGTGACTGTCATACTGTATCTTCACTACCATTGAAATTACAATAAATGCATTACCATATCCATAAGACTGGATTAGAATAACTTTCTTAATATATCTTCAATAACAACTGGACAACAGTGGCCGCTCAACTGTATCTTCACTACCACTGACATTCAGTAAATGCATTACTATATCCATAAGAATGGATTAGAATAACTTCCTTAATATATCTTCATAAACAACTGGATAGCAGTGACTGTCATACTGTATCTTCACTACCATTGAAATTACAATAAATGCATTACTATACCCATAAGACTGGATTAAAATAACTTTCTTAATATATCTTCACTAACAACGGGACAACAGTGACCGTTCAACTGTATCTTCACTACTACTGAGAGTAATGTAACAGCATTTCTATATCCTTGATACTGGATTCAAATAACTTTCTGATTATATCTTCACTAGTAACTGGAGTATAGTCACTTTATTCATATAACTCCAATGTAGTTCTTGTTTTACATTGCCAGTAGTGTACATATAACAAATACATATCCATATATTCCCAGTGTGGGTTGTCATACACACAGTACATAAAGAAGTTATTTCCTATATCTGCTCTCGTTCTCCTAGCGTCCCCAAAGATCCAATACCAAACTTCATTGACCTAAGAAAGTCTCAGTCTATCTTTCGTGATTATTGTTTGAAACATATAACTTCACTACTATCTGAGATTTGAAGTTCACCATATTTCCGGAAGTATCCAGGATATACTTTGTAATGACTGGTTTTCATCTTGTTCAAGTTAAGAGTTGGAGATTATCGATGGTAATGACATACAGAATCGGTCATATAGAAAGGCCAAGGTTTTGGGAAATGTTGGAACCAAAGCCCCAAAGAGATCCCCGAAGAAGACGACGACCACCACGACCACCACGATCACACCACCAGCAGAGAGTGGACTATTCCACATATATCCGGTGTTAGGAAATAGGAGAACAATACCAGCAGAGAGTGGACCATTCCACATATACCCCGGATTATGAAATAGGAGAACAATACTAGCAGAGAGTGGACCATTCCACATATACCCCGGATTATGAAATAGGAGAACAATACCAGCAGAGAGTGGACCATTCCACATATACCCAGGGTTATGAAATAGGAGAACAATACCAGCAGAGAGTGGACTATTCCACATATACCCAGGATTATGAAATAGGAGAACAATACCAGCAGAGAGTGGACCATTCCACATATACCCAGGGTTATGAAACAGGAGAACAATACCAGCAGAGAGTGGACCATTCCACATATACCCAGGGTTATGAAATAGGAGAACAATACTTGCAGAGAGTGGACCATTCCACATATACCCAGGGTTATGAAACAGGAGAACAATACCAGGAGAGAGTGGACCATTCCACATATACACAATTCCCACCACACCCTGATATGATACCATTCCAACCACAACCTCTCATGGGACCATTCCCCCCCCACCCTGACATGGTAGGATACCAATCACAGTCACAGATGGTACCATTGCCACTACACCCTAACATGGTACCATTCCAACCACACCCTGACATGGTAGTATTCCCACAATCCCCTCACATGTTCCAGGGTCATATAGAAAGACCAGGGGGTTGGGAAATGATGGAACCTACGCCCCAAAGAGTTCCCCGAAGAAGACGACGACGAAGACGACGACCACGATCACAAAACCAGCAGGGAGTGGACCATTCCACATGTACCCAGGGTTATGAAATAGAACAACACACGACCATGGAGGTTCCAGAAGAGACTCCAATGGTACCCTTGGAGGTTCTAGAGGAATTCCCCCAACCACCCTATCAGGTGATACCACTCACACCAGACCCTCTCAGGGTACCAATTCCACCACTCCCTGACATGGTATCATTCCAACCACAACCTTACGAGATACCACTCCCACCAGCACCTACCGTGGACCATCTCTCACCGCCCACTCCAGAGCAAGTTCTTCCACCATCCCCTACAGAGGAAGTACTCCCACAACCCACTCCAGAAGAAGTAATCCCACCACCCCGTCCCCGGGAACTTCCTACACCAATCCGTTCCCAGGAACTTCTTCCTCTACCCCGTTCCATGGAAATTCTCACTATACCCCGCCCACTGTTTCTACTCCCACTACTCCGTTCTCTCCAGCTTCCACCACCTCTTCCCCTCGAACTTCTCCCACCACCCACTCCCCTGGTTATTATCCCACCACCCCGTATCTTGGCTATACTCCCACCACCCAGTCTATTGGCTATACTCCCACCACCCCGTCGCCTGGCTCTACTCCCACCACACAGTCGCTTGGAAATCCCAATACTCCCGTCCCCAGGTAATATTTCCACCACCCCGTCCCCTGGCATATCAACCACCACTACCCCTGTCTCCCGCCTCGACCCTAAAGTTTCCGGAGAAGCCTCCAGAGTTGACTGCTGCCATGGTCCTAGTGAGTCCAGAAGAGTGCCTCGCTCCACTTTCCGACGTACCTTATCCCGTTGTCTCAAGTGGCTCGGCAGGATCACTTGTCCCTGTTGTGTTAGACGTCCTCGGGTTTCTGGTCATTGAGAGCCAGGCAGGCACTGACAACTTTTAGTTATCCCCAACGCCATGACCTGGCAGCTAAAATGGATATCTCATTTCAAAAATGGCTGTAAATTTGTGCTGTAGCTGCAGTACACAGAGAAACTCGACTATCTATCTATTATCTATCTATCTATATTTCTATCTATTTGTCCATAACTGTGATACCTATTCCCATCAGGAGCTCCCATCAAGGGCGTGGCCTCAGCAAAAGTCTCCACTTAACTCTGTCCTTACTTGCCTCTCTCGCATATACCATTACACACATTCTTCCACTGTTTCTCTTCCACTCTATTTCCCCATGCTACTCTACGTTTCAGCGGGGGACAAATGCTGGTTTTCACAAATTTCTGCCAAAAGAATGTGTGTATCATTATGATATTTCAGCACACTATCCTTAACATCCGGGCCTAATTTATATATATTATATATATATATATATATATATATATATATATATATATATATATATATATATATATATATATATATATATATATATATATATATATATATATACATCAATGACTATTCTATTTGGGGGGGGGGGGCACACTTTTCTTCGAAAGCGTTAATATGACTACTTTGTATTTTTTTTCACGAGTTAACTCCTCACATAACACATATAGCAATGTGGTATGTCAGCCACACATTTGGCTTGGGTGTTAGAGATCGTGTGCTGAAATATCATAATGATACAATGAATCATTTACGAGATATATGCGAAAAACAACGTTTATCCGCCGCTGAAACAAACGTATAGTAGTTCACTGACATACTCCTACAGTTGGTTCCACACACACTCACAGGGATTACACCCTCCACTCTCCTCTCGGGTCCAGGCAAATCCAATCAATATGCATGTCTCTCTACCATCCCGCAGTGGTTCCACACATCACTACCTGTCACGGCTCAGAGGGTTAGCTGGGCTCTGCTTCTCATGGTCTCATGCAGGTTACGTATAGAAAAGCTCTTTCAAACAGACTTACACAAGCCATGATGAATTATTTCATTACTGGAATCAGATTTTGAAGGAACTGATTTCTAAATCACAAATGTTTTATTGTGAAGATTTAATAACTTAGTTTATACAATATATACTTAGTTTTCATATGTGGAATATTCTACATCTTATTAGGATTTAACAAATGATTCTATTACTTTACTGTAGTACAATAGACTTGATAAAATTATTTTAGTGTAAATGTTAAAATGTTGGGTTTATCAAATAATTCAATCTATTACCATAAAAGTATCAGCTTAAGCTCAAAACATTTTAATTTAAATATGACTATAAGAAATAGTTATAAAATAAGGTTTCGGATCTGTATCAACAGAAACACGTTGATACCGCATTTATTATAGGAAAATACAGAATACCAAAGTACTGGATGACGTAGACTTTCCTGTATATATTTCACAACACAGATGTATACATGAAGGATCCAGTGGGGAGGAAGTTACTCTCTGAACCAAACCCCACTTGAGACACCACTGACACCTAGACACTTAATGCCTTGTGATCCAATCCATCGATCGCTCTCCAGTGACATATTGATGAAGGTATTATTGTTTCTCTTGATAATCCTCAGTTTTATCTCAAAGTAACTTGCGTCATCACCGTGATGAATCCTAAGTACTTAACGTATGATTTCCACTCTCGACCAAGTAATAGCTCAGATACTAATCTTTTTCATTTGGTTTCTGAACTTCATCATCTTTGTCTCATTTCCGCAAAGGCTGGTAACACCAACTGGCTCAGCTTTTCAGATTATCTTAGATAGTTCAAAGGTTCTTCGTTATGTTAATGTACACCAATAACAACGCCACTTACTAAGAGCTTATGTGTGTGTGTGTGTGCTAATGTAGGCTTGTTTTCGGTTCAGGATAAATGTAGCCTTAGTCATTAGTTTGAAATAAGAATCACTTGCTGTACTACCACAACTCTATGAGAGGAATTGCTGTCACTTCAGAATGAAGTATTTCACGCCATCTTTCCATCGTATAACCTCTTCATTGGACTACATTCTATCAGGTCGATTAAACTGAGCAACATTCTACGAATGAAGTGGGAAAAAAGTAATCGCAGAAGGGATTTAGAGTCGAGTATCAATCAACCATTTCCTGCACAAAACCATCATCTACGCCGTAGCTACTCTAGCAGGTCGTAATTCTCATGAAAATATTTCAGAAATAATCTCATATTCGGAACACAGTTGCGTTCTAGACCTCCACGGTATTGAAATCCTGAGCCAACCTTGTACAATTATCTAATCACGAACAAGATTTTACGACTGCCAGATTCTCTTCATTAGTGTTGATCGCATTACTTTTCTGATGAATTCCTATCTTATTATATCCCAGAACTACTTGTGGAATGATTCATCAGTGACAAGTAACATTGATGAACAACGAAATGTCTCTTATATAAGAGTTGTTAAAATTCACTAATTCTGGGACTCTAAGCACGAGTATGACGCTTGAAATTGTTAATTGACTCTAGTTGTGAAGATACGAGGCAAGTCCCAGCGTGTATGACTTACCCTGGTTTTGATGTTGTGCGGCTTTGAGGAAGAATTATCCGCTCTGAGCGTGGGAAGTGGATGATGTAATCAGTTGCCAGGTACAGCATCACCGTACTTGGTGCTTAACATTACCTTCCAGTGGTCGCCCCGGGGTACACGTGTCGTGCTCGTTTCCTTAAGTGTTTCTTCGTACCCCAGTCCTTCTATTCGTTTCCTGCTCGTTATGCAGATGTTTCATGTCTCTAAGTCTTTATTCGAATTGGCCTTTGCTTAAATATTGTGATCAAGACTTGCTGCTAGTTGCAGTGATGTGGGATGCTCCTCTGCCATTCTGCTGAAATGTACTGCTCCAGTTGTGCGAAGATCCACATGTGGTTAGTGAGTACCTTTACTTTTGGATGTGGAGCTGAGAACCAGGACAAGAGTTGAGCCCCACACATATACCGCAATACTTGTGCAACAAACCTTCGCACATAATGAACCGCAAAACGTGATCGAGGCCTTTTCGCTGTGCCATCAACATCAAGGGATCCTGATTTCTCTCCTAACGTGACGTTTGCTGAACCTCACAGAATCACGTAAAATGAGTTAAGCGACCTCGTCAGAGACCTGGAACTGTTGAAGGCAGAACCACAGGGCTCGAGACTGCAACAGTGGGATGTCATGTATGAAAATGTGACAGTGACTGTGTCGTGCCCACCAGAAAGATGTCGTTCCAGTCTTTAAGATGGAAGGTAACCTCGTCGCCTGCAGTGATGTAGATGGTCAGCTGGCAGACCTTAATATCAGTCATAACCCTGAGGAATCAAGACTCTTCATGGACTCATTAAGGTTAAGTCTAACAACTGTTCTGCTGCATTATGATATGCTGCCGTCAATTCCCATTGGTCATGCAGTCCATATGAAGGAATCATATAACAACATGAAGCATCTTTTGAACTATATAAAATCTAAGAAATGCCAGTGGTGACCTAAGTGGTGACCTGATCTAAGTGGTGACCTGATGGTTGTTGCTTTCTTGCTAGGAGTGCAAGAGGTCATTCTCGTGTTTAGTTTCCCAGAATCCATAACAAGTCAAAATTTATGGATCAGTGTATTTGCCTACTGTACAATGATATGGTCATATTTCTGTTTCTTTATATTAGTCATTATTTTGTTGCTACTGTCGCCTAAATCTTCGATACCAGTTTCAAATATGTACTTTACTTTTCTTCAGTTCCGTAAGTTTGAAAATATATTTCTGAAATATAGTTGGCGTAAGTAATGACTAAATCTGAATTATGAAATGTAGTTATTGATTTGGTTGCAAGACTCAATACCTGACTTTTCTTTTACCACCTTTTGATTTCGTCTTCCCAAACCGACGTCTTTGATTCTTGCTCTTCTTTTGATCTCTCTCATGATCCTTTCTTTATGGAGTTCAAAAATTCCTTTGATCTTTAAATTTCAGCCTTACAGTGAAGAGCGACAGTTGACACGTAAAGCTTCGTAAGACTGACTCATATTGATTTTCTCGTAAGTTAAGCCAAGAAATCTTCATGGCCTGATACTTAAGACCATCTGACATAGACGATCTTGCACTAAGTTTTCGTGGGAATTCCTAGCTAAAACAACATTACAATCATCTTCATATTTCAATTTCTTCAAAAACTGTAAGAGATTCTTTAGAATCATTTTCATTTCAAAGTAACAGAAAATGATTTCTAATATCTAATGGTTTACTTCTGATAATGTCTTGCTTTACGTTCATCTCGATGTTGAACGAAAATCGTGACCTTTGACACCGGCGAAGAGACACTCGCTCTCATATGACCAACATGATTCCTGCCACTCGAGGAGCGTCACACATGGCGTCAGGTTTTCCCAGCTACGTTGCCATTCAGGTTAATAGAGAGGATCTGTCTTGCCGTCCCCAGGCTGTGATGAGAGTAATTGAGAGAAGCTGTTCCCAGTACGTCATCGTTGATTCCTTTAACAAGCAACATTTTCAACCGTGAGCCAAAGTTCTGTTCAACATGTTAGCCCTTGTCATACTGATTACGTTTTGCCCATCATCTTCACTATCATATTTGAGGGTCGTCTGCTGAACTGATGTTATTGTCTTTGACAAGGGATGACGCTCCAGCTGCCATTACATTGTTTTGTATCATTTATCAAAAAATGCGATGGAATTATCAGTAGTTCTCTCTTAACTGTATTTCCTGGTCTCTAATGAATCAGACACATTGATCTAAGTTGTACTTTTGACAGATAAGCTCCCACATCCAGAGGTCGTCTGACCAAATGTGTATTTTCTAGGACTTTGACAACAATGATTTAAGAAATGTTGCAGATTAAAGTTCCTGAACCTCCTTTTGTAACTACTTTTTCATTGATCATTTGTAAGAAGAAGAAAAAAAAGTGCTACAATTTACTTTTACCGCAAAGTTTTGTTTTTGTATTGACGCTAGGTCAAGTATTTTTTTCTCTTTTTTGTCCATGCAAGTTCTGTTTACTTATGTTAAAAAAAAAGGGAAAATCAGTATATCAAACAATAGAGATATTAAAAAGTTGACACCAGCCATAAATTTTCAGTTCTTTTTTCTTGCCATATTTCATTCTTTCGTCGTAAGATCTTCATTATGTCAACTTTCTGTTGCAGTTGTAACAGATCCGTTGAAACGGTGGCGTCAGTAACTCTTCGTGGGAGAACAATCATATCACTGTTATTCTTTAACATTTTCAGTCGTATACATTAAAATGTATTTTCTTCTCTACTTCCATCACTCCCACTCCCTGTGCATCTACCTCGACATGTCTCTCCACACCTCATCTGTGGCTCCCTTACTGGATCTTCTGCCATTAATACGCATTAAAACGCACCTCCTTTGTTATAACAATAACTGAGTTAGCTTTGTCTTAAGAGAACTTAATGTCTCACTATCTTCACTGACCCTGAATTCATCGTTCTCGTCTCCCCTGATTCATTGCCTTCGGAAACTTGTAATTTCCATGAATGATGATTAATTTCCTTCCGACACAACAATAGTTTTATCTGACGCTGATTTCCTAGCTTTCGATATTGTTTCTTATCTTCTCTTGTGATTCCATTGGAATTTAAGTCCTCATTTTCCAGTTGATGATCCTCATTAGCATCATCATCCATACTTAAGGTCATTTGATTTCCATTTCCGTTTAGACTTACAAGCAGAGAAAAATCTCTCTCCTCTCTCTCTCTCTCTCTCTCTCTCTCTCTCTCTCTCTCTCTCTCTCTCTCTCTCTCTCTCTCTCTCTCTCTCTCTCTCTCTCTCTCTCTCTCTCTCTCTCTCTCTCTCTCTCTCATCGAACACCACGACTCAGCGCTCATCACCCATGTTACAGTTCTGTGCAAGTAATCATCGTGTTCACATCTAGGGCAAGGCTGTCCTCATTCTGCACATTTCGTATGTAGTTGATGGTTGTATGTACTGATGGTTGTATGTAGTTGATGGTTGTATGTTCTGATGGTTGTATGTACTGATGGCTGTATGTACTGATGGTTGTATGTACTGATGGCTGTATGTACTGATGGTTGTATGTAGTTGATGGTTGTATGTACTGATGGTTGTATGTACTGATGGTTGTATGTACTGATGGTTGTATGTACTAATGGTTGGTTGTACTCATGGTTGGTTGTACTGATGGTTGTATGTACTGATGGTTGTATGTACTGATGGTTGTATCATTTGCTGAGGAGATCTGGATGGACCTCCCAACCTTGTAAGCAATGCCGACAGTTTCTTGATGTTCCACCAGTAAAGTGGAAAAAAAAGTGGTAAAAGAAAATGGATCACACAAGCAACGTTTTCTTTAGAAAATTATAACCCAAGGAATCACTTGTGTACAGGAAGGCTACCTCTTCCACCTCCTCCTCCTCCTCCTGCTCTGTCTCCCATACCTTTATGCCGTCGTCACCCTGGCCATCATCACCCACCCCTCACACCAGACCTTAATCTTCGATCTGCTCTTGGAGTTCCTTCAACGGCGGACGTCTTCCTTGAGGAATGAGGCACCTTAAACATCCCCCTCGACCCAGGTGTTCATCCCACACCTCATGGACATCACGTTGACCATCCTCATACTTGATCTCTGGCTATTCTCGACCAGATGCCCCTCACCATAGCTTACTAATGACGCTCCTCCATCGGCGAACCACCAACACTGACCGTTACTGTCCACCGTCAATGACACATTCCAGGTAAAATATTACGTTCAGTGAGGACATAAGCACCACTTTTGGAAGGATTAAGATCCATTGTCTTAGGTCAGGGTTTGGTCATCATCTCAGACGACAGTGTACGATATCATGTTAACATGAGTTACTCTCCAAACTCTAATGAATGTTTTCTCCTCCCTTTCCTGGCGTCCTAAGGCCCTTGACTGTGATGCAAACACGAAATACTGGAAGTTTCAGGCATGCAGTGGTAAGAGCAGTGATGGTAATCGCCTTTTTTATTTAGCGTTACGAGCAGCCCATAGCCACAAGAAGGGGCCATAATCCAGGTTTCATTGACATATCAAACTACAATCCATTCTTAAAACAACCATTCCACTCACAAACGATTTAGTCCTGTCTTGATGTTGTCATCTCTGATCTTCAACATAACAAGTGTATCCTGAGTCGCCTTCATGATTGTCTAAATTGCCCAGAGTGACTCCAGTGTGTGGACTATGTAGGGCCGTAGTAATATTGTCGAAGTGTAAACATAGTTCTTCTTGTGTATACCATCATTACGTTGTTTATCCCAGTAGAACATACTCCGAGGAATACGTACCCCCCTGTAACGCTGTGGTCTTAGTACATGAGTAATACGACATGCTTAAGCTGATGCAGCTTACACTCATCAGTGGACGCCACACACCGGGATTCTTATGTGGTGACGTCAAGCAGCATGAGCTGAAATACAAACGTGTACGCCCCATCATTTCTCGGGTCGCCACTCGAACATACAACACGGCCAAAGAACTTATCATAGTGAAGGACCTTCCAATGTAATACGTAATCTACTTAACAGATGAATTCCTCCAGATTCTCCGCTCCGCTACTCCAGATCGGCTCATATAGCATCTCTCGATATCGATGGCCTATTCACTATCGTTCCCATAAACACCACTGTAGACATCATCTGTAGGAACTTATACAACTGCCCAAAACTAACACTAACTAAGCTCTTACGCACCGCCCTACAGAAACTTTTGGAAGCCTACACTACACAGGCTCCATTCCGACACACAGACGACACCCTATACTACCAGATACACCCTAGACCACCAGCCAATGGTCTATATGATCCCCAGACACATCTCGTGACCTGACAGGCTAGGAAGAGCTCGGGCCCTCCCGTATAGGTTGTAGGTAGCGTATAGGTTGTAGGTAGCATGAACTCAGTCTTCCAACACTACGTTGAAGTTTATATATTTATCCTTTTGATACTTACCAGACGCAGGGAATAGATGATAAAGATTTATGTATGAGCGAGGAGTGATGACACCAGTGCCGTGTCATCAGCAAACAGCTGACTCTCCTCCCAGGCCCTTTCATCGTACCTGCTCCTCTTCAAGACCCTTGCAATTCCTCCACATCCGTAAATGAACTTTACAGCCATCGAGACATCATGCAACCTTGCTGTAGACCCACACTCACCTGACACGCTCACTCCTCTGTCTACATACCGACCGCCGCTCTCGTCTTACAGTCTTGATCAATTTTCTCACTGACAGTTTTCCTTCAATGCGATGTATTGATAACACCTTCTACGAAACATCTCTGTCACCCACTGCATGTGCTTCCTCCAAATCCATTTATGCCACAACAAAACTTTGTGTCTCACTAAATATATCTCACATACATTCCTCAAATCAAACACCTGATCAACACATCCACTGCCACTTCTGAACCCACATTATTCCTACCCAGCCTGATGCTCTGTGCATGCCATCAACCTCTCAAACACAACTCCCCCACACAACTTAACAGGTACACATACACACAATAAACCTCGAACAGTTACATTTGTCCCTCTTTCCTTTATACAGAAGCACTAGCCATGCATTTCGCTAATCCTCAGGTATCTCACCATGACCCATACATACACTGAATATCCTCATAACCAATGAAAGAAGACAATTGCCCCATTTCTTAAGAAATTGAACTGCAATACCATCCACTCCAGCTGCCTTGTTACATTTTATCTCACGCAGGCTTCACCATCCTCCTCTCTTCACCAAACCTTATCTAACTGACCCAAATACCCAACATCTGCCACTCTATCAACAAAACCATTCAACAGTCCTTCACAGTACTCCATCTCCGTCTTACATCATCATAACCTGTGTCCCCTTCCACATCTTTTTTCCTTCACTGATGCTCTCATGTATCCTCTTGTTTTTCCAACATTATTCACCTCCTTCCAAATCATATTCTTATTCTTCCTGAATTTTTTTGATGCTCACCCCAACTCACATTTGAACTTTTCTTTTGGGCCCTGCACTTTCCTCTTAATGATGATGATAACACTGGTAATGATAACGATAATAATAATGAATTGTATTAATGATACTAATAATAGTAATGATAGTAATTATAATGATGATAATAGCAATGATCATGATAATGATGTGATAATTGATAATAATAATACTAACAATGATAACAATAATAATGATAATGATGATGATGATAATAACAATAATAATAATGATAACAAATAACATTAATATCATCAGTATTAGTATTATCATCATTACCATTATTATCATCATTATTATCATTATTATTATCATTATCATTATTATTATTATTATTGTTATTATTATTATAATCATTATTATTATCATTATTATTATTATTATTATTATTATTATCATTATTATTATTATTATTATTATTATTATTATTATTATTATTATTATTGTTATAATTATCATTATTGTTATTATTATTATCATTATTATCATTATCATCATCAACAATGATAAGTTGATTATGATTCATTTCTTTTGGTTAAGAGAATCTACTGTTACTCCATGGGCTCAATATATACAATGTGAGAGTGTATATATATGTAGAACAATGTTAACACCTGTAGACCAATGTTAACATCTGTAGAACAATGTCAACACCTGTAGAACAATGTTAACACCTGTAGAACAATGTTAACATCTGTAGAACAATGTTAACACCTGTAGAACAATGTCAACACCTGTAGAACAATGTTAACACCTGTAGAACAATGTTAACACCTGTAGAACAATGTTAACATCTGTAGAACAATGTTAACACCTGTAGAACAATGTTAACATCTGTAGAACAATGTTAACACCTGTAGAACAATGTTAACACCTGTAGAACAATGTTAACTTCTGTAGAACAATGTTAACACCTGTAGAACAATGTTAACATCTGTTGAACAATGTTAACACCTGTAGAACAATGTTAACACCTGTAGAACAATGTTAACATCTGTAGAACAATGTTAACATATGTATAAGGTATTAAAGATATTTCGACTGGTGGTTGACCAAGACGGCCTAAAGGAGTGACGTATGATAGAGCTAAACCTTTATAAATCAACCAAACTGTTGTGTGATGCATCGGTTAAGGATTGTAGTTCCTTAACTTACTGAGAGCTGGTACGTTTAAGATATTGGCTTTGATGACTGTACGTCTGTGTTCTTTGTTGAAATGACAATACTAATGGAAGTTGGGTCTCTCACCCTGCAATGAGTAACAGGCGTTCATCTCTGAAGTTCTCTCTGAGGCTTGGAGCATTTAGGTAGTGATTGAGCTGTTGGACGAGCCATTCACTGACTCATCCGTGTTTATATCCCAGAAATATATTCTAGATTACCGTATAACCAAACAAGATATTCCTTGTATCACTAACATTTGATGATCTGAAGTTACTAGAAAGTAAGAATACAGTGAAGGATTTGACAATAAAGATGGTCACCACGGTTTGTATCTTATCATATTCTTCAATTAATTCCTTCAAAAGAAACATATAATTCCCTAAAGACTATTAAGTTACTGTGCAGAATATTAATGTAAATCCTAACAGTTATGACGGAAGGGAACACTAGTGTATACATCCAACATATTACCCTGTCAGAGCAACACCTCTAAAGTTAACGACTTCAGCATTTTCATTTTCTTGCTGACAAACTTGTTCGCCTAAGCAAATGAACGTTCACAAGGAGCGTCGGTGACTGGCGCCCCCGTGGCGTTTCCTCGTTGATTTTTCCAGAGGAAGATGAGTTAGTTTGTGTTTACCAGTAAGGACTGAATTCTGCTTCCACTGAACTGACTGACTCCTTTATGTAGCTCTTACAATATTTGCTCCTGATCCAGTATGAAGTGATGATGAGTGTTGCTGCTATTTGTTAAGTATCCTGTAAAGCCTGATTGAGAATTTTCACTTTCATGTGAATAATAATGATTATTACCCATTCATTTCTGATACGTCTGTCCAGGTACTTAGCCTCTGCTCACTCATCCTCATCAGATGTTCAAATCATTTCAGCAAACCTTCTTTCTACAACTCTCTTATTCATGTTGCTCTCACTACAGCACATCGTCAGGGGAGATACAAGAATGAGGTAGAAGACGTAAAACAGTCACGTGATATAGGTACTCAGTCCACCGACCAACATTTAAGGAAGAATGAACAGCTGGGTTGACTGTGGACCGACTGTTGTAGTCCATGAATACGACAGTCATCACGTAGACCACTACACCAAGGAGGCCTTCTCTTCCCCTGTTCCTGGCGCTACCTCGCTAACGACTGTTGATGAATGAAGGAGGATTATGTAGCCCTGAAATGTGAGACCCTTTCTTATCTAACTGGTTCGAGATACTTAATCTGCTGCAGAGATGTAATTAAACTTGATCTTATTCACAGTTTGTATGCAAATAGAATTTCAACTTTATCGCATTGAGTTTTCCTTTCTCAGTGGTATCCGGAATCCATGTCTTTCTTTCATAGTTCTTGAAAATATCACTTGCACAAATGGCAGCTACATTACCATTTAGATAAGCCTTACCTCGTTAGATAACATGTCGAATGTGTTATCGTCTCATATGTCCTTGTAATGAAGCTGACAATGAATGGCAAATGCTGTTCGAGCTTTTCATGTGTTAGATTGTGGTAGATTGTGGTAGAGGTGTGTAAGGTTCAGGCCTGACCGATAAAACCAAAGGTGTTACATTTTGCAAACGACTGTCGGTTATCAAACTCCTCATCCACGGGTCTGTTATCTGATATCGTTTTGGGAGTCTTATGTGAAGGGAATGTTCTATAATGTAACAATGATTCATAAGATTTGTTGACTTCATGACTGGGATGAACATCTGAATTCTAGTTGATCGTCGTTTCCCAGAAAAGTCTGAAATTTTCTCCTGAAATGTTCGATCATTTTTCGAAGTAGGATCATCATTTTCAAGACAATGTTGTGTTTACGAGAAAGTTCTCATTATGTTAGGGAGTCTAATGTGTTCTTACTGCTTCTAACTTCAGAATGTGTTGAGAATCATCAAACTTCTTTAAACCTTTATCTTACTATTTGCTCTCTCTCTCTCTCTCTCTCTCTCTCTCTCTCTCTCTCTCTCTCTCTCTCTCTCTCTCTCTCTCTCTCTCTCTCTCTCTCTCTCTCTCTCTCTCCCCCTACGATCGGCCGTCCTAATTCTTACTAAAGTGATATCAAGTTTGTGAGTGATGATAAGGCAGTACTTGGAGACCCTTGGCTAATCAGGGATTAAACTGGTTACCATCAAAGACATGTCTCGCGGGACCTCGTAGTGCCACTAACATGGACGCTATTTTGAGAGTTTGTAAATAAGACTAAAGAAAATTTCAGATTCTGTAAGAAAGCCAAAGTCTCTTTGGTAGTGACATATTTTACCTTAAGATGTAAAGAAGATATAACAATGACGTGAGGGACATATTGAGATAGTGTCAGAGTATATTGTTAAAGGATTTGAATAAAAAACTGATCTATACCTCAAACTGGTTTATGGAACTGTGAAGTGATGATGTTGGATACGATATCAAAACGAATGTTAGAACAGTTTTAATTGTTAACCAACAACAGAAAAAAATATTCATATCAATCCCTAGCAACATCTTAATATCAGTGAAGGTCCATACAAATTGCATAGCTTTATTGTAGGTAGAATTTGTAAACAATTTCCTTCCTTGTGCATAATATATAAATATTATGACATGCATGATGCCAAACCCGAACACACCAATCCGAACACTACCATTCGGTAACGCTTGTTTACCAGTGGCGTCTTACGTCTCTTCTTTATATATTAATTGATTGTTCTACGTCTTCACCTCATTCTTGTATACCCCCTGACGATGTGATCATTACACGAAAGTGCACTTGGAACTTATTGTATTTCATTTTCATGTTTGTTTTTCTTCGTTTTCATATACTAGATCAACCGTACTAGTGTGACCTCTTGCAATATATAAAGGTGCCTAGACATGTGCATTTAGTATGAGTTCATCTTTCAGTTACTGTGATTGACATAGTCTGGAATGGATAAAAAAAAAAAAACTGCCATGAATTTCTTTGCAGCTCTTTGATTATCATATTAATGGTGCATACATTATCCTCTTTAGAGTGTTCTTAGACCCGGTTAAGAAGAATGCTTAAGCTGCCAATCAATTCATTAGCAAAATTTTTCAGCATTGTCTTAGTAAGAAATGTTAAAGAATAAACTATGTGCTTTCAATCGTCACATCTATTTTGATTACAGTCTTGATACCCCAAAGATAAGCTTTTAACACCGAGACTTCGTGCCAGTAAATAAAAATATCGATTTTCAAACTTTCTTCACGTGAAACTGGAGACGAATTTTTCGTACACACTTGAAATCAAACTCGAGTCACTTATGACAACACATAATTTTACGATACTTTTTTTTCTTTCATGGGAATATGAGGCTCAAAGTGTTGACCAAGTTCTACAAGTTTAGAACTTAGGTTTCCTCTCGTGCTCGCAAGTTTGGTTTGGAGTTCTGGACTTGATTGGTGTGAGGTTCAGTTCCGTTGCAACGGTGGCGCAACAACATAAGTTCTTGATTTCTTCTTGTTACATGCATCACAGATTCATGATTTACAAAGATTAATTAAAAAATGAAACTTTCATCTTTTATAGAAAACCATGAACGTGTGATATATGGTAAATACTAGTTTGTTAAATGTTAGAGAAGCGAAATTTTCCTATGCATTACTCATAGATTTCTTTATGCTACAAAAGCAGGTAGAAATATGTAAAGTAGCATTTGCCATAATATCATTTAACAGATACAATTGAGTTTATGATATGGCGATTTCAAAGAACAAGTCTATTGAGAAAAAAAAACCCAGTTTCAAAATCAAATCATTGCTTGTATATGAATTTTGAATGGAGTGTGACTACTGACAATCACACATAAATTCGAAGGATACATTTGGTTAAGATATGCAACACCTTCGTAGAAAACAACGTATGACAGTTAGAAACCAAGAAGGAAGAGATCAGTACACCAGTACCACCAACCTTGGTCTTGATCATACATTTTTTGACAGGTGAGCACCGTAATGTTTCATAAACTTTGACAGTGAGAAAACGTGAAGTTTGCTCATGCATTTATATAAGTGACAGACTGAGATACCTTATTGAATGTTTTCTTCTTCTTAATGACTGGTAACAAAGAAGATTGATATGTTTCAAAACCTCAATGAACAGAAAAAAATCCAACAATGAACAAACATCAAATACACAAAGCCATTCGACTGTGGATGGTGACTGGGCAGAACCGAAACATTCCACTGAATGAAGTGTTCAAGCAATCATTGAATCTTCCACCCATCCTTTCGCAACACCATATAGTAATATGTTTAAGGCAACTGAAGACTTGCTTCCCAAAGGAATGGAAAAAGTAGTGGAGCTGAGTAATTACCTTGTGACAGTATATAGATCAATGATACAGTGGCAATGATGACCTGCAAGGATTTGGTTATGTTGATGTTCAGAACCACAGTAAGAAATGTTGGTATCAGCTCGTGCTGAATGGACTGTTGACGTCTCACTTATTTCAGTCAAGAAGACTGTGAGAGATCATTGCTTCGAGTCCACAGAAGGCTCAGTGAAGACAATGATCAAATCAACAGATCACCAGCTCAGGAAATCATCTCTTAACCTAAACTTAAAGAAAGAAGTCACACATTTCCCCCTAACAACTTGGCGAGATGATAACTACGAACGAAATATGAAAATATTATCACTATATGTGACTTAATGGGAGGAGCGATACTTCTTGCGTGTGACTGTCAATGGAAGAAACGTTCACATCAAGACCAAAACAGTAACGGTTCTGTAACCATGACGAGACAGAGAGCTGCAACCTCCCGGCCACGTACTACCCAACATGGTGCAACCAAAGCTGTGTTCAAGCCAGTATGACTGTGACGTAGCGGTTCGTGCCATGGGTGCGAGACAAGATTTACCTATAGCTAGAAATTTAGGGCAAGAACACAACATCAGAAAAGATATATCAATATTCCTGTGACTGATGCTGGCCTTGAAGAGGATGTACGGCGGTGAAATGATGATAAACAATTAGTACCTATGACTCTTCAAATACAATAATGGGTAGAGGAAAAAAGAGAAAAAGACCAGAGCATTTTACAAATCATTCAGAATTTCGTTGCTATGACACAGCTTGGCAGATCACTTGTAGGTGACGACATAATATTACTATAACGTCAAGAATAAGTTTGTTGAATATATATACGTCAATCATGATAGAAAACAGACGTCAATTAGTTGTGGTTCACGATGAGT
The DNA here is from genome assembly GCF_036320965.1 of Panulirus ornatus. NCBI lineage: Eukaryota > Metazoa > Arthropoda > Malacostraca > Decapoda > Palinuridae > Panulirus > Panulirus ornatus. The sequence continues at coordinate 2,882,957 of NC_092292.1, read as the reverse complement.
GAACCTCGAACAATTGACCCAACCAAATTTCCACCATCCAAAAATGCACGGAATAGAGTGAATTGGAACGAAGTGGTATACTGGAGTCGACGTGCTCACAATGGACATGTGAAACATCCTGGGTAAACCATGGAAGTGTCTGTGGGCCCTGGACCTGGATAGGGAGCTGTGGTTTCGGTGCATTACACATGACAGCTAGATAATTAATGTGAGCGGATGTGGCCTTTCTTCGTATGTTTTCTGGCGCTACATTGCTGACACAGGAAATGGCGATGCTGTTTCTTGTGGGACGGGGTGTCGCCGGAAATGGATAAATGGAAGCAAGTATGAGCATGTACATGTGAATATTTATGTATATGTGTGTGCATTTATATATATATATATATATATATATATATATATATATATATATATATATATATATATATATATATATATATATATATATATATTTTCCCTGGGGATAGGGGAGAAAGAATACTTCCCACGTATTCCCTGCGTGTCGTAGAAGGCGACTAAAAGGGAAGGGAGCGGGGGGCTGGAAATCCTCCCCTCTCGTTTTTTTTTAATTTTCCAAAAGAAGGAACAGAGAAGGGGGCCAGGTGAGGATATTCCCTTAAAGGCCCAGTCCTCTGTTCTTAACGCTACCTCGCTATCGCGGGAAATGGCGAATAGTATGAAAAAAAAAAAAAAAAAAAAAAATATATATATATATATATATATATGGAGAGAATGAGTGAGGAAAGATTGACCAAGAGAATATATGTGTCGGAGGTGGAGGGAACGAGGAGAAGAGGGAGACCAAATTGGAGGTGGAAAGATGGAGTGAAAAAGATTTTGTGTGATCGGGGCCTGAACATGCAGGAGGGTGAAAGGAGGGCAAGGAATAGAGTGAATTGGAGCGATGTGGTATACCGGGGTTGACGTGCTGTCAGTGGATTGAATCAAGGCATGTGAAGCGTCTGGGGTAAACCATGGAAAGCTGTGTAGGTATGTATATTTGCGTGTGTGGACGTATGTATATACATGTGTATGGGGGTGGGTTGGGCCATTTCTTTCGTCTGTTTCCTTGCGCTACCTCGCAAACGCGGGAGACAGCGACAAAGAAAAAAAAAATATATATATATATAGTGATTGGTTCTCAGTGAATGTAGGTTTGCGGCAGGGGTGTGTGATGTCTCCATGGTTGTTTAATTTGTTTATGGATGGGGTTGTTAGGGAGGTGAATGCAAGAGTTTTGAAAAGAGGGGCAAGTATGAAGTCTGTTGGGGATGAGAGAGCTTGGGAAGTGAGTCAGTTGTTGTTCGCTGATGATACAGCGCTGGTGGCTGATTCATGTGAGAAACTGCAGAAGCTGGTGACTGAGTTTGGTAAAGTGTGTGAAAGAAGAAAGTTAAGAGTAAATGTGAATAAGAGCAAGGTTATTAGGTGCAGTAGGGTTGAGGGTCAAGTCAATTGGGAGGTGAGTTTGAATGGAGAAAAACTGGAGGAAGTAAAGTGTTTTAGATATCTGGGAGTGGATCTGGCAGCGGGTGGAACCATGGAATCGGAAGTGGATCATAGGGTGGGGGAGGGGGCGAAAATTCTGGGAGCCTTGAAGAATGTGTGGAAGTCGAGAACATTATCTCGGAAAGCAAAAATGGGTATGTTTGAAGGAATAGTGGTTCCAACAATGTTGTATGGTTGCGAGGCGTGGGCTATGGATAGAGTGGTGCGCAGGAGGATGGATGTGCTGGAAATGAGATGTTTGAGGACAATGTGTGGTGTGAGGTGGTTTGATCGAGAAAGTAACGTAAGGGTAAGAGAGATGTGTGGAAATAAAAAGAGCGTGGTTGAGAGAGCAGAAGAGGGTGTTTTGAAATAGTTTGGGCACATGGAGAGAATGAGTGAGGAAAGATTGACCAAGAGGATATATGTGTCGGAGGTGGAGGGAACGAGGAGAAGAGGGAGACCAAATTGGAGGTGGAAAGATGGAGTGAAAAAGATTTTGTGTGATCGGGGCCTGAACATGCAGGAGGGTGAAAGGAGGGCAAGGAATAGAGTGAATTGGAGCGATGTGGTATACCGGGGTTGACGTGCTGTCAGTGGATTGAATCAGGGCATGTGAAGCGTCTGGGGTAAACCATGGAAAGTTGTGTAGGTATGTATATTTGCGTGTGTGGACGTATGTATATACATGTGTATGGGGGTGGATTGGGCCATTTCTTTCGTCTGTTTCCTTGCGCTACCTCGCAAACGCGGGAGACAGCGACAAAGCAAAATACAATAATAATATATATATGTATATGTGTGTGTGTGTGTGTGTGTGTGTGTGTGTGTGTGTGTGTGTGTATGTGTATGTATATGTGTATATATGTGCATGCGACGGGAATGAATAAAGGCAGCAAGTATGAATCATGTACATGTTTATATATGTTTTTAATTTTCCAAAAGAAGGAACAGAGGGGGCCAGGTGAGGATATTCCAAAAAAGGCCCAGTCCTCTGTTCTTAACGCTACCTCGCTAACGCGGGAAATGGCGAATAGTTTGAAAAAAAAAAAAAAAAAAATGTCTGTGTATGTATATATATGTATACGTTGAAATGTATAGGCATGTATATGTGCGTGTGTGGAAGTGTATGTATATACATGTGTATGTGGGTGGGTTGGGCCATGTATATACATAAACGCCCAAACACACACATATGCATACATATACATTTCAACGTATGCATACATATACATACACAGACAAACACATACACACATATGTATATATCCATACTTGCTGCCTTCATCTATTCCTGTCGCCACCCCGCCACACATGAGATGGCACCCCACTCCCCCCCGCACGCGCGCGAGGTAGCGCCGGGAAAAGACTACAAAGGCCACATTCGTTCACACTCAGTCTCTAGCTGTCATGTGTAATGCGCCGAAACCACAGCTCCCTTTCCACATCCCGGCCCCACAAAACTTTTCATGGTTTACCCCAGACGCTTCATATGCCCTGGTTCAATCCATTGACAGCACGTCGATCCTGGCAAACCACATCGTTCCAATTCACTCTATTCCTTGATCAAACCACCTCACACCACATATTGTACATTTCATTTCCAACGCATCCACCCTCCTCCGAACAACCATATCCATAGCCCACGCCTCGCAGCCGTATGATATTGTTGGAAACACTATTCCTTCAAACATACCCATTCTTGCTCTCCGAGATAACGTTCTCGCATTCCACATATTCGTCAACGCTCCCAGAACCTTCGCCCCCTCCCCCACCCTGTGACTCACTTCCGCTTCCATAGTTCCATCAGCTGCTAAATCCACTCCTAGACATCTAAAACACTACATCTCAATTAACTTGTCCCTCAACCCTTTGAATCTAATAACCTTGCTCTTATTCACATTTACACTCAGCTTTCTTTTTTCGCACACATTACCAAACGCAGTCACCAACTTCAGCAGTTTCTCACCCAAACCAGCCATCAGAGCTGTATCATCAGCGAACAACAACTGACTCACTTCCCAAGCTCTCTCATCCACAATAGACTGCATACTTGCCCCTCTCTCCAATTTTCTTGCATTCACCTCCCTAACAACCCCATCCATAAACAAATTCAACAACCATGGAGACATCACGCACCCCTGTCGTAAACCGACAATCACTAGGAACCAATCACTTTCCTCTCTTCCTACACGTACACATGCCTTACATCCTCGATAAAAACTTTTCATTGCTTCTAGCAACTTACCTCCCACACCATATATTCTTAATACCTTCCACAGAGCATCTCTATCAACTCTATCATATGCCTTCTCCAGATCCATAAATGCTACATACAAATCCATTTGCTTTTCTAAGTATTTCTCACATACATTCTTCAAAGCAAATACCTGATCCCCACATCCTCTGCCACTTCTGAAACTACTCTGCTCTTCCCCAATTCCCATGAGTCCAAAGGGAAATGAAACACGATAAGTAAGTGCACTTTTGTGTAATAACAATAATCATATGCGCTGTTAACTGATGTGAATAGTGTATATTTCAAAGACCTATGTTGCTGCCTTGATAAAGTGAATGCTCAATATTAGGTGTTTGTCATTTTATGTTTCTTTTATTTCTTTTTTTACAAATATGGTCATAGGTGTAATGCTGTGAGTTCTCGACAATTATATGTTATTTTTGCCTATACCTTGGAATGTAATCATTAAGTTTTCGATAATCATTAATTCCGTCCCCTATAAATTGTTCTTCCAAGTTGTCAATCATGACCATAAATGAATTTCTGAATACAAAGCAAGAGAAGAGACTGGCGGTGTTGGACAATAGATGCCTGAGGGCAATATATGGTGTCAAAGGGTTTTATGAAGTGGCAATGTAAGAAAAGTGTGGTATGAGGAGTATGACTGAGAAGGCTAACCAGGACGTGTTGAAATAGTTTGCAAATATGAAGTCGATGAATGAATAGAATAGGACTAAGATATACGCAAAAGAGGGCCTCCTTCATCCTTTCCTGACGCTACCTTCCTAACGAGGGAAACGACAAACAAATAAAGAATATATTTTTCAACTTCCAACTGTGTTGTGTGTATTCAAAACGTAATATATCGAGTCATAAAAAATCTAGTAATTATCTGCGAGTTTGATATAACATATATTGTTGATGCTTCAGCTGGAAGTGACAGTTTGTTTGATATAGATACAGCATTACCAGCCACAGGAAACATTACTGAAATGCCAGTATCTTCATCTATAGTTATATTCAAGTATATAATCTTTTTTTTTCTTCTACTGCAAAAACATTTGTCATAAATGATGTCATATTATCATATCTTTTACGTGTGTGCTCACAACTCACCTTAGAAAATAAATCAATTTTCATGGAAATCGCTTCAGTTTGCCACTTTACTTATCATACAGAGTGGTGATGTTATTTGATGGTATGTTTTATCCAGAGTCTGTGTGAAGATTTCATTAAGGCTGATCGATAGATAGAATCTTATATGGTGATAGAATTAGCCACTGTCGATCACTTCTTAAGCTAATGTCGATCAGCTCTAACTTCTCACTGATATTCTAATAGAATTAACGCTTTATTTTTTTGCACATATCTAGAAATCATGAGTTTAGGGATAGAAAAACAAGAAAGAAAATAAAAGAATCTGTTATGAACTTGGGTTGCAGCCAACCGGCGTTACAGGTTTTACCTTCCCCATTACCATGGATTTCCTTTAATTGTCGGTGTTGTTAACGAGGGCAAAGTTAATCAGTGTTGTTAACGAAGGCAAAGTTAGTGAGTTTTTTAAGTATATTTTCGAAAACGTTCATCACCGATTTCTCTATCTAGACGCTATCTCTCTCTCGGTAAAGTGACTCATTCATGGAATTCCAAATTGATTTAAATATTCATGGTTGCTCTTTCCTCCGAGCCTTATTAGCTCTAAAGTCTGTCACATAGACTGATTTATAAATCAGTGAATCAGATCTTTCCAATCTCACTTTGATGAATCAGATCTTTGCAATCCCACTATAATCTTAACTGAGAAGTAATAAATCGTACGTTCAGTCTTAACTATCCTCTCGTTACCATTTTAGGTGGATTACACAGGGGACCAATAAGAGCTTGCTCAGTGTCCACGCTCACCTTGCCTTCACATCTAGTTAAACTTTAGTTGTTGTTCTGTAGTTCAACTAATCGCTCAGTGTTGACCTTCACTGACGCCAGTACCTCAGTTCTAGGAGTAGTTATAACATCTAGATCTATATGTGACGTATAGAGTAATACCTAACCTCTCAATGGGACGGTATTTGGGTTTCTGCAGATGCCGATCCTGATTCCTTCATAATCGTTCTCTACCTTCGTCTCAATGATATGTTGAGCCTCCATTATCAAGATTGATCTATGTTCATCACAGATTTATGCTTTGGAATGTGACTTGATCTACTGAGTCGCAGGTATGAATCAAAACTCGACCACCCAAGTTATACTAAGAGAAGGACAATTGTCATCCTTGGTTCACAAATACAGTTGACCATAGTAAACACTATCGAGGGTTTCCTGGCTGTTAGAGGCAGGCCACTGGTGAGTCTCGTGCTCCTCAACTCTCGGATTCAGACGACCAACAAAATTATCTTAGATTATGGATAATGACAGCTGGAAAATTAGGAGTTTGTAAGTCGAGACCACATCTCTGGTGACGTTCCTCATTGCTTAGTTCCTGTAGTGGGATACTGCTCACCTCACTGACCTTCTGGTCTTGAGTTAAGGTTTTTCTTCCCTAAAAACTTATGTGTATACATATATGTATATATATATATATATATATATATATATATATATATATATATATATATATATATATATATATATATATATATATATATATATATATATATGTATATATATATATATTCTTTTTTTTTTTTTTTTTGTCGCTGTCTCCCGCGTTTGCGAGGTAGCGCAAGGAAACAGACGAACGAAAGAAATGGCCCAACCCACCCCCATGCACATGTATATACATACGTCCACACACGCAAATATACATACCTACACAGCTTTTCATGGTTTACCCCAGACGCTTCACATGCCCTGATTCAATCCACTGACAGCACGTCAACCCCGGTATACCACATCGCTCCAATTCACTCTATTCCTTGCCCTCCTTTCACCCTCCTGCATGTTCAGGCCCCGATCACACAAAATCTTCTTCACTCCATCTTTCCACCTCCAATTTGGTCTCCCTCTTCTCGTTCCCTCCACCCCCGACACATATATCCTCTTGGTCAATCTTTCCTCACTCATTCTCTCCATGTGCCCAAACCATTTCAAAACACCCTCTTCTGCTCTCTCAACCACGCTCTTTTTATTTCCACACACCTCTCTTACCCTTACGTTACTTACTCGATCAAACCACCTCACACCACACATTGTCCTCAAACATCTCATTTCCAGCACATCCATCCTCCTGCGCACCTCTCTATCCATAGCCCACGCCTCGCAACCATACAACATTGTTGGAACCACTATTCCTTCAAACACCCATTTTTGCTTTCCGAGATAATGTTCTCGACTTCCACACATTCTTCAAGGCTCCCAGAATTATATATATATATATATATATATATATATATATATATATATATATATATATATATATATATATATATATATATATATATATATATATTCCCTGGGGATAGGGGAGAAAGAATACTTCCCACGTATTCCCTGCGTGTCGTAGAAGGCGACTAAAAGGGAAGGGAGCGGGGGGCTGGAAATCCTCTTCTCTCGTTTTTTTTTTTTTTTTTTTTTTAATTTTCCAAAAGAAGGAACAGAGAAGAGGGCCAGGTGAGGATATTCCCTCAAAGGCCCAGTCCTCTGTTCTTAACGTTACCTCGCTATCGCGGGAAATAGCGAATAGTATGAAAAAAAAAAAAAATATATATATATATATATATATATATATATATATATATATATATATATATATATATATATATATATATATATATATATATATATATATATGTATTCATATATATATATATATATATATATATATATATATATATATATATATATATATATATATATGTGTGTGTGTATCATACAAACCTCCAACAGCCAGGATCAAACCCGTGAACCCTGTACAGCAGGCGGGAGCGCTACCGCAAGGCGATGATCGCCCCTAATATTGAAATTACTATTCGAATACTGCGTAATCGAATACCCTTTCTCTCACGTTGGTGAGCAACGGGGTCTACACCGGTTTATTTCCCATCAGGCTCACACAGCCAGCAGACAGCATTTCACCGAACCTAACTGTACAACGCGGAGGTACATGAATAGGGCCGATCATAGCCCAGTGGTAGCGCTCCCGCCTGTAGCACAGGGGTCCCGGGTTCGATCCTGGCTGTTGGAGGTTTCTTTGAAAGTTCGTATATATATATATATATATATATATATATATATATATATATATAAACAAATGGATTTGTATGTAGCATTTATGGATCTGGAGAAGCCATATGTTAGAGTTGATAGAGATGCTCTGTGGAAGGTATCAAGAGTACATGGTGTGGGAGGCAAGTTGCTAGAAGCAGTGAAAAGTTTATATCAAGGATGTAAGGCATGCGTACGAGTAGGAAGAGAGGAAAGTGATTGGTTCTCAGTGAATGTCGGTTTGCGGCAGGGGTGTGTGATGTCTCCATGATTGTTTAATCTATTTATGGATGGCGTTGTTAGGGAGGTGAATGCAAGAGTTTTGGAGAGAGGTGCAAGTATTCAGTTTGTTGTGGAAGTGAGTCAGTTGTTATTCGCTGATGATACAGCACTGGTGGCTGATTTGGGTGAGAAACTGAAGAAGCTGGTGACTGAGTTTGGTAAAGTGCGTGAAAGAAGAAAGCTGAGAGTAAATGCGAATAAGAGCAAGGTTATTAGGTACACTAGGGTTGAGGGACAAGTTAATTGGGAGGTAAGTTTGAATGGAGAAAAACTGGAGGAAGTGAAGTGTTTTAGATATCTGGGAGTGGATCTGGCAGCGGATGGAACCATGGAAGCGGAAGTGAGTCACAGGGCGGGGGAGGGAGCGAAAGTTCTACGAGCGTTGAAGAATGTGTGGAAGGCGAGAACATTATCTCGGAAAGCAGAAATGGGTATGTTTGAAGGAATAGCGGTTCCAACAATGCTATATGGTTGTGAGGCGTGGGCTATAGATAAGGTCTTGCAGAGGAGGCTGGATGTGTTGGAAATGAGATGTTTGAGGACAAAATGTGGTGTGAGGTGGTTTGATCGAGTAAGTAATGAAAGGGTAAGAGTGATGTGTGATAATAAATAGAGTGTGGTTGAGAGAGCAGAAGAGGGTGTATTGAAATGGTTTGGTCATATGGACAGAATGAGTGAGGAAAGATTGCCAAAGAGGATATATGTGTCAGAGGTGGAGGGAAAGAGGAGAAGTGGGAGACCAAATTGGATGTGGTAGGATGGAGTGAAAAATGTTTTGAGCGATCTAGACCTGAACATGCAGGAGGGTGAAAGGCGTGCAAGGAATAGAGTGAATTGGAATGTGGGGCCTTGATGTGGCAAGGGAACTGTGGTTTCGGTGCATTATATATGACAGCTAGAGACTGAGTGTGAATGAATGTGGCCTTTGTTGTCTTTTCCTAGCGCTACCTCGCGTGCGTGCGGGGGGAGGCGGTTGTCATTTCATGTGTGGCGGTTAGGCGACGGGAATGATAAAGGCAGCAGGTGTGAATTATGTACATGTGTATATTGTATATGTCTGTGTATGTATATGCATGTATACGTTGAAACGTATAGGTAGGTATATGTGCGTGTGTAGACGTGTATGTATATACATGTGTACGTAGATGGGTTGGGCCATGTTTTCGTCTGTTTCCTTGCGCTACCTCGCTAACGCGGGAGACAGCGATAAAGTATAATGAATAGATAAATAGATATATGTATTGATAGATATATAGATAGATAGATAGATAGACAGATAGATAGACAGATATAGATATGTAGTCATCCTGTAAGATCGTTTAAGAAACTCGTTACCTGGACCAATGTATCAGTTTTATGTGCTTTGTTGAATGACTTTCGTACATATTACTGGAGCTTAATAATATCAATACAATTCTACAGTATCGTTTTTCTATCAGTATACAACAGAGGTGGCCAACTGGTAGCTCTGAAGCCGCATGCGGATCTCCAAAGGCAAATACGTTGATCCTGAATCCCTGTTGGTGGGTTTGTGGTACACAGAGAATTGTATACCATCGTCTTCCGCTGTAAACACCATACACCTGCTGACATTGTCGAACATTCCTAATGCGCTTGACTGGTATCTAGATGCAATGACTATATTGTAATTCTAGGTTTGGTCTTATAGAGGATATAAACTGCTTGCTACATACATCCACACCCATCATTATCTACGGTATAGACTTAAAGCTAAATTGATATTTGCCAGAAGACAGTTTGTCTGGTTAACTGTTCTCCTAATGTGTGTATGTGTGTGTGTGTGTGTGTGTGTGTGTGTGTGTGTGTGTGTGTGTGTGTCTTAGTCACCGAGTATGTACCTTGACCTGGAGTCTCCGGCGTTGCCCAAGTTGAGGACAGTGAAAACAGCGGTGCCGCTGTAAAAATAAGAGGTGTTTTTACAATGCTCGGGAGGCAGGGGCAATCGAGCGGCAAATGGTGTGCCTGGGTGGAAGCCAAACAAAAATCCCAGAATATGAGAGACGCGGAAATTATGTCTAATAGTTTCCAAAGGTCTTGCCAGCGAGCTCCAGTGTTCGCATGTGTTTGAGTGAGCAAAATGATATCCTTTTTTGTGTCAGGTGTTGGGAATGGCTTTGTCTGTTTTGAATGGAAGTATTTAGTGTAGAGTAATAATGTGAAGAAGATAAATAATTATTAGATCCAGTGTACGAGTGTATGGGCTTCGCTGGATTGTTTTAATGGAATTAGAAAACGAAAGGATATTGAAGAAATAAATTAAAACTAAGAGTGTGTGTTTGGTCGAAGACATGTAAACTGAAAGTTCTCACGACAGAAGTTAGGGTTGTAAGTTAGGGTTGTAATGTAATAACCTCGACGTGTTGTAGCTGGAGAGAAATGATTTAACATTACGTTATTTCAGGCGACCACCAGCATATGACGTGTGGAGACGGAGGAGAAATTGTTCTTATGGACGGTTGAATTCTTTTACTTACAGATGATGATGACGTGTGTGATGAAGAGGCAGAAGGAGGAGCAGCTATGACTGGGAACATTGATGTGAGCGAGGTTCCACACTGGTTATTGGTGTCGGGGAAAAGATGTTGCATGTGTATTTATAGGATCTGAGTACCTTTCTTCAATATGATTTCTCAGCATAGATGATGTTCATACATATATCTATCTTACCACAGAAAGCAAACAAATCACATTTAAATGCTGCAGCAACGCAGGGCAGATTAGAGATAGATATACTGAACTCTAAAGGAATGTATAAGTTTGATATGCAGATGACCATAATAATGAATTATTATACTGTCACTTAGATCACAATCATCCTATACGTATATACTGCAAGGCCAGAGAGCAGAGCATATTAAGGGCTGTGATCGGGTATTAGATGATGGGAAGGATATATAAGAGATGCGTAGTGTAAATCTAACACAAAAACCAAATGAAATACGGAGGAGTGATAAGACTGAGTATTATTTGGGTATAATCTAATGTGGATGTCGGGAGATCCGTGTCGGTTTTGGAGGAAGCGAATGAGAAAAGATGGTCTGACACAGTGAAAACCTAAAGATGACCAGTCAGTTGTAATACCTTGGCATTTGTAAGGGATTGGTAGATAAGAAACACGTCGGATGGATGTAGAGGGATCTGTTAGATCAATAAAAATAAGATGGTGAACGACATATTTCTAAAGCTAATGACTTAGATTAATGAGATAAAGAAATATCTTGTAACGTGGAATTACCAGTTGAAAAAGGAATTCAGATGTTATAGAGAATATGCGGATTGATGTAACTTGTAAACAGATATCAAGCGTAGATGATATCTAGTAAGGACAGACGGAGTATTCTGAAGATTAGCTGAATCTTAGTGAGCCAATGAACCCAAAATATTCTCTTCAGTACCTGGTGTGAAAGACAAGATAGCAATGAGGGTGTGAGGGAGATCAAGCATGAGTAGACAGGGAATGTTAAATGAGAGGGGGATGTATAAGTGCCTGAGGGACCCAGGTCTTTGAATTGACAATGAGGGTGAGATGTGAGGTGCAACTGAGAGATATGTAACACATGGGAGTCTGTGGAGATATGGAATATGGCTATCATACCAAGGAAGAAGATGGATCAGTCCTTGTGTATTGATTCAGAAATAAGAGTAATTATAATCGTCACAAGAGAGTAAGTCCGATACATTGTAATGTCCCCATTGAAAAAAAGATGAGATCAATAAGAATGATTAGTTCTTGGCGTGAATGTGTGGACCAGATGTGTATAACTAAAACGAACGCTGATAAGTACACTAAAAGCTTACGAAGCCTTACCGACTGAGATGAAACACAATAGAGTTTTCAAAAACTTGAAGTGGAATCTTTAAAGAATATTCGATGTCGAAGAATGCTGATGAAAGTTTGCGAAGGAATTATTCAGATTGACCGTTTTGTAAAACAGATCAGAAAACGAGCAGAGATATCTAGGTGAGGATGAAGTAACAGTGATGTGGGGTAAGTAACCGTGACCGAGTATGTCTTTGTGTGAAAACCTGGGAAGTGAGTCAGTTTTTGTTCGCCGATAATACAGCACTGGCGGCTGATTCGAGGGAGAAACTGCAGAAGTTGGTGACTCAGTTTGGAAAAGTGTGTGAAAGAAGAGAGTTGAAAGTAAATGTGAATGAGTGTAAGGTTATTAGGTTCAGTAGGGTTGAGGGACAAGTTAATTGGGACGTAAATTTAAATAGAGAAAAATTGGAGGTAGTGAAGCGTTTCAGATATCTGGGAGTGGAATTTACCAGCAAATGGAACCATGAAAGCGGAAGTGAGTCACAGGGTGGAGGAGGGGGCGAAGGTTCTGAGAGCGATGAAGGATGTGTGGAATAAGAAAACGTTATCTCGGAGAGCAAAAATTCGTATGTTTGAAGGAATAGTGGCTCCAGCAATGTTATATGGCTGCGAGACATGGGCTATTAGATAGGAATGTGTTGGAAATGAAATGTTTGAGTACAATATGTGTTATGAGGTGTTTGATCGAGCTGGTAATGAAATGGTATGAGAGATGTGAAGTAATAGATAGAGTGTATCATCCAAGCTTTGTCTGTCAAGAGCAACAAAATCTACAAGCCTAAATTTTAGTATTGTTCACGACTTTCATGTTAACTAGCATTTACAAGTGATGCTGAAACTTAAAAGAATTCTGTCGGTAATTGCTTTTAAAGGTTTTTCTACAATTTCATCGATACAGACAAATTGTTTATTTATAGCTATAACTAATTCTGATACGTTCTCTTCGTAGAAAAGTTTCTCAAAGAATTGTACTGAGACATTATCTAGTAAGTTTATATAAAGCTCACACCCGGAGTTCCTGGATAGCAATTCTCCCCACTTTGATACCGGTATGGTAATACCCTCCACTATCGTGTTCAATGCAAATTTCTGGTAACTGCTCTTAGAGGTCTAACTCTGGTGTCTGTTTGGGAACTGTAAGGTAATTATAACGTTATTTTCTAATGATGATTAAATTCTATGTCCTCAGGAATGTGATCAATATAATCTATAGCAAAGAATTAAGATGAGATTTAGTGAAGTGCAAGACACAACTGCACTCTTTATTACCACTATCACTGCTAAATAAAACGTGTTTTGGAATTTCAAATTTGGTGAAGAAACCTCTAGTCATATCTAACCCTGATTCAGAGAAACATATCATACATAAGTCTTTCGACGATCTTGTATCTAACTTTTAAAATCTATTTCGTATACTACGTGCATTAAGATAGATTATGTTCTGACGTACGACTGAGATTTGTTTGCAAGAATTACTTACAGAAGCAGTGGACTTGCTCCACAGCAAGCAGTGGACCTGCTCCACACCAAGCAGTGGACCTGCTCCACACCAAGCAGTGGACCTGCTCCACACCAAGCAGTGGACCTGCTCCACACAAAGCAGTGGACCTGCTCCACACCAAGCAGTGGACCTGCTCCATACCAAGCAGTGGACCTGCTCCACACTAAGCAGTGGACCTACTCCACACCAAGCAGTGGACCTGCTCCACACCAAGCAGTGGACCTGCTCCACACCAAGCAGTGGACCTGCTCCACACCAAGCAGTGGACCTGCTCCACACCAAGCAGTGGACCTGCTCCACACCAAGCAGTGGACCTGCTCCACACCAAGCAGTGGACCTGCTCCATACCAAGCAGTGGACCTGCTCCACACCAAGCAGTGGACCTGCTCCACACCAAGCAGTGGACCTGCTCCACACTAAGCAGTGGACCTGCTCCACACCAAGCAGTGGACCTGCTCCACACCAAGCAGTGGACCTGCTCCACACCAAGTCTATTTTATCATTTTTCATCAGATCGCGGGTGACGACTCACTGAGGGGCCGGGCAGAACGCACGATGCTCAGTTCCTTCAGGTTCATGCAACTCGTCGTAAACATTTCAGGCTGCCTTCTGGAAACCTTTCTACAAGTTTATATATTCTATTCCTTCCGGTAAACATAGGATCAGTATCCTATTTCTAAGATTGAAAGGTTCACTGAAGAAGGAGTTTCCCGCGCTGATCCTTGGTGATACTCTTGAAGTTATAACTTTATTGTTTTTGTTTCTAAAACGATGACCAAATTCTGGTGATATTCCCCAGGGGTTTCTCTGATCTTTCTCTGAACACGTTGTTTGTAGCTACGTGATAACTGATAGATATATTACCTCCAGTACTAACACTAACATCTACAGCGTCGGCTACGTTCTCTACAGTGGCCACTGGAGAACAAAATCGTTGACGGTGAGAAGAGTTCCTTGTGTAGAGCTCCACCACCTACGTTATCTCGTATGATGGAGTCATCAACCAACCCAACCTCCTTTTCGTAGTCCTCGACATCATCCAAAGCCTAAAAGCGACCTTTTTTGTCGTTATTGGTAATAATGTCATACGTCGTTATTGGTAATAATGGCATACGTCGTTATTGGTAATAATGTCATACGTTTAAAGGACTTAGCATCTCGCTGGACTGCTTCGGAAGATGACATACCTGACAGGATGAAAAGGATTAGTTGTGGTCACTTCAGCACCATCACCGCTGCTCCCTGACGCCCGCTCTTCTTCACTCTTTACCACTCCCAGTAACCTGGTTCCAACGATGTCCTAAAGAACACTTAACTTCTGGGGTCAGAATAATTGCCTCATTTACAGTTGTAATCAACTTTTCCTCCGGGATCTCTCTGTATTGGCACTAACTACAACATAAAGGCATCGTATGATTATTGAAAAACTGGACGACAGACTTCATGGAACACAGAAACACTACTCAAACAATGCAAAAATTATAATTCTGGCAACAAAATAGTCGTTGTATAAGAGATGAATTGTGCGTCGTCCAAACTATAGACGTTATGGCTGGCTGGATGAATGGTCTTCTGCACCTTGTATTGTCCCAGAGATCGAACCTCCTAAATGACAGCAAGTCCCGCAGGTTACCTCACAGTCTTTGTGTCATGAATGGCCCCTCTGTAAGCACCCTTCTAAATAGGTTAACACTGGGAATATAAACAATAAAACTCAGAGTTAGAGACAACAATATTAAAAGGAAATTATGATATGATTGTCATTCTCGATTCTTGGTTTGATATCAACAAGAGAGATCTTCTCGTCAAATGCTCAATTTAGCGCACACTCTGGTTGATAGGGAAGGGAAACAAAGAAGGCAGTGGTGTCCTGCTTTTATTGAAACTCTTCTAAGTCCCATCGTAAAAAATATTGCAGTTGTTGAGAATGTCGCCTTCATTTTTGTGGAAATTAAAGATAACTTCGTAAGAAAGTAACGGTAAAACTTGTTTATAGGTCACCATACAGACACTTGAGGTAGACGAAAGATTTTATGATCAAGTGACAGAAATTTGTAATGAACAAGATTCTATCACAGTGGCAGCATTTAGCCTACTGGTACACAGACGGGGAGAATCCTTTTCCAGTAGCTCCGGGCGTGGACTCGTGGACTCTGCCTAAATTTGCTTGATAGCGACGTAATCCAATTAGTCGAGAAACTTACTCGCGACTCGAATATATTAGATTTAGTTCTTATTACTAATGCTGAAGTTAGAAAAAAGTTTAGTACAAGTGATCACTGACGAATGACGATTAATGTCGCTTTCAACACCGCGTTTATGTTGGTCAACATGACAGTCGCGAAGAAATATTCGATGTTAAAGATGCAAATATTGATGACCTTAGCATCACTATTGACAGGCAAACCTAGGATGATATGGTCAATGAAAATGTTAAGAGAATTGCTTGGAAAAGCTTCAGTAAAACCTTTGAAGCAGTAGAGGGAACATACATGCTGATACTTATGAGTGGACGGTCTGTTTCTAAAACAAACTCAAGGTGGAGGAACGACCAGATGAAATAGAAATGCCTGTTGTCCAGGAAAGTGGGTCATTAGAAACTCCAATAAACCAATAACAAACATGATAGAGTAAAGGATGTAGATCTGAAAAATGTAAGAAGGTTATACGACAAAGTAAACGTCAATATAAAGTGTATATTGCTGGAAATAGAGAAAAGATAAAAAGCTCTACAGTTATCTTAGAAGCAAGAGAGTCAATTGGTCCATTGATTACGGAAGACGGTGACTTAAAAACAATGAAGCTATGGCAAAAATATTAAATGACATTTTTGCATCTGTATTTACGAACAACGTCCAGCTGACATAAAAACTTAAGATATACCATCAGCGATAAATGGAAATGAAAATAAATAAAACGGCAGCCCCTGATAAGTTATATCTAAGAACAATGAAAGAGGCGAAAAAATGAGATAGTTAAGACCTTAATTGCCCTTTTCAAGAAGTCACTTGCTTTGAAAAAACGTTCCAGATGAATGGAAGTTTGTCAATGTGACAGCAATATTCAAAATTGGTAATAAGTCACTGCCCGGAAATAACCGATCGATAAGGCTTAACGTCTGTAGTTGGAAAACTTATGGAAACCATCACTTGAGAAAGAATTAAAAGCCATTTACAGGACCAACACGTGATAAACGATTCTCAGCATAGTTTTCAACGAAGTCGCTCATGTATTACAAATCTGCTCGATTTCTTTTATATCAACATTTATGACGAAAGTGAAGTAGCTGATGTCATCTATCTAAATCACCGAAAAGCATTTCATAAGATTTCGCATCAGAGGTTACCAGCAAAGATTAAGTTACATGGTATTAATGGGTTATGCTTCGGTGGCTAGGAAACTAGTTGACTGGCAGTAAACAAAAAGCTGTGATTCATGATCAAACTTCAGAATGGTTAGACGTGACAAGTGGTGTGCCACAAGGATCAGTCTTGGAACCGGCTCTCTTTCTCACAACTATTAATGATAATGATAGTGGCCTACATTGTAAGATGTCAACAGTTGTCTGTTGCTGCTTGAATTCCAGTTGTATTCCTTTCTATCTCTATATATTCAATGGTATACAAGCCGATATTAT